>NC_044369.1:27787055-28087055 GCF_007364275.1 Archocentrus centrarchus | reverse complement strand
AAACATTTAATATATTAAAGAATCAGGAAAATGCACACATGCATGTGGGGGGGCAGACAGGCCTGTGTGTGTGTGCTCTCTCTCACTCTCTCTCTCTGAGCCCATGTTCCTGTCTAACCAAAACATTTTTATACTGTCAGTCTCCCCTTATCTATAACATAAACAATCTCTGGGCGCTATGAGTTGACCTTCGTCACCACCTGGTTTTCATGACTCATGATTCCTCAGCTGTGCAGTCATGAAGCACATCATCTTCCTGATGTTTTAGTTATGTGTCCTTGTGGCCAGTCCTCAAGATAAGATACACTAAAACAGAGAAGTTAGTCTACTACTTTCTGATCAGTTGCTCTCTGTCTAATGTATTATTTAATTGTATATTATTTGGTTGATCCACTGTTTATTATTTAATTTACTGGAGTTTACCTTTAAACATTTGTCCTTTATTCACTGAGTAAAGAATAATTCCTAACAGTTGCCTCCCTCAAACTTGGTGTGCTCCTCTTCCTTTCACATAATTACGTTTGTTTAACCCTCAGAGTTTGAGGTTTGCCACTGAATTATTTAAAGCAATGTTTGTACCTGCAGGACAGCTTAGGAGGGAACAGTCGCACCGCCATGGTCGCCACCATCAGCCCAGCAGCAGACAACTACGATGAGACACTGTCCACTTTGCGTTACGCCGACCGGGCCAAGAACATCGTCAACCACGCGGTGGTGAACGAAGACCCCAATGCAAGGATCATCCGCGAGCTGCGAGAGGAAGTGGAGAAACTGAAGGAGCAGCTCACCGAGGCTGAGGTTTGGATTACTTTGGCGTCCTTCAGCCTGTGCCAGATCAGTGAGCGTTGTGGATAATAACCAAGTAATGTGTGTAGAGTGTAATGCAGTGCTGTCATTCTCAGTCTATGAAGGCCCCCGAGCTCAAGGAGCGACTGGAAGAGTCTGAGAAGCTGATCCAAGAGATGACCGTGACCTGGGAGGAGAAACTTAGAAAGACTGAGGCTATTGCACAGGTAGTGTGTGTGTGTGTGTGTGTGTGTGTGTGTGTGTGTGTGTGTGTGTGTGTGTGTGTGTGTGTGTGTGTGTGTGTGTGTGTGTCCACACAAATCCAGTGGACTATACAAAACATGTCAAAACATTTGACTCATTTTAAATCCTCACTGTTGGTATTTCAGCTGCCGTGTGTTGTTTTTGGAGCTACAAGTTACCATATTTGTACAAGAGTGCAGTTTGTGCTTTCTCTAATTTCTTTGCCATGGAAACTTTGTCTGTTGTAGGATTTAGTTACCAAAAAGTATTTGTAGAAATGTTCAAGATAATTACAAAATACCAGGCTCTCCGTTTATTTGGATAAAAGTTCAGAGCAAGGCATCCAAAATAGGGCAAAATAGTTTTTCAGAAGGTGATCACATGTCTGCTGAAGGTTTACTGTTATGAAATAGGGCTGTCATGTTATCCTGACTTCTATTTTTTTATTTTATATTTTCATTGATTGCGGGAGGATATCCCCATCGGTGATGGGCCTTGCTTCATTTTTCAGCCCCAGCGGTTGACACACTCATACACACTCTGTCATTTTTCTTTGTAAGGACCAAAGAAATATTATTAAAAATATATTTCCTGTTGGACTCAAACAGAATTCATTAATTTACTGAGCTTGATGGGTACTGCAGACACATTTATTCAGCCTGAGTAACACAATTTAAGGCATTATGGAGGTTATTTTTCACAGTACTCTCAGCCAAGGTGCTTCACATTTCTCTCATCGAGCAGCTAAAGATTAGAATAATCACTGATTTAGTCCATGTGTTGAATATGATGTGTGCTTTCTGTAGGAGCGTCAGAGGCAGCTGGAGAGCCTGGGCATTTCTCTACAGTCGTCTGGTATCAGAGTGGTTGATGATAAGCGCTTTCTGGTCAACCTCAACGCTGACCCCGCCCTCAACGAGCTGCTGGTCTACTACCTAAAAGTACTGGGCAAACACACAAATACTATACACTCACCAGCTATTTATTAGGTACACTTTGCTTAGTGCAGGGTTGAACCTTCTTTGGTTTTCAGAACTGCCTTAAGTATTGTTGCATCAGAAATTAAGACTCATCAGATCAGGTAACCTTTTTTTCCAGGCATCTCTTGTACAATTTAGGTGAGTCTGTGTAAATTGCAACTTTAGTTTCCACTTCTGAGCTGTTACGAGTGGCACTCGGTGTGGTCCTCTGCTTCTGTAGCCCATCTGCTTCAAGGTTCGACATGTTGTGCGTTCAGAGATGCTCTTCTGCAAACCCTGGTTGTAACATGTGGATATTTGAGTTACTCTTGCCTTCCTGTCAACTCTGAATAGTCTCATCATTCTCCTCTGACGTCAAGAAGGCATTTTTGCCCACATATTTTCTCTTTTTTCAGGCTGTTCTCAGTAAAACTTAAAGGTGGTTGTGTGAGGAAAGTCCCACTAGTTCGGTACAGTCTGACACCAACAACAATGGTTCAAAGTGATTTTCCCCACTCTGATGCTCAGTTTGAAGTTCAGCTGGTCATCTTGACCATGTCTACAGGCCTAAATATATTAAGTTGCTGCCATGTGATTGGCTGATTAGATGTTTGCATTAAAGAGCAGTTGAACAGGTGCAGCTGATCATCATGCACGACAGCAAATAGATACTCATATACAAATCTTTCATTTCTCATTATATTCACAGTGTTAGATACTGTATTTTGTGACCTTTTTTTTTCTTTTTTCCCTCCATGTGGCTCCTCCTGTATCCAGGATCACACACGTGTGGGTTCAGCCAACTCACAGGACATCCAGCTGTGTGGGATGGCCATCCAAGCAGAGCACTGTGTCATTGACGTCACGGAGAACAACGGGGTGGTGCTCACTCCTCACCGCAATGCCAGGTATGTAGCCAGCCCATGTTAACAGTGCTGCAGAAGAGCAGCTCATTCCAATGCTATCAAAGCTGCATTCAGGTTGACAGGTTTGTGGGTCAGTCGCACAGCCATAGAAAATACGCTTTCCTGCAGGGTTTATAATGCTGGCAGTTACAAGCTTTACATGGTGACTTTAGTATGTTGTTTACAGCTTGTTCTGCTGCCCCAAGTGAATACAAGTACTTAAAGTAACTCTGGAAAAGTTCAGAAGTGTCAACAAGTTTTAGAAAGTACTCACTGTGTACATTCACACACATGCACGTTTGGTTCTCCGTGACATTTTTGATTCAAAAGCAAGAAACACTGTAGCCAGTGTTGACATTGAGTATTGCAAAAAAATATGTGCAACTTACAGCAATCAAAAATATGCAACTTTTAAAAAAGTCTGTTGCTTTCAGCCTGTATTAAGTTTAACCTCTTAATATTTTTCTATCGTACTTTTTTGATTTTGCTCTGCCAGCAGTTGACCTGTCTCTGTGTTAGTTATTGGTCATATGCCTCAAAGTCCACCTTGATCATATGAACCTTGGGTCCATTTATCCATTTGTCAGCTAATCATTTTATGTAAAGCATGGTAACCTTGCAGGTGACCATGGTAAAAAGGACTTTTTTTTTGTGTTGTGTTTTAGTTCATTGTGCAAAATTATTTAGGTTCCCAACAACAATCTGATTCCAGTTTCTGCAGTCATAGATGCTTTGTTGTTCTTCCAGTTGTCTTCTGCTGTTTAGGTCTGTTTTCTCTGTGCAGAACACATGTGAATGGTGTTGCAGTTGTGAATCCCGTGCAGCTTCTTCACGGTGACAGGATCCTGTGGGGACACAACCACTTTTTCAGGTCCGTTTCACCAGCAGTGTTTGAACCTGAATCTGTTCTATTTCTCACACCAACATCTCTCTGACACTTATTTACATGTGGTAACAAACTTCTCGTTTCTCTCTCACTCTGTGACACTTCCTCTTTGTCTGACTCGCTGCTTTCTCCATATGCATAAACGCACACAGGATCAATCTACCCAGACATATTCCCCACACAGGGAGTGAGGATGAGGAGGGTGCTGCAATGAAGACGTGTTTGAGTAGCGACCGTCTGGAGGTTGGGGATTTGGATGCCTACAGCGACGTGTCGAGCGAGAGGAGCTTCAGCTATGAGTTTGCCCAGGCCGAGGTCATGATGAAAGGCATGGGGAAGAACGGTGAGTCAGACTAACACAATGAAAAACGGTGTTTCAAAATGTGTACTTTTAAATATTTTCTTGTGAAGTCGTCGTAAAAGAAAAAAACGGTGACAGTTCAGTTTAACCAGTCAACAGTAACAAAAGCTAAATACACCTGCAAATGCTGCCAAATTTGATGCTCAAGTTTTGGTTTACATTATGATAGTTTTGATGCTAGTGAACAGAACAATTAATTTCTAAACTTCCACGAAACACTGAAACAAGAAATTTGGGAACAATGATACAACCCCAGTTCCAAAAAAGCTGGGATGCTGTATAAAATGTGACTAAAATATGGATTTATAAGATTTGCAAATCCCTGTAGAAAAAATATGTCAAATGTTTAAACTGGAACATTTTAATATTTTCAATAAACGATATTAGCTCTTTTTGAATTGATGGCAGCAAGCTGTCTCAAATTCACACAGGGCCACAAAAGGCTGGAAAAGTAAGTAAAAAAACAAAACTGGAGTAACAGCTAGTAATCAGGGTGTGTGGCAACAGATCAGTAACAAACAGAGCATCGTAGAGAGCAGAGTTTGTCAGATGTAGAGATGGGGAGAGGTTCATCAGTCTGCAAAAAACTGCATCTAAAATTGTGGAACCTGGAGCCTGTTCCAGCTGTCAGGGCGAGAGGCAGGGTACGCCCTGTACAGGTCGCCAGCCTGTTACAGAGCCAACCATTCACACCTATGGGCAATTTAGAATCACCAGTTAATCTAACTCCACTAACTGCATGTCTTTGGACCGTGGGAGGAAACCAGGGTACGCTGAGAAAACCCACGCAAACACAGGGAGAAGAAGCAAACCCCACACAGAAAGATGGTGGATTCAAACCCAGAACCTTCTTGCTGTGAGGCAGCAGTGCTAACCACCCCACCCCCGTGCCCCAGCCTTGACACATAATGCTGCAGTACCTTGGACTGGTCGCCAGTCTGTCACAGGGGTCATGAACCAGCTCAAAGCTTTCTCTTTTTTGAAAAATTGTAATGGCTAAAGTCAGCAGTGTGGTAGGTGTGCGGATGCAGGTACTGCTGTTTGCACCAAATAAAGTTAAAACTCAAACGAAATGCGCTCTGCCTGCCGGGGAGAAGGGACAGATAATGTCAGCACCAAGCCCTTTTTAAAATAATTAGCCAAGTGCTAACAAGTGTGTTACTTGTTTGGCCCAGCCTCTGCCTGCTACACAAAACTGGGAAGTAAATAAGGAACATATAGAGTGAGAGGAGTCATCGCACTGAACTAACAAAGAGACAACCATTCACGCTCGTATTCACAGTTACGGCCAGTTCAGAATCTCCACTCCACTTGAACACCAGTTAACAGAGAGAACATGCAAACTCCGCACAGAAAGGCCTCAGCTGGCTGGCACATTCAAATCCAAAACCTTCTTGTTGTGAGTTGACGGTGCTACACACTTCACCACTGTGCCAGCATTAAAAAAGGATCTTTATCCTTTATTAAAAGCATGTTGTTCATTAGGTTCCATGAAATGGCTTTAACAGTATAATCCAAAAACTTAAACCCAGAATAATAGCTTGTCTTCATCCATCCATTGATCCTATGCTTCCTGTTCTCCCAGACCCCTTGCAATCAGTGTTACAGACCCTGGAGAGGCAGCACCAGGAGGAGAAACGCTGTGCTCTGGAGCGCCAGAGGCAGATGTATGAACAGGAGCTGCAGCAGCTCCGCCAGCGACTCACCCCTGAGAAACCCTCCCACCTTTTGGATGCATCAGGCCTCCCGGGCGGTGCTGCAGCCAGCTCGCACAAACGCGTGCGGCGCTGGAGCGAGGACAGGTGATACTTTTATCTCAGTCAGATAAGTCTCCAAAAAGAAATCTAGAAAACTCTAAACAACTGGGCTGTTTGTGTATTGCAGAGAGGCCATGATGACCCGCAGCCTGCGACGTCTTAAAGAGCAGATAGTTCGGGCTAGACTGTTGGCCCAGGAGGCCAGCTTCATTGCTGAGGAGCTCAACAAAAGGACAGAGTATCTGGTCACTCTGCAGATACCTGCCGCCAACCTGGATGCCAACAGAAAGGTAAGGGGTTTCTGCTGCTTTAAAAACAGAGGGTTTTTTTTTTGGGTGATCACCATCTGATGAGGAGAGAATGCTGTGGGTTTTTGTTTTTTTTATTTCTGGGGCAGGAACACTTAAAATACAAAAAAGACAACTCTAGCAACATCCACCACCTTCTGAACCAAACAGGTAGAAGTACGGGACACTCTGGTTGACAGATTGTACACACTTGCAGGAATAGTGTGAATAGTTTCAAGTCTCTTGGATTGAACTTGATGTAAAGCAGTGTCTGAATGTGAGGATGGAAAAGCTACATTATTTGAAAAACTGGTGTATTCCCAGTATTTGTTAAGAAGCAGTATTGTGTTTTCCTGTTGCCGCAGCGTGATGCAGTGCTGAGTGAACCGGCCATCCAGGTCCGGCGTAAAGGTAAAGGGAAGCAGATTTGGGCTCTGGAGAAGATGGAGAACAGGCTGGTGGACATGAGGGAGCTCTACCAGGAGTGGAAAGAGTTGGATGAAGACAATCCAGTGAGTTGAGAGACGATGGAGCCCGTTCATTCAAGCAGATAAATAACCACAAATTTAACACATTTTGCATCAATAACATCAATAAAATACACATGTGAAATATGTTTTATGGAATCATTGCCTAATTAGGTTAATAGTAACATGAGTATTAGAAGTAGAGTAAATTCTGTGGCCCTCTCTGAGCCGGAGCTCATTTAAGGCGCTGTGAGGCTAAAGACAGAAAAAATAATAGAAAATTTCATCTTTAATTCAGTTGTTTGGAGTCCAATTAAATTGGAGTTATGCTAGAAGAATGTTTGCTCAGGAGGTAGAGCAGGCTGGTGTTTCAATCTCTGGATCCTCCAGTCTGCATGTTGAGGTATTTTTCCTCCATCTTCGGTGATTCTAATTTGGCTGTAGGTGTGAACCTGAGTGGGTGGTTCTCTCTCTCTCTCTCTCTGGTTGCCCTGTGATTGGCTGGTAACCCTGTGACAGCTGGAATAGGCTTCAGCCTCACTGTGTGCCTAAATTGGATAATGAATGGATGGACTACACGAGAATGTCTTGAGGGGATTATGTTTTCACTAACTCAAAGCCTCAAAGTGAGTTAAGTAGGACTCTGAAGCGATCCGCTCATCATTCTTACAGCAGTTTTTCTGTCTCGTTTCCTTTTTCCCCTGATCAAGATGATGCGCTCTTATTTCAAACGTGCTGACCCTTTTTTCGATGAGCAAGAGAATCACAGTCTGATCGGTGTGGCCAATGTTTTCCTGGCCTGCTTGTTCTACGACATCAAACTGCAGTATGCAGTGCCCATCATCAACCAGAAGGGAGAGGTAAGAGTGGGGCATCAGATGGGCTTCATCTCTCTGTCCATGTAGCTCAGACTTTGCTTAAGTCTAAAAAGCTTTTTTGCATGTGTGTGTGTGTGTGTGTGTGTGTGTGTGTGTGTGTGTGTGTGTGTGTGTGTGTGTGTTTTTCAGGTGGCGGGTCGGCTGCATGTTGAAGTGTGGCGGGGTACAGAGAACTCTGAGGAAGAAGGCGGGCCTGACAAACAGCTGAGCGGCACAGATGGAGAGCCACATGAGCGCAGATTCAACTGCGTGGTGAGAAGATGCAATTTATTTTTCAATAACAGGTCTGTTAGAAATGAGCCAAGACCAGCAAACATTAAGGAAACCCCCCCTGAAACTCTGATGGCCTTAATGCCTCCTCGGCATGTCATATAAATCATAATCCTGTATGTGGCAGCTCTTCAGTTAAAGTGAGTATCTATAATGGATCTAGCAGTCAGATTGTAGCGTCTCCACTCTGTTGTGATTTTCTTAGCTGGCTGTACTGTGAAATGTGGTGAGTTTAACTTTGTGGAAGCTTTACAGCTTAGTTGCCTTCTGCAACAGAAAGTCAGAAACTAGAATGGAAAAACTGCGGTATTTGCTTATTTCCACTCATCCGAGTCCACCTCTTCCAGGTGAAACTCCTCCAGGCCACTGGACTTCCTCGCCACCTGTCCAACTTTGTCTTCTGCCAGTATCACTTCTGGGGGCAGGAGGAGCCTGTGTTCACTGCTCCAGAGGTGGCCTCTTCCAGCTCATCATCTGCCTCCAGAGACCCTCAGTGTACTGTGGTCTTTGACAGCGCCAAGGTGAATAATTTCTATGGTTAAGGACAATATAAGTTGTGATCAACAACTGAGTTGTCACTAAAAGGAAAATATGCCTTCCATCATCTTCAGGAGTTGTCTGTGCCAGTATCGGAGGACTTTGTGGAATTTCTGGCTGAGGGGGCGGTGGCCATCGAAGTGTACGGCCACAAACAGGCTAACCATCGCAGGAATCTGGCACTGTGGGACCTAGGAGTCATCCAAGCCAAGACCAGATCCCTCAGAGAGAGGTCCAGTTCATTCATTAAAATACAGCTTAAAAGCAGCACATAAACGGTGTTTTCAGTACTGGGAAAAGGGAGATTTTAGAACAAACACGAAACACAAGGACATCAAAAATGGAGCAGATTGTGAAATTAATATCTTGCCTTGTCGTGTGGGGCTGTTTAACTGTCTGCTTGCTTGAATAATCTTGCATATTTTATGTGCTGATATTGGATATATTAACTCCCTGGTCACTGTATTAGATATGTGTTCATCTGCTCGTTAATGCAGATAATTAATTGGCCAATCACATGGCAGCAGCTCAGTGCATTTAGACATGCAGGTATGGTGAGGATGACTTGCTGAAGATGTTCAAACTGAGCGTCAGAATGGGGAAGAAAGACAAGCTGGTGTGAGTATTTCCAAATCTGCTGATCTCCTGGGATTTTCTCCACACAACCATCTCTAGGTTCACAGAGACTGGTCCAAAAAAAGAGAAAATATCCAGTTAGCAGCAGTTCTCTGGGAGAAAATGCCTCGCTGATGTCGGAGGTCAGGAGAATGGCAAGATTGCTTCAAGCTGACAGGAAGGCAACAGTAACTCAAATAACCACTTGCTACAACCAAGGTATGCAGAAGAGCATCTCTGAATGCACAACAAGTTTCAGCCTTGGAACTATAGTAGCAGAGGACCACAGTGGGTGCCACTCTGGTCAGCTTAGAACAGGAAAAACCAAAACTGGGCAACAGAAGACTAGAAAAACACCTTGTATCAACAGTTCAGTGCGGTGGTGTAATGGTGTGGGGATCTTATCTTGGCACACTTTGGCACTTTAGTACCAGGTGAGCATTATTTAAACACCACAGCCTGTCTGAGTATTGTTATTGATCATGTCCATCCCTTTATGACCACAGGGTACCATCTTCTGATGGCTGCTCTCAGCAGGATAACACACCATGTCACAAAGCTGAAATCATCTTAAACTGGTTTCTTGATCATGACACGGAGTTCACTGCGCTCAAAAGATCTCAATTCAACAGAGCACGTTTGGGATGTGTTGGACGGGAGATTTGTAACATGGATCTGCAGCAACTGTGTGACGCTGTCATGTCAGAACGCACCAAAATCTGGGGAATGTTTCCAGTGTACTAGCAAGGTGCACCTAATAAAGTGTCCACTGAGTGTCTATTGGGGTTAAATTGACCTTAATTGTCTTCTAAACTTTCCCAGCTACAGTTGAGCCCGTGAGCACAGGGACGATATGTCTGTGTAGATTCTCAGTCATCCAGGTCATAGTAGTCTCTGGAGCTTGAAAAAGGCGACTGGACTTCTTTTTGTTTCTTGACTGGACTTGAGCACAGGGACAGTATATAAAACAGCTGTAATTTTTACATGTTTAAAGTAAACCTATTGTGCTCATTTCCAGCTCCATGTCTTTATTCTTGGACTCTTTGCATTATTCACAGTTCAAAATATTCTTTTTATTCCTTGTTTGTCTTGGTGCAGCCCATAGACAGTATAGCAGCTGCTCACTGGTTTCTGAACCCTTGATAAATGTTTCCTCCGCTGCCATCTTGGTTGCAAAAAGCTGATGCGACAAGGAGGGGCGAGTCTGACTGTGACACTGCACGCTCATTGTCTGAGCATGTTACACAAAGAAACCTTCATTTTATAACAGAATGACCAGGATTTACAAAGCAGACTTGATCTTTTACTTAATATGACCCAAAATGAGTGACTGAGCCCATAAATTTCACAGGAAAGTGTTTGCAGAGGTCAAGACTATGGAAGAAGATTTGGGCCACTGGGGGGGGCCCAAATCTTGTTGTTTTTACTGTGCCCTGATGGTGCCGTGTCTTGCAGGTGGAGTGAGGTGACCCGTCGCCTTGAATTGTGGGTGCAGGTGATGGAGCTGAATGAGGCGGGAGAGTTCACAGCCGTAGAAGTGGTTCCTGCTAAAGATGTCCGCACAGGAGGAATCTTGCAGCTCAAACAGGTACCTTGGACCTTTGTGTGTAAATGTAAAGAAAGGAGTTAGACTATCTCTAACTGTTCTTTTCTGTACTTCCAGGGACAGTCTCGTCGAGTACAGGTGGAGGTGCGCTCAGTCCCAGACTCGGGCACCATGCCCCTCATTGCAGGCTCTATCATTTCTGTTTCTATTGGAGATGTAAAGGTCCGACAGATGCATCTCTCCAAAAATGACCCACAATGGGTAAGGCCACCATTTTTTTTTTATTTTTTTTAAATTTATTTATTTTTTAATTTTTATTTTTAGACTCTCCCTGCTGCATAAGATTAAAAATTGTTTATCTCTTACATGTTTCAATTAACATTTTAGGGCACAGATGAAGAAATGGACAGCTATCAGGTAAGAGCTGTTAGGTAACTGTATAATTTGTCTGCTTGTAACAGAGGTTGTTTCTATCCATCTGACATGAGTGTGTTTGTATTGTTTGTATGTGTAGGAGGTGGACCTGGAGAGGATGAGGGAACAGTGGCTGGTCACACTCACTCAGAGACAGGAATATCTGGACCAGCAGCTGCAGAAGATCGTCTCTAAAC
Organism: Archocentrus centrarchus; assembly: GCF_007364275.1. Lineage (NCBI taxonomy): Eukaryota > Metazoa > Chordata > Actinopteri > Cichliformes > Cichlidae > Archocentrus > Archocentrus centrarchus. Next base: position 28,075,947 of record NC_044369.1, on the reverse strand, counting down.
CAGGTACAGCTGGAAAACTCAATCTGGAAAGAAAGGACGAGGGGGGTAAATGTTAGGTGCTCCTTGCTAGTACTGGGTTGGATCTTGTTTTGCCTTCAGAACTGCTTTAATTCCTCATGGCAAAGAGTCAACAAGGTGCTGGAAACTTTGGGGGGGGGTGCCAATAATCATCTGAAGACTCCGTTTTCTTTTTCTTTTGTTTGCCTGTGAACGTGCCTGTAGATAAGTCAGAGGACGATGTTGAAAGGGAGTCGCAGCTGTTGGAGTGTCGTCTGACCCTCACTGAGGAGCGTAATGCTGTTCTGGTTCCATTTGCTGGGAGTGGCATTCCTGGAGCACCAGCAGAGAGGTGCGTATGGGTGTACTTTGCTTCTTGCTTCTTTTAGTCAGCAATATCTGTTTGTTATGTTTGAAGCCAAAATTTCCACAATAAAACAAACAGAAGGAAAACAAACTATTTCTGTTAATGTACGGAAATCCAAACAATTCTATTCGCTTTTAGTTATTTAAGCAAATTAGTGCGCTGTTAATTTGCAGTTTGTGCATCAGAAACTGTTCAATAAACTACATTTTTCAGACATAGTATTGAAAGATATTTGTAACAATGAAGTTAAGATAAACACTGGAAATTTTGGAAAGTGTGGTTGTTCTTGATGACATCATTGCTCAGCTGTTTTTGTGTGAAGCTGGGATTCTTGGATTTTATGTTGTGGTAGAGAGTGTTTCCAGGTGTGGTGTTAAGGACAGATGACAGTGGATTTTTTTTTTTTTTTTTTTTTTTTGTGAAAAGGCTGTGGTGAACATGAACTTCAAGAACAGAGAGGAACATAGCATTACATATAAGATGTATAAGATGATGATGGTGCACACAAGTGGATTACATCTTATGCAGAAGGTGAGAGGAAGTGGTGAGGGGAAACTGCCAAGAAGGTATTTGATGTACCCTCTGGACAGAGAAAAGAGGACAAGGAGACTTGGTGGTGGAATGAGAAAATACAGGAAAACATTCAAAGTAAGATGTTGGCAAAGAAAAAGTCGGATAGTCAGGGAGATGATGAAGGTAGGCAGGAGTAATGGGAGGGTACGCAAAGAGAGGCGGGAAAGGCAAATGCTTATAGTAAGTTGTATGTGAGGCTGGACATTAAGGAAGGAGAAAAGGACTTGTACTGATTGGCAGGGAGATCAAGCTGGAAAGGGTGATTGAGGACAGAAATGGAAATGTGCTTAGTTTGAAGAGTGTGGTGAAAGGATGGAAGGAGTACTTTGAGGAGCTGGTGCATAATGAAAATGAGAGAAAGGGGATGCCAGATAGAGGAGAGTTAGTGAATCGTTAAGTGCAGAGGATTAGTAAGGAGAAAATGAGGGCAGCTATGAAGAGGATGAAGAGTGGAAAGACAGCTGGTCCAGATGTGGCGGTACCTCCATACTTCCCCACGTGTGCAGAGAAGTGTGTGAGGGTGGCGGAAGATGTGTATGAGTACAGCGAGACAGTGGTGAAGTGTGTAGGAGTGACAGATGAGTTCAAGGTGGGGGTGGGATTACGTGAGCAACTCTGAGCCCCTTCTTGTTTGTGATACTGATGGAGCAGGCTGACAGAAGAGGTCAGGCAGGAGTCTCTGTGGACATTGTGATCTGTAGGGAGAGCAGCTGGAAGAGCTATATATATATATATATATATATATATATATATATATATATATATATATATATATATATATATATATATATATATATATATATATATATATATATATATATATATAATTTGTTTATTAAATTATCCTTTTCATGTAATACCATTTTCCGTGTGTGTGTGTGTGTTGCATTCATTTGAAAGAAAAAGAGGTCAGATTTTTGTTTTCCTTCAACATGAATAATGACTTGACCTTAAATAGCAGCAGTTCAAGCTTTGTGTCTAAATTACTTGGTGATGGCTTTGCCCAATGTAGAGAATAACCTGGCAATGGCACAATGCTTCGTGTTGTTACTGGGATGCTCTCTGCTAACCGTGGTTGTGCCATTGCCCCATTGCCTGTGTGTCAAATAGCACGTGCATCGCGCCCTGACTATGGCGCTCAGTCTGGGTAATTAACCACCATCTCATGAGTGCCAAGAAAAACCTCACTTTAGCTTAACTGCCTGCAAACAAACTGAGTTTTTCCAGTGAATCATGTTCTGTTGTAAAAGCTGTTGTCCTGAGCACATCTGGTTGATCAGGTTGTAAAGCATGCTGATTGAGGAGCTCTGTAAGCTACTTTGTGAAATAGTCCTTAATATTTTGAGCTCACAAAACTAATCCCCATTCAGATTTTTTTTCCCAGTTTGAAGTCAGCACCTCCGAGTGTCTGTGCTGACTCAGTATCAGCTGTGGGATTTCTTTTGTTATCTCTGGACTCTGGCTGGCTGTTTAATCGGTCTTTGTCCACAGGGTTCCTGTACCTGGAATGGAAACGCACATTCCTGTCCTGTTTCTGGATCTCAGTGGTATGTTGTCTTACCTTTTTGTTGGAATTAGAATGTGGCAAAAATCACCTGTGCTTTTAGGAACCAGGTGTGTGATAGTGAAGCTCCTCACTTTCTGTGTGTGTGTGTTTTCCTTTCAGCGGATGATTTCCAGTCCAGTCTTTCAGCCCCGCTGGCTGGGGGGCTAGATGCGCTTCTCAGTGGGGAAGATGAGGAGGATTTCTTTGACCTCCATATTGTTAAACACTATGATCCAGAGGTGGGGAGGCTGCAGTGTCTTAGGTTTCTTCTGCAAGTTAGAAACATACAGCCTGATTTTTGCCTGATTCAGGCTGAAGAATATAAATACTACAAGATCTCGAATGTGTTTTAGGTGAAGGTTGAGGCATCCTGGGACTCAACAGTCCACGAGTGCACCCAGCTGAGTCGCGTGGCACCCGCTGACCAGAGGGTGTACCTTACAGTCCGCACAGTGGTGCAGCTGAGCCATCCGGCCCACATGCAGCTGGTCCTCAGGAAACGCATCTGCGTCAGTGTTACTGGCAGACAGGTAGGTGTGTGTGTGTGTGTGTCCTTGAAGCATGGTCAGTAGTGCTTGATTGCCCATGACCGTAGAGATGAGTTGATGTATTGTGATTGTCCTGCAGGGTTTTGCCCAGAGCTTTCTGAAGAGAATGTCTCAGCGGAGCACCATCTCCAGCTGTGGAGTCACCTTTGAAATAGTTTCTAACATCCCAGGAGTAAGTACCAGCACATAACGCTACTACTCAGAAAGGAAGTAAAGGGTATTTTGAAACCAACAACCATGTATTTCATGTACTTACATGGTCATGGTAAAAAGTACACACTCTTTTCTAAGGTTTTACAGATCAGGGACTCCCCCCCCAAAAAGAAAAATATCACCTAGTCCTTACCAGGTCCTAAAGTTATTTAAACAGTAAAACCAACAGGTACTACTCCAAACAGTCCTTATTTTCATATCAAATTTGATGTCCAAACTTGTCCCTTTTTGACAGTGAGTGTGTCAGGGGAAACAATAATTACAACCTCCATTATTTCAGCCTGAACATCACTTTTATTTACTTATTTATTGATTGGTCATCACTCTGGAAACCCATTGGAATGCTGTCATGTTTCCAGCTTCCTTCTCAGATGTTAATATTTATGTTTCTGAAGCTGTATTTTCTCATTTTCTTGTCTTGGCGGTGCAAGTTTTTCTCTTACATCATCACCGCTCTCTCCACTTCACCTTGAGGCAAACTCGTTTCCTTATATAGAGACACGGGGTTGTGGCAGTATGCTGATAGTAAGCAGATTTCAGGCAGTGAGCATGAGCCCACTAAGTCAAATTTACAAACACATGAATAGTGAGAGACCAGGCTTTCTCCTGGAAACCAATCCAAATAAGCCATACGTGTTCATTCCTTTCCCAGTTATATCATCATGAACTTTAATATTTAGCATGCTAACTGAGGCCAGTTGAGTCTCAGATGTAGCTCCTGGTTTTGTTTTGTTTGTTTTTTTTTTTTCAATTTCTCTGAGCATTGCTAGGCCTGATCTAGCAAGGGTAAATCTTCTGGGGCATCCACTCCTGGGAGACTGAATGTTTTCCTCTTTCTCACTGCAGAATGACCAGCAAACTGCCAGCGCTTTTGTTTTTATAGAGGTTCTCATACTTGCTGATTATCAGTTAATCAAACGCTTTTGATTAGTAGCATCTGCCTTGCTACATTCCCTCTTTAATTCCTGTGGAAGCGGTAAGGATGTGCTTGGTGTTTGTTCTTTCTGCATTCGGTTTAGTTTCTGTTAAATGATGACACTGTGTAATAGGTCATGTGTTCCGTCTTGTTCAGTTGAGGCTGTGTTTACCTAATTTCAAAGATCTTTGTGTCTACATGCTTTGCTGTGAACAAAGATAAGTAACTGTTTTTATTTGCTGCAGTGTTGATCTTGTGTTTTGAGGGTTTTTTTGTTTGTTTTTTTTCTTCTGGACTCATTTGCTCATTATAATAGGTAGGATCATCTAAATGAGGCTCCCAGCTGGGTGTTTGAAGCTTCCTTCTCTTACTGTATTAATCCTTGCTCCCACAGGACATCCACGGTCCAGAGGACAGGGAGATGCTGGCCAGGCTGGCTGCCAGTGCCGAGGATGATCAGTCAGCTGACAGCGAGGCGGCCATAGAGAAATACCTTCGTAGTGTCCTGGCTGTGGAGAACATCCTCACTCTGGACAGACTGAGACAGGTCTGGGAATGTAGTTCACCTGAGATGTGAATCTGTTCTGAGTTTATTAAGGTTGTTATTCATCATTCAGCTCAATCAAAATCAAAACATTTCTGAGCATGGCAACATTTTCCTCTCCATCCTGCCAAAAAAAAAGAAATGGTGCAAATTAACTGTTAAAACACAGACCAAAGACATTCAGAGGTACTGTGCCCACAAATTAAGCGTGTGTGCGTGTGCATGTAGGAGGTGGCTGTGAGGGAACATCTGGTATTCAGAGGGAAAGCTGCCACACGTTGCCTGAGCTCTCCGAACATCAACCGGGTAAGAGGGCTCACACAATTCAGTGTTCCTGTGGTTACTGGTTGGGTGGAAATCTTTATATCCTGAGGTTTGTTTACATTCTGGGCATTCTTTTTTGACTTTCTTTAATAACCAGTCTTACATTAATCTGCCACACTAACATCTAATCGCTTGACCGACTGACCTTTTACCCAGCTGTCAGCCAGCAGTCTGGATCTGTGCTCCTCCACTCATAACCTCAAATACTTCAAGGTGAGACACTGTTTGGTAACTAATTATGCTACTTTACGCTCCTATTTTTTTCATAGCAATTGCATGTTTGTGATAATGTTAATAATACTTGTACTAATTTGCATGTCTGGGTCCATTCTGCATTAAAAATGCACTGCTCAGAGAAATTAAAGGAACACCTTTTAATCAGAGTGCAGCATCAAGTCAGTTAAACTTCTGGGATCTTGATCTGGTCAGTTAAGTAGCAGAGGAGGCCACTGACATTTCCCTCCTCATCTTTTCTGACTGTTTCTTCACTAGTTTTGCATTTGGTTAGGGTCAGTGTCACTACTGGTAGCATGAGGTCACACCTAGACCCTACAGAGGCTGCACAGGTAGTCCAACTCCTCCAGGATGGCACATCAATATGTGCCATTGCCAGAAGGTTTACTGTGTCTCCCAGCACAGTCTCAAGAGCATGGAGGAGATTCCAGGAGACAGGCAGCTACTCTAGGAGAGCTGGACAGGACTGTAGAAGGTCCTTAACCCATCAGCAGGACCAGGATCTGTTTCTTGGTGCAAGGAGGAACAGGATGACATGCAAAATTGGCTCCAGCAGCCACTGGTGTGTTTGTCTTTGACCAAACAGACTTCATGAGGGTGGCCTAAACGCCTGTGCTCACTGGCAGGCATCGTGGAGCCCAGCTGCCTGCTGCAACATTTATTTCACTTTGATTTTCAGGGTATCTTTGAATTCAGCCCCTCTGTATGTTGTTCATTTTCATTTCCATCAAACAATATGGCATCCTTCTATTCCCAACACATTACCCAGTCCATATCAGCATTATCATATTTTTTCCTATTGAGATCTGACGTTTTTATTTTAGCAGAGTATGTTTAAAGTGAATGCAGTACTCATAACTTACATGATCGTTTTTGCTGATTTACAGCAATACAGAAAACTGAATTCTGATTGGTCTCTGTGCAATAGAGGTTCAAAACATTTTCAGGCATAGTAATATTGTGAAATTACGTGTATGCAACCTCTGTGGGGTTTAAAAGCTTCTCCATCTTATTTTGGGGCAAAGTCACCAGAGTTTTAAAGCAGTTTTTATTCAGTATGACTGGCAAGTCTTACATGCAGTTCTTGTCCCAGTGATCAGTTAATTTAAAGTCATGGGTCTCTTCATTGAGATAAGTGAGAACTGCCCAGATTGGCTGCCAAGTGGCCAGACTCACTAATTAACTACTTCTGTCAAGACAGTTATTGCAACCTCTTGTCTCTTGGTTAGCAGGACTCTATGAAAAACCATAGAAAGTATAATAGATAGACGTAGCTGCCGTGTTGTCACCCACTAGTTTGTGAAATACCATTTTGAAGCCTCAAGATGACCACTTTCACCGTCACCATCCTGCCGTTTTGAGCACAGATGTGACGTGTAGGGGCAGCTCTGACTGAGACTGCATGCTTATTGTAACGCTCAGTCACAAGTTGGTAGTCAATGAGCGTATCCTGGATTGTCATCCTTATTATACTGGAATGACCAAAATTTACAAAATGGAGTGACTGAGCCCATAAAATTAGCAGCAAATGTTTACAGCGGTCCTAGAGATTGCTTTCACCTTGGTTTTCAGATTTCAGTGGACAAGTGATGCTTGCCTTGCTTGCCCTGACAGAACACTAACTGGTGCATGTAATACATGCTGTGCTGTGATTAAGGGTAAACGGGTAATGAGTTTAACTTCAGTGAATAATTACTAAATGTTGCCTAAAAGTTGCAGGTAAACTGTAACGAAAATGGTACTAAAAAATATTTTAAATTCCTAAAAGTGAATGGATAGAAAAGTTAGCTTAACATAATGGATAAATAGTTGATGCTATATTGCACTTCTGTTTGGTTTCCAGTGGACGTTGCTAAAGGTCATAAAAAACTGAAATGCTTCTCTGTCGTCTCCTCCTGTGTCTGCAGGGCTGGGAGAGCCATCAGGACCTTTCTGTGGTGCCGCCTCCTTCCAGACGCACACTCCCGGCCTCCTTGTCCCAGAACCTGAGTGCAGAGACTGGTACAACTGATTTAAAAAAATAAATAAAAGTAAAATCTTCTATTGGACTCTTTCTCTGGCCGTCTCTGCTATCTTTGATGTCATCAGCTGTGCATTTGATGCTTTAGTCAGTGGCCAAATTTATCTATCCTTAAGCTCTGAAGCTCTGTTTGGCACTTGGTTTCTTCTTTGCCCACAGTTCTCAGTTTCCTCCCTTCTCAAAAATCTTATCTTTTCTTCCACCCCCCCCCCCCCCCCCCCCCCCCCAACCCCTTCTTCATCTGTGCTCTTGCAACCTCTTCTCTTCTGTCTTCGTCAGAGCAGAGCATTCAGGCTTTACTCCTTCTTATCTCCCTTTAGTGAAGGCTGTACCCAGGCTACTGAAGTCACTGCTTCCTGGTGGAAAAGAAGATAGAGACCAGACAGCTGTCCATCAGCAGGTACGCTCATTCAGTCTGTTGTGCTAGGGATTAAAGTTTGTATTTGGCTTGTGTCCATATCGGGGATTTAAAGTTTTTATGAATCACTGCTACCTGAATCTAAATATTTCATCTCCTCATCAACAGCTTGTCTGATTTCTTCCGTTACCAATGAATACACAAATATTAAGTAGATAACAAATATAAATGCCTCAGAAGTAAATGAACAAAAAGTGCATCAGAGTGTCAATCACATTGTGGTTTTTAAGGTTTTGAGGCAGAAAAAAAACATTTGAATTCAGCCAAAAACATGGAGAGTTTATTTTTTCTTCTCCTCCAGAAACGGTACACATTAATCGACATTCTGTAAATGTGCCAGTGTTTGCCAGACAGCTGATTTTCAACTGCAGTCCCTGGGCAAGATGTATAGAACAACATGCAAGGTTAAAATTTCGTATTATTCCTTAACTAACTGGGACATACAAAGGATGTAGCACTTAGAAGCATGTAGCAAACACAAGGAGATGCTACAAAAAGGTACGGTTAGACAAACACAGGTTTAAACAAGCCTTAAACACACAGTAAGTACTGTAGCTTTACAGTAGGTCTTGGAGGCAGGTGAGAAGCAGGTCCGGTGAGCAGAACATAAACACACAGGAAGCCAGCAGACAAGGTGTGAGAAGGAGTGATTATGTTAGTGGTCACAGACTTGATTCTCTAATAACCATTATTTCAGGGTGTGTTTAAAAGCTCTGTGTGTTTCACTATTACACATATGAAGTGGTGTGGTCTTCCAGCTCGCACTGACTGAAAGCACTTTTCCTCAGTGGGATGAACAGAGTACTTGCTGACACAGATCTGGTGTATCTGCTGCTTGTATTATAAAAATCTGTAAATGGTGGTGAGGCTAGGCCATGTAGAATTTTAAATACTAAATATATGTAGTGGAAATTGACACTATGATCCCAACTTAAGAGTATGTTTGTGGGGTTTCTTATCTGGAACCATGAGGCCTTGCTTATAAACAGAATGAATCAGTTTTAATGTTGTCTTACAGGTGTGTGACCAGCTGGTGAGACAGTATGTTAGATGGGACATTATCATTACATTAAAATACAACCTTGTTGGGGGCCTGGGTGGCTTAGTGGTGAAGCCAGCAACCACATACGTATGCCGCATTGCGTTGTGGGCGGCGCGGGTTCGAGTCCCGGCCCATCGCCAATTTACCCACGTCTCTTCCCATTTTGGGGCATTTTTTTTATTTTTGTGAAGTAGTTGTACAGAAAGCCTATGCTAATTTTTTAGATATAAATATATGTGCGTGAAATCCTTGTGTTTAATATGTTGGCACTAATTACCAGGTATCTTTGTCTGCGCACTCTGCCACAATTTATGGATATGCAGCGAGTGCTAGCTTGCTAATAAACTAGCCAACACGAGCTGTTAGCTGAATTTGGTGGCATCTGTCTCTGAAAAACTAGGACGACAATAGCCTGACACCACTAAATTTTAGTATTCAAGACAGTAGTGAATGAACCAGTACATGACACTACAATGTCTACATTTATTTTATTTAAAATGTCCTGGTTTATAAAATGAAGTGTAGTGGTTTAAACACTCACCTAATGTGAAAGATCCTTGGTTCAAGACCAGGAGGGAGGGGAGGGAGGGGGTTTAAAAAAAACAAAAAACTGCCAAATCAAATGTGTCTGCTGTGGGGATTCCTCATGAATGATTGCCAGAGAAAGAAGCCATTTTTTTTTCTCCATTTATTAGCATTAATGAATATCAGACACACAAGACTGAAGTACTTCAAAGCCAATGACTGAAAATAAAAGCAGGCAAACAACAGTGAATGAGTCAGAATCAGGTTGAGTTACTGAGCTAAGAATGAAAGCACATACAGTACAAACAGTCTCCTGATTGACTGACGTGCTCTTTGATGTTTGTGATCACATCAGAGATTCTGCTTCAGGAGCTCATTTGCAGGGTTAATTAAGAGCAGGTGAACTTTGTCATCCTGACATTGCTCCTTCGCCACCTCCTCATCTACTGATCTTGAACCATGCAGCTTTTTCATAGCAGCCAAACACTACAGTGTCTCATTTGACTGATTAGCTTCTTGCTGCAGCTCAAGGCCCTAATCAGAGGAATAATGCATTGTGGTGTTCGGTTGAAAAGAGAACCCGTCAGCCTCATTGGTGCTTGTTGCTCACGAGTATTGCTCTAATTAACATCTTCCTGCCACAGATGTTTACAACGGTCAATGCAAAACAAAAGCTTGGAGTAGCGCAAATATTACCAGGCTGCCAAAGGGTGATTAGATCAGTGATTGTAGCTCTGACTCCAAATTGGATCCAACTGACCAGGTTATAACACATCCGGTGAAATAAATGAAGTGCAGTGTTGTCATTGTTGAGTCTGGGTACTGCTCTGCATCGTTGCTGTAATTTAAAAACCTCATGGCTGCAGATTTGAACTTTTGTTTTGACTAAAATCAGACTGAGTCAAACAAACTGAGGACTTGATGCTTGACTTGCACATGAGTGGAATTTAGACTTGAGAGCAAAAACCCTGAAGTGACTGACATGTAAAAGTTTTGGTCTTAGCTACATATATCTCACTTTTATAAGCTAGAGATGGTGTCTTTTTTTCTCTGATCTGCAGAAGAACACTAAACATTATTTACTATTAGACCCTGACCGGTCTGCACCTTAACAAAATACTGTTAGTGTGCCACATGCATAAATGCACACATTGCTCTTGCTGGTATTTTTCTGTAGGATGTTTGAAGCTGCAAGTATTCATTAAAGTCCATACTCCATATTATAATACTCAGATATTAATATAATGCTTAAAATCTGTCTTATTTCAAGTAACTGAACACACACCTTTTTGTTTTTGGTGATTAAATTCAGTACAAATCCCAGTAAACTGTGTGCTGCAAACCTCAGGAAATGATGTTTCTATGATTCACTTAAATACAAAATCTTCTAGCTCTGAAACAGGAACTCCTACACTGATATCCAAAAAGGCCAGCCACAAAAATAACTGTCCACACCTCTGAGTTGTAAAGCTGTATACTCTAATGTATACAGCTAATGTATGTTTTTGTAAAATCAATTTGTTTAAAGGAGGAAAAAAACAATAATAGAGTGCTGTGACACAGATAAATAAACCTGTCATCACTGTTAGGATTTAATGAAAATGCAGATTTGAGGAAAAATTTCATTTTTAATGATCAACATTAATCAATCAAGGTCTGGGTTTAAATCCACCGTGGCCCGAAGTTTGTGTGGAGTTTGCACACACACCCCCACCTCCCACACCCCCGCGACCCTGAACAGGATAAGTGGAAGAAGATGGATGGATGGAGCGTTTATCAATGTGAAATACTAATATAAAATAAATTGTACATAAGCAGTGCATGTGAGATGTGACCTCAGCTTACTCTTAAGGACCTCATGAGCATGAGGTCACAAAAGCAGCATAAGAGCCTCTGATAATAACTGAACCGTGACTTTGGTACATTTGTACCTTTTTGACAATGATTGCTTGTAACTGTGATCAGCTCCCCTCACTGATTGCTTCACAACAGGCCAGAGATTCCAGTAACGACTACCTCAGCTAAACACTACATTTACACAGGTCCTCAGCAGTGCACCTACCAAGCTTAAAGTGGGTGAGATGGATGATTGTTAAAGCACACAGAGATTCATTCATTCATTAGTGAGATGAAAGCAACAATGTGCATCTGTTCGTATTAAGTGCTTAAAGAAGCAGCCATTCTTGTGTACCTGATGTGTTTTGTTGACCTGCAGGTTTACTTTCCCGAGCGAGGCAGTGGTAGGATAGACGTGTTTGACCTGCTTTCTGATGTTGTCCACGTAGGTTGTCGAGTCAGAGCGCTACATGACCCAAATCACGCAGCTTCATTTCTGATGGGTGCATGAGTTCAGTTATCATGATTAAAATCCCCCGACTGTGTCTGCTGAGCACACAGTCGCACATCTTTTAAATATCAAGATTTTTTTTTTCTGTTTTCCTTTGATTTAATCTGTTGAGAGATCATATTGAGTTTTTAAGAGGTAACTTAACTTGAATACTGAACAGGGATAAATAATGATGGGTGCAATTATAATTAAGGTGCAATTATACTGATTGTTTTACTAGTTTATGATGATTGAGTCTAATGAGCAACTATTTACTGCACTGTCTGCATCTCATATAACATCTTGAAATGTGATTACCAAAGTAAATTATTTCATTCCTTTTTATTACATGAATATACAATAATAATTATAAAAGATGACTGCATCATCATTTTATGCTGAAACAGATGATCAGCTGGCAAAGTTAGTTCTAGTAGTTCAGTATCTTTCAAGGCTTCTAGAGAGAGAGCATGGCAGTTTGAATCAGATGAAATCTTCTTCCATATGCTTGTTTCTGGCTTACACACACACACACACACACACACACACACACACACACACACACACACACACACACACAGCAGCTAATCACCACATCATGCAGTGCATAATGAACAGGTCTGTTTGGGAACGTCTGTTAATATTAAATCTTTAGGTTTGAAGTGGACTGAACTGATTGGCCCCATGATTACATCTTGAAATCAGCTTGAAAAGCTCTCGGTGCTAATTAGCAGCTTTGTGATGTTTTATCTGAAATCACATGAACTTTTTAACAGCTTTCTAACTCCATCCCTGTCACAGAGTCTGCCGCGCATCGTGGTGCAGTCAGCCAGTGTTGAAGAGGGCATGAGCAAACACCAGCAGCCAGTAAGTTCTCCAGCCCCAGATGGTGTTATGCTGTGGGTATCTGTAAGCACCAAGAACCTATTCTTTGAATTTCAATTCTACTTTTAAATGGCAACCCAAAAAAAAAAAAACCCTAGAATTTTTCATCAGTGTAAAAAGTTATAGTGACTTGTGAATTTATTCTACCTTAAGTGAATTTGGCTCATTCTTCATTGGCACAACTCCCCTCCCCCCCACTCAACTCTGCTGCTCAGCCCACAAATGCTTTTTCCTTACAAATGTGCCACCATTTAAGGGCAACTAAACAGGCTTTCCAACAGTACAAGATTTAGTACCAAGAAGCATTGTTAGAACAAAGAAAGGATCCACCAAACACAAATTTCTGAACTTTTTGTACCAAGTTATTTAATTTGCTTTTACAGTGAACTCTTGATGTAAACATAGGGAGGTATACACACAAGGTGGAAGCAACTGTGTGTGTGTGTGCTGCTGTAATGTAATTAAGCAGTCTCTGGGTGTCTTTGAACAATCCAAATTTTAATGTCTCCTTAAACAGCTTTTGGATGTATTATGATGAACAGAAAGCAGCATTCAGTTTCTGTCGTGTATTGTGTTAAATACTAAATCAGTCAATTTGTAGCCTTTATGGGGGTTTCCAGAGCATTTTCCACAATGGCGTGCTTGAGTTTTACAGTAAATTTGTGCTTACCATGTGGCCATCCAACAAAAAAAATCTATATTTTCATCAAGTTTATATTAAGCCTTTACTGTATTCTGTTTTTACCGCCACAGTTTGATAACTTGCAGCAACCCCAAAGTTCAGAAAAAATAAGGCAATCTTGGTTTTGAGAAGGTGCCACAGAAAAAAAATTGTTCCATTCTCAGGGTGAATAAAAGCAGACTATATCACTATATCCTCCAAGCACCAAAGAGGGTATTTGTACCTTGTGATCTAAGGGAAATGACCTGAAGCATGCACTACAGCTTCATGGGTCACCAGCCCCCACCCTGCACACGCGCACACACAGAATCAGAAATCATTAATAAAAGCAGATTCAGTAATGGCCTTTGTATCAATAAAATCTTGCTGGTTGTTGCCACTAGTAAGCAGAGGTGGCAAAAGTACAGACATTCTGTACTTAAGTAGAAGTACAAGTACTTGTGTTAAAAAATACTCTGGTAAAAGTCGAAGTACTGGTTCAACTTCTTTACTAAAAAAGTACAGGCTCTGAAATGTACTTAAAGTGAGAAAATAAAAGTAGCTCTTTGGAGGACGTTTCTACCAGCTATTTTGTGTAAAGTTAACTGAACCTCATTATATATATATATATATATATATATATATATATATATATATATATATTGTAATCAGTGATGGTATAGTTACCTTGAAAAAGTAGTCCGACTACTGATTACTCCTTTAAAAAGTTACAAGTTACTATATTAGTTACTTTCAACAGCTGTTGCGACCACTGTTGCGACTCGCTCTGTAAGTTTGACTGTGCCGTGACTCCAGATGTTACTTCATGTCTGACGTAGTGTTTTTGAAGCTAGATAGCACTTTGTCGCCAGCACAAAGTGCACAGCTAACCTTGATGTTGTCATCTTTAGCTGACACAGACTCACTATAGTGTCTGTATTTCAGCTGGAAAACGCGCATCTCTCTCCTCCCTGCATTGTTTACATTTGTGTCGCTGTGCTGTTATTGTCCTCATGCTGAAAACGGGATTTAACTGTCGCATCTGCCAGACATCACTACCCGAGATGCAAGAAGAAAGCAAAAATATATCTTTGTACTGAGGAAAATGCAAAAAAGTAACGCACAGTGACTTGGATAAGTAACTTTAATCTGATTACTGGACTGCAAATAGTAACGCGTTAGATTACTCGTTACCGAGAAAAAGTAGTCAGATTAGAGTAACGCGTTACTAAGTAGCGCGTTACTGACATCACTGATTGTAATAATATAAAATAATACTTGAGAATACAAACAAATTTTAAGTCTAACAAATGCACTCAGCTTGAATCTGTTATGTAGGACACAAGCTGTGAAAGGGAATCTCAACACAGCTCTATTCTCTGTGTCCTCCATAGTAGAGGGTGACTGTGCCTCCACCGAAACACCAACATGAGGATACTCAGGGGTTACAGTGGGATTCAGAAGGTGGAGGAACCCTAAGATCAGCTGTAGTGGCTCTGCATGGAGAGAAGAATCACAACTTTCTATTGTGAGCTCCAGTAAATGATGTTGGTGTGCAGGCTGTGATCAGCTGACCTGCTGCTGCTGCTGCTCTGAGGTTTACTGCTCTGTGAGGATGAACTGAATTCACAAAGCTGTAACCCAGTATTTCACAGCTATCTGAGCTGATCTCCATCCCCTACACTGACAGCATACAGGCTGTAGAAATTTTGGATTCAGTGGATTCATGAGGTCGCTGTGATTCAAATATTTCTGCTGTCCTCAGGTGGCCGTAACTTAATAGTGATGTAGCTTCCAGGTTTGAAAAGTGAATCTAATGCAGTGCTGCCATGTTTATTTTATAATATGTTGTCCCCGATTACAGTCAAAAAGGAGGTCAAAGCAGGGTATGCTTTAGGGCAGACCTGCCTTGTGATTTACAAGTCACCCATCAGTTTTTCAGTCAGACCCACAGCAACGGTGAAAACATTCAGCTTGAGGATTCACCGTGAGATTTCACTAACCAGTGGCTGACATAAGGGTGGTTATATCCATCTTATATACAGTTTATGGTTGTAGCCAGAAAGTGATTTTAGGTAATTCCATCTTTGGAAACTGGCAACATTTCAAACTAAGATCTTCAGTCTTTTGCTGCACTTTGGGTGACTAAGACCATTGTTTCCACGGTGTCCCCCCAGGTGCCCACTGAGGAAACCATTCCTGTTGACATCCAAAGGGAGATCCCCAGATCTGTGCATCTTCCACCTCCAATCATCCCAGAGACCGAAGACTCCACTTCCAGCCCAGTGAGTGACACTTCCAGTGGATACATATCAACCAGCGTATCTGCAGTAACGTTGTCAGAAGTCTACACATTGAGCTGGGACTTGCCTCCGCCATCTGATAGCAGAGCAGATGACTTTGAAGCAGTGCTAGATGAGGAAAAAGAGGAAAATGGTGTGATGCAGAAGGTCTCTCCTTTTTCTTTCACTACACAATCAGACACTGGTCTTGAGTCTCCTTTTCTAGACCAATCAGGTCCTCAGGAGTCACTGCTATATTTGAAAGAGAAAGCAGATGCAGAGAGTATGAACCAGCAGCCATCCAAATCAGATGTTCCTCTCAGTCAGCAAGAAGCAAATCAGTTACCAACACACCAGTTAAAGGAGGTAGAAAAACCCGATCCAGTTGCAAAAGCAGAATTGCCGGACCAGACCGAACAAAAACAAGATTCAACGGTTGCCCACACTGGATCAGAACGATTAGATCATTCAGAGACATACAAAGATTCAGCAGTAGCACAAGAAAATGAGACCAAACAGACAGAATTACTGCATATAGACCAAAGTAAACCAAAGACTCCTTCAAAAGACGATCTTGAGGTGGCTGCCACAACCAAAGCAGAATGTCAAGTGGCTTTTTCTAATGAAACACAACCATCTACCCAAGAAGGAGAGAGGCAATTGGAATCGACCGTCCCACAGCCCCAACAGCCCACACAAGACCAGACAGCTTCTGAGAGTATTCAAGATCTATCTCCAATTCTAATCCCAGCTTTGTCTGAAGCCTCAGCTCCTGATCCAGATCCACCCGTAGACCTGGGTGCTCATGCTTCATCCAAGGAACAGTCAACTTCTGATCTCCCTGACACAAATGGTGCCTCCTCCTTATTCTCATCTTCAGCCACCAGTGAGGTTCAGCAGCCAGCACTTTCTGTCAAACCTGCCATGGGCCTCATTCCCGCTTCCAAATCTGGTTCCTCAGTAGCCAACCCCTTCAAGATTCAGAAAGTGAAGTCTTCAGACCTCAAGTCCTTTGTGCAGATTGTGGGTGAGGAGGAGGGTAAACCTGCTCAAGTAGACCAAGCCAGCAACTTTGGGGCAGGACTCTCAGTGCCAATGGAAAGCCTGGAAATCATATCTGACTCAGAAGAGGGAGATACAGCTGCTTCTAGCATTCTTCCTGATTGGTTAAAAGAAGGGGAATTTGTGACTGTGGGGGCCAATAAGAATGGTACAGTGCGATATGTGGGACCCACAGATTTTGCAGAGGGTACTTGGGTTGGAGTGGAACTTGAGGTACCAGCAGGTAGGTTGAGCCTAGACCTGACACCTTTTTACTAGTCTGATCTCACCTCATTCTTCATTCTTTCCAGTTAAAAGCTCAAACAATTCTTCCTCTTTCAGGAAAGAACGATGGCTCAGTTGGTGGTAAGCACTACTTCCATTGCAACCCTGGTTATGGGGTGCTGGTAAGACCTGACAGAGTAACCCGTAGCGGTGCCAAACGCCGTCGCCAACAGCAGCAGCAGCAGCAAAAGCGCCGTAGTACCAACCTGTCGGGGTCTAGCCCAAACCTGGCAGCCCTTACAGCTCTGGCCAAAGGTGAAGGTGGCATGGGATCAACCAGTCGCAGCAGGGGAGACAACCGTAAGTCATGGAACACTTAAGAAACTAAATGGAGCCACCGTACAAACCAAGAGGCTGGTTGGTGTGGTTAAAGGCCAAGCAAATGTTTTTTGCTTTTCCTGTTAAGGGACATTCCTACCTGATGTACTTGGGAAATATTGAATGTTTCAGCTGAAAATGTGAATTTTTTTTTCCATACTTGCATGCTACTAAAATGTTTTAATATATTTATTCAAATGACATTAAATTACAAACAACAATCAAAATTTGTACTCTTTTAAACTGTTCTGCTACTCATATTGCCATTTAAACTAGCTGAAGCACTGGAAATACACTATGGATGTATTTGCATAAGGCGTTGTACTGTGCATGAGAAAAATTAAGCTCATGATTTTATGGATATTTTAGTTTATTTGGGGCATTTTTTTGGACACGGTGACACACTTTACGCTCACCTTTGTTAACTAAGCCACTGATTAGGAAGCATGCTGGGCCACAGTTAATAATCACACTATATGTAAGTTCCTGACCCTAAATAAACCAGGCCTGGTCAGGGCACAGTAGGCAGCGATCACACTAGTAAAACAAACTAGACTTTGTGGCTCAAATGTGCTTGGCATGAATTGCTGAGCATAAGTTCATCTTAAAAGTCCAAAGGTTAGCCAGTTTCTTTCTTTTTGCCTTTGTGCTGTTCAAAAGATACACACATCTGGATTTCTGTCTAAAACAAAATTGTTTTATTTTGTAATGTGTGTAATTTTGTGCTTGTGCCTTGAAATGCTTTGAATAAAGCCTTCGAAAAATGCCTTAGCCATATACCACCAAACTGTGTAGTATTAACTGTTAAAAATTGCGGGTCTTGATTGTGTGATTCTACTGTTGGAAAAATAATTGCACTCTTTAAAAATTCTACTGGTGGAAATTTTGTAACAGTTCTAAATCTGTATTTTCTCTTCCTGTCAAGCAAATGAGGTGATGTGATTTGTGTGAGAATGTGTGTCTTTACTAGTGGCATAGCCTGTGTGTTTTGGAGCCTGTCGATTGGTTGGTGAGGATACTTGAGGGATTTCGTTTTGAATGTATTTTAGTTTTTTGTCTGGCCAATAAGGTATTTTATACATATGCATTTAAAATGATCAAGTTGACTGTTTGAATGTTTATTTAAAGATCTTTTTGACAATAAAATGCAAAAATCCTTTCTTTACAAGTGATGGTAAATCAATTGTATTTTGCTTTGCTAGTGAGTGGTGTGTATTTATAAAGAGCATAAAGTCTCATTCATACAGCTTTATTCTCAGGCACATTATATGCTTATATGTTCTCTACTTTAATTATCTATTATTGCAGAACAAATGAGGTCTCAAAAAAAAAAATCCAAGCGTGTTCTTAGGCCACATTTGCACTCCATTTCAGCTCCTACAAACTGCTGTTTTATCGCATCCCTAACTCATGGAAGAGCTAAAAATGTTTGCTAATATTTAAGGTATTATATGATGTAGAGGCAGTCTATGCAGCACATACACAAGATGCAAACCGCTTCTCCTGCAGCAGCAGTTCAAGTTCAGAGGGATTATGTGTGGTTCCTCCTAAAAGGCTCGATAATATGATCATTCTTCCCTCCAGAATGATTAAAGGTTTCATCCACAACATGGACCATCTCTGCAGGTGTCGGCTGCAGAGCCAGGAGTCTGAGGAATCAGATGTGGAAATAATAGTGGGAGAAGACAACAAATTAGAGGAAATACACGAGAAGGAAGGCCACAAAATAGTCTCCCAGGACAGTAATACTGCAGCTCTAAAAATTGTCCAATATATCATAAACAAGGCGATCACTGAAATTACAGTGCCCCTTTTGGATCAAGTGACAGAACCACTATTCAAAAAGGTGCAGTCAGACTCAGTCTGAGAAACTTTCAGCGGCGCTCACAGATTCTATTAAGGAGGAAATTCAACATTCCCAACACATCGGTGATAAGAAATTCCAGCCATTGCTGCAAGAAGCTGGAATCAAAATGAAAACATTCTTTTGCAAAGCACTTTGCAGAAATAACGATTCGTCGCAGTGCAGCTAAGCTCAGGCCCAGATTCTGTGGGAAAAACAGAACTGATAGCAGTGAGTCAGTGGAGGAGCTTCTTGAAAGTGTTGACACTGCTTCAAAATAAACATCGAAGTGGGGGTGCAGTTTCTGAGCCTTAAAGTTTGAGATTGATTTCAGTGAGCAGACCTTACACACCTCTTTGACCATGTTTCACAATCCAGTCAACAAAAACCTGTGCTGCACATATTAAATCAGAAGTGGCCAATTTCTTTGCATTCATTAGATGGTGGTCAAGGTTCGAGATCATTTGCTCAGCAGGTGATAGATTATTTTATATCTGCCATGCGGCCAAGGACACAACCAGCAGAGAGCGTGTCAGTTCCAGACTTTCATGTACAATTTGACCCTGAAATCCACAAAGCCAACACTGGCCTGGTACTTCACAAGCTGCTTACCCCGCGCAACCAAGAAGACTAACGTCCGTTGCATGTGTGCTTGTGCAAAGAACCACAACTGGCTCCTGGAAGAAGTATGGGCTGAACTCCAGGATACAGAACACATCACCACTACTACTACATGCTACTGTGGGAGTGTACAACATGTCCTGGTCTTAATGGAGTTAAAGAAACAGGTCATTATAAAAATCATTGCTGCCAGTTTGGATCAACCTAAACCAAAAAAAAGAAGCGCAGTGCTGTTGTCAGGTTTTTTTCTCCACGCTGGGCGAAGCCATCACCAAACCATTTAGATGTTTAAAAGTATTCATCTTACAGGACAACTACACTAGATTTTACACTAACTTTGTTAAATATTACAGCTTAATACTGTTATTGGGATTTATACTTTATTTACTTTGCCTTCATTTTAGCCTCGTCCTTTGGCCTTGTTTTTTATTGAGCTACATACCATTGTACTTATTTAAGCCATTTATTTTTGCTGTATTTAATTAGATTTTTTTTCTCCACTGCTTCAACGAAAGAAATTCCCAAATTTAGGATAAATGGACACTCAGAACACTTTTATACAGGATGTCTCACTCACCCATTCAAACAAACACTAACATTGTAACTATTGTAGGGTCTTTACCTTAATATAAAGCACCTGCTGTGATTTGGCACTATATAAATAAAACTGAAGTGAATTCACACTTTGATGAACGGATTTCGGTTCAGTATCTTGCTCAAAGATACTTTGGCACGCAGGCTGGAGCAGCCAGGACTCAAACCATCAAATTGTCTGATTAGTAGATGACCTGCCCTACCTCCTGAGCCACAGTCCTCAATAAGATAAATTATATCTCACTTTACTAATTCCAACTCAATGTCATCTTCTGTCTAGCATAATAATGCGATGTGTGACTGTTTAAGCCAATATAATCCAGAACAAGACCAATATCAGAGGCACTGCTCCACTGGAGTAAACAAATATTTATTGAATATGCCAGTGTGGGAACTGTGGGTTTCTCCATTCTCTTGCTGGGAAATCAGAAAGCCGTGCTTCATTCATGTGGCACAATAATGACATAGCTAGAAAGATGTAAAAACATATAAAGTGTCTTCATCTGCCATCTTTGTTTCCCTTCAAAACTGAAAATTAATGCAAAGGTCTTTAAAGAATTCAAGGCGCCAAAGCTGCTTACACAGCAGCAGATACTGTCCCACCCCCCACTTTACATTTCTGAGCAGCACACACTGACCTCCTATTTGATTTATGCCACGAGGGATGTAAATACAATACCTGCAAATGAAAATTGGGACACTGGGCTTTTAAATGAGTAAGAAGGTATCTTTAAAAAAAAAATTGGAGAGAATAGAATATATACAGTATATATATATATATATATATATATATATATATAGATAGATAGATATCGCTTTTCTGACAGCATTAAACCAGTGCAGGCAGCCAGATCCATCTCTCCACATTCCCATCTATGAGCCTCATCTCCCTCTGATGTTGTAGTAATCTCCATGTCCTCTGAACTCAAGTCCAGGAGCTCCAAAAGTTTAGCTCTTCAAGAGCATTTTAGTCCGTCTCCATGGCACCACTGTGCGTCTCCTTGGACACCATGAGTCTCATCAGTTTCCCATGGAGCTTCTCGATCTTCTTCACGTCCTGGGCCTGGTCTGTCTTGTATTGTAAACACTGTGGAGATGGAAAAGACACCAAATGAGGGCAGTTAAGCACGAATGACAACTGGAGTGACAATCATTTTGTGGTACTGATTAAGGAGTCACATAAATCATGGGGTTTTGCGAAACACTAAAAACGCAGCACATGGTGCGTGATATTACTGATTTGTCCATTCAGCATGTTTTTATTTGCTCTCAAGAGCACAAGTACAAATGACTATAATCCTCCAAGTCATTTCATCTCAGATCATCACACTTTTAGATCTTTTCCGCTCTGCCTTTTCCAAATTGCCTAGAAATTTTATGGTCCAAAGACCCACTTTGTAAGCATGCACATTGCCCTGAAGGAGTCTGATAATTCAGTAACATGTGGAAGAAGCACACGCAGCCACAACAGCCTGGCACCTCCTCCTCACGCTGGTCACACACTGCTGTGGGATGGCAACCCATTCTTCAACCAGCAACCATCCAGTCCAATAAATGACACCAAACAAGAGTCAATTACTGTCTGGGGTTGGCAGATTGACCAAATACAAATTTTCCAAATGTACTTTTTGTGTTAAGTTTATATAACAATTCTTGCAGCATTCATTCCAACAGTCAGAATGCCAATAGCCTGACCCCTGCACTTATTGCCTGTAGCAGCCACAGTGTTAGGCAGGGGTGCCCAAACTCCCAGCCCATGGGCCGCTTCCAGCCATCACACACATACTGCATTCAGACCATAATAACATTTTTATGCATATCTGAGACGGTCAAGCAGAAGGCTCATGATAATTTCAGATAAAATGACCCACATGCCATTATCTCACTTAAAGGGTTAAAAAAAAAAAGAGGGCAGAGTGGCATGCTGATGCCCTCCCATAGCAATCTACATCCTCTGTCATTCTCTCCCCTGTTTAAGAACCTCCTAAGTCTTCCTCTCCACTGCAGTTGTTAGGAGCTCTCTTTAGGGCTAAGTTTTTATTTTTAGGAATCACCTCTCTTTATGAAGACTTTGTCCAAACGTGAAAGGAGAAATTCTTTAATAACAACATAATTCTAAGAATTTTCTTAGCACTTGAGCACCAGGATCTAATCCTAGTGATAGGCTTTGTAAATGTGGGGCCAGATCTCAACAGTATAGACTGAGCTCATATCTGGGATCTATTACAGTCAGGCTCACACACACTGTGTATCATTCTCGACTTTACAACAACAGACATCTCGACTAAAAAACTGACAGGCAAAAGCTCCACGTTAGTGCACAAAAAACAGCACAACGCAGGAAATGAAGAGGTGGGTGGTTAAAAAAAATAAATAAATAATGATAAAATGCACCCCCTCCCAGTGCACAGCTGTGTCAAACTACAGAGCCTCGCAGCTGCTGAGGATTGCTGTGTTACTCCGCTGAACGACCCTATTTAGTCTCACACAAACTAGTGCCAGCGAAAAGTTAATCAGAGAACAAAGAAAGCTGCCTGTGGCTGCTCGTTCACCACAGCAGTTTTCAGGGATTTCTAATGGGAATCCCTCACATTTCACCGGCCGCCGTTATTCTGTCGGTGTACTTACCACAGCATTGTCAGTCACTTTAATGCACAGGTTTCCGTCGCAGTGTCTGTACTTCAGAACCACCCTGACCTGCAAAAAGACAACAGGCGAGAATTTAAAATAAATTTAAAAAAACACACACACACACAGTCAGCGCAGTCACGTCGCGGACGTGCTATCTAGCTAGCAGGCTCTCCCGCGGGATCCTGATCAAATAAAGCTGTTTTTACCTTCATGGGGTCTGTCAGGTACAGTTTTTCTGCTGCACGGGCGAACTCCTCCCACGTCTGATAGTAAGGCATTGTTTTCAACACAGATACGATATTAAAAAAGCAGGGAACAAGTTTGAATCGGCTGTTCACGTTTGCTAACTTCGGAAGACCACATCAGCAGCAACGTGACCGCGACCAATCAGGATGAAGAGACGACGGCCCGGATATACTTTCAAAATAAGAGAAGTGAAACGCCAGCTTAGGGGAAATCCTCGTCTTGATTAGACTTTTTACGCAAAACTTGGTTTAAACTTGGTTTAAGGTGGTTAAATGGACCAGTTGTACTCTCAGTATGCTGGACGTAAATATTTAAATAATAGTAGGCTGTAGGCCTGAATAACTATCTGGAAGAACTCTAACTGGGACTTGGCTTTGTTTGTCTATTTCAGCATTGATCTGAGTAAGGTTATAAAAGTGTCTTAGAAATATATAAATCGGGTGAACAGAGCCCAGAGAAGAGAAAAAATTAACACTGAGTAAAAGTAATGTTACTGGAGGAGAGAGAAAAACATTAATGATTTAGTTTCTTCTCCAGTGTCTCAGCTACACACAGTTCTTTACATTTATTTTCTGGGTTTGACTTTATTTATTGATTGATTTATTTGAATGGTGTAATGCATCTTGTGCAGTGTCATATGACTTACACTGCCGTACTTCTCAAATGGCCTCTTGCTTTTCTGAGCAATTTCAAGGGGCCCAGTAAGCTTTTGTTTTGAAATTAATCACTGATCCCGACCCGGAAATGTTACTGTGCGTTACGGTGCAGCAATTTCTGTATGTCGCCCCCAAGTGGTTGTGGTCAAGAGCTCTAAAGTGAAACATAAATATTGAAACTGTGAAATATTGTATTGCAGCTTTACAGAAGTCTGTTGATTTAAAAAAAAATTCATAAGCATTGAAAAAGCCTTAAAAAATCAAACATTTCACACCAACACAGCGAGCAAGTATTCAGATAGCTGTAAGGCAGCAATATAAAGTACTTGTGTCTATTTTTTTTTTTCCCAGTTGTTTCATTTTTCTGTCCTGTTCGTGTTCTCTGATTCAGATTATACATTTCTGGTAAATACCGGAAATCACTTTTTGGCACAACGCCTGCCGCCCAGCACCCAAGGTCACACTCTGTGCTGGACAAGCACATGAGCTGTAAGATCAGGAAAGATGAAAACCCACATCGTTTTGGCGCCCCCCTCTTGTGCGGCGCCCCTTTGCATTGCATATAGTGCAATACTAATGAAGCTGTTTTACGTGCAGTCTGTGCTAGTGATGGGAATTCAGGCTCTTTTCAGAGAGCCGGCTCTTTAGGCTCGGCTCCCAAAGAAGAGCCGGCTCTTTCGGCTCCCAAATGGCTCCTTAGATTTTAATTAAAAAAAAAAAAGTGTAAAATGAATTACTAATGTAAAAACGTACATTAGGCCTATATCAAACATTTCTTTATATACTCAACATATAATAGAGTGCTCCAAATACAAATTATAAAACAAAAGATTGGAAATCAGAAACACCAAGGGCCTTTGAGGAGTTGATCCTGTTTCTCCTGCCTGATGACCTGCCCTGTTTTGTTCTTATAATTACACTGAGGGATGAACAATTCGTATACAGTATACCTATGTAGGTTGTTTCTGCAGCCTGCTTGATATTAAATTTTAAATTTGCAGTCTACACTCTGTCTGTCTATCAGAATAATCCTTTAACGCCAGGCGATCGCTGCTGAATCGCGGGTTTCCTGACCTTACAAGCCCCGAACAGCTGATTAAGACATAGTCAGCTGGTCAAAGAAACTTGATCAGCTGGCTTTTCACTGTAACTCGGCAACCATTTGTGCTATTGAAAAAATTCAAACGGTTCCTGAAAGCTCAGAAATTACACTTCACAGTCATGTAGTGGTATTACGGTATTTGTGACCAGAAGTTCGCAAACACCGGCACTTTTGAAGTACGTGGTGTCTCGTTCGACATGTTTGGAGGTATAAGGTTAAAATGTGTCCAGTCTTTGCTACGCTTTCTGTCACTCATTTTCCTCACTGTTCCCACGTGTAGCCTCTATGTAACGCACAACTTCCTCTGGCTCTTTCCTGTCTCCTAGCGCATTTTGCAGGAGCCCCTCCCTCTCTGGTGTTTGTTTACTCACTGCGCAATGTGTCCGTGGCCCCTCCCCTCCCGCTCAGTGTAGACGATCATATGCTACCATTCATCTTAACCAATCACGTGCGGCTTCCACAAAAAAAAAAAAAAAAAAAGGAAACGAACGAAAAGAAAAAAGAAACGGCTCACTATCAGGAGCCGGCTTCCGTCGTTCACTTCAAAGAGCCGGCTCTTAGAGCCGGATCGTTCGCGACCGACCCATCACTAGTCTGTGCACACGCAGCAGGGTTATTATAGTTAACGAAAACGAACGAAATAACGAAAACTAAAATTGAAAAAACATTGTCGATAACTGAAATAAATAAAGACTACAATTAAAAGGAAAAAAAAGATAACTAACTAAAACTGTATTGTGAGTTTAAAAAACTAACTGAAATTATTGTGGATTGATCATTTTTCCGCTCTGGGAGCGCCGTCGGGCAGCTGTGTGCGTGCGTGTGCACGAGAAAGCAGCAGACGCAGCATCCACGCTGCCGCAACGCTGTGATGAACCTGTTCAGTTCTTGTGCGTTTCCGTCTACTTTATCAGTGAGAGAATAACAATCAGGAATAATAATCAAAGCATTAGTATAAGGACTCACAAATGTCAGCAAATTCCTGGAGGGAGACTGCTGTCGGAATGGACGTGAGGAAATGAAGGAAGTGGAAAAACAGGGACAAATATGTTTGCAGCCAAAAAACTGAACACAAAGAGCAAGGACCAAAAAAGTCCCAGCTGGCACTGCAGCACACGACCACAAGGTAATTAACACACACAACACACACAGCTACACAAGCATAAATGCGGACATGAGGTCGGACACTTGTTGTGTACAGAGGCTGCAAAGACCCTGCAAGTCTAATCAGCGAGCATCTAACCAAGCTAACAGAAGCAGCTTCAGGTGGTGAGAACATCAGGATGCAGCTGGATTTGAGCTTTGACTCCTTCAAAGAGTTTGTTTTTGTCAAACACCACATGTAGCTGTTGTTAATCTACTGCACTGACACTGGAGTTTATTGGGAGTTTATTGTAGAATTATTGAGTTTGGGAGTTCATGTTTTTCTTTGTTTCTCCCTGTTGATGTTCATGTGTGTCCTAATTTTTACACATTTAGCATGTAGTGCTTCTGTCTTGTGAACTGTTGGTTGTTGAATATATTTCTTTATGGTATCTTTTGTTGAGTTTTTATTACACAATAGTCACTTTTGCGCATTGAATCTTGCACCTGACAAAGTGTGAAAATACTAAAACTAATACTGAAACTAACGAAACTAAACTAAAACTAAGCATTAAACCTAAAATAAAAACTAATAAAAAACAAGCAAAACCGCTCTGAAAACTAATTAAAACTAATTGAATTAGAGAAAAAAAAGTAAAAACTAACTAAAACTAAACAATAATGTAAAATCCAAAACTATTATAACCCTGACATGCAGCAAGCGCAAAAAAAGCGGAGCCGTTACCGAGACGGTGAGCTCGGATGGAGCGAAAGGAAACGTTTTTCTGGCGTCCAAAACAGCAGCGCTTTTTCCTGTAACCACCTTTAAAACCTTTATTTTGAAACAGCTGGAGGTCCTTCATCAACCACCTGATCAGTAAGTGTTAAGGTGAAGAAAAGAGAACTTTGTAGCTGCTCCATCCACCGCTGTTTGTTTCACACAGCAAAAAACTGCAGTATGGAAGTTAAAAAATACACATGAATCATTAATATGAAAAATGTATTTCTAATCCGATCCCTCAATCAATAGAATAATCGACAGTTACAACCCTCTTTGGCTGTACTGCTTTCACTATACTGTATGAATATGAATAATCTCCATCTCCTGTTGTCCTGTAGTTGGTGAGGACTGCCAGAGTCCGGCTGGCTCAGAGGCTGTTTCTCGCACACCTTGTAGTTGTAGTTTATGTTAAAATATTTCTAGTATTAATTTTGAAAGAGGAATTCTTGTTTTTTATACTAATTTTAATTTTGTTCTATTTTACATTAAAAAGAGTTAAACCAACCCATTTGTGGTATATTTTATTCACTAACCCAATGAGAATTGATAAGAGAATCAATAAGGAATCGAATTGATAAGTGATATTGATAATGGAATGGGAATCGCTAAATTCTTATCAATTCCCATCCCTATTTATAATACTGTAAATATGGTCATTAATTCACAGTATTTGTGCGAACCTGAATCCTGATGGGTTGCTCGCCCAAGGCTTGGAACAGCTGGGAGAAACTCAGAGCACGGCAGACCAACTGAGGGGAATGTCTGTGAGTGTGAAATGAATTCTTTCATCTTTCCATTGTCATACTTCCCAGTGAGAGAAGTTGGAAAACAAGAGCCAGAAGACAGAGATGTCCTCTGGAGTATCAAAAAATAAGTCAGTCAGAGGGATTGTATTTGAGTCACCACACTTTATGATCCCTGATAACCTGACAATGCCTCTCCAAGTGAGGAAATATCAGCCTGACCCAGTTCCCAGACCCCAGGCTGCTGCAGGTCCCAGACACCAGTCTGTCTTGGCTACAGAACCACACAGATCCTGAAGGATCATTGTTTTTATCTCTGACCTGAATCCCATAAATTTCTCTACCTCCAAAGAAATAACAATGAGCTACCAACTAGCCCCAACCGGTCACGTCAGATGACCACCCTTCCCTGAGCCTGGTTCTGCTGGAGGTTTCTTCCTGTTAAAAGGGAGTTTTTCCTTCCCACTGTCGCCAAGTGCTGCTCATAGGGGGTTGTTTTGACTACTGGAGTTTCTGTGTAATTATAGGGTCTCTCAAAATAAACCATCTTGAGGAGACTCGCCTCAAGGTGCTTTTGATTCTAAGGTAAAGACCCAACAACATTTACCCAACAGTCAAAACAATAGTAATCATGTCAATAAGCATAATTCTTGATGTGATTTGGGGCTCAATAAATAAAATTGAATTGGACCAAAAAAGAGCAATGAAAAACAAAGACCAAGAAATTAGTGTTAAATTCAAACATCAATAAAACAATTGGGCAAATAAAAACAAAAATTGTCTTGTCTTGTTTTTTATGTCCTGTAATTAGGGTCACATTGATAAAAAGAAAATATACATAAAGGCATGCACATGTGCACCCACCAATACACCAGTAAAAACTGACAGACTGCTACAATTCACTACAACACATACGCAGACAAAGAGGGAAAACCAAGAAATTCTAGTTTTGCCTTGAGCAAGTAGAAGAATCATATTTCTAGTATTAAGGAATGCAGATGTAGGATCCTTCATGGGGGTTGCACAGTGAGATAATAAATCATTATTTTTTTAATCCATGTGAGACCTATGGTTTTAACAGAGAAGCAGACCAGAGAATTTACTACAGTTGTATACAAAGTACTGTAACACACACCAGTGGAGAAAGCTAACACAGATTTTTAACCAGCTGTTGAAATCCTGACCTTCTCAATGGTTAAGTACAGGAATGGCAGCTTTTAATGCCAAAATTAAGCCGTGCCCTTAAACAGCTACGGTGACCCTAGGCCATGAGCTGCTACAGTCTAGGGTTTAATATTTTTCCTGAAAATGACATGAATCAAATCCCGGGAAAAAGTTTTTTTTTATTTTTTTATTTTAATTAGGCCTTCTGTAGCCTGTCGGGCTTAACCTATTCTGATATTGTAGAGGTAGCTTTCCAGCTATGTCCTGTTATGCCCAGTAGGGGGCAACGTTGGCTTGATTAATGCAATAAAACCTACATC
This sequence comes from Archocentrus centrarchus, assembly GCF_007364275.1. Classification (NCBI taxonomy): domain Eukaryota; kingdom Metazoa; phylum Chordata; class Actinopteri; order Cichliformes; family Cichlidae; genus Archocentrus; species Archocentrus centrarchus. Next base: position 28,047,098 of record NC_044369.1, on the reverse strand, counting down.
TCGGCATTCGAGTGCTCGAGCTATGCGGTGTTGTATCCTTCCTCAACACTCCCTTAACCAGAGGTGGGAAGTAACGAAGTACAAATACTTCGTTACTGTACTTAAGTAGATTTTTTAGGTATCTGTACTTTACTTGAGTATTTATTTTTCTGAGTACTTTTTACTTTTACTCCCTACATTTTTACACAAGTATCGGTACTTTCTACTTCTTACATTTTCAAACAGACTCGTTACTTTTTAACACGTCAGGGAGAAGTTTGCATTTCCAGTCAGTGCGCAGTCAAACAAATGATCTGAGGCTAAACGGAGGAATAATAACAGATACGAGACAATCGTACTGGCCTATCCTCCATCCTCCGGGGCTTAAAGGGTACAAAGGGATTAAATACGCAAACCCATATAATTAATGTATCATTTATAGCGCTATAATCGGGCCGGACCGAGTCCGTAAGTTGCGCTGCGGCACATAAACAGCTTAGCTAGCGCTACTGAAGAGGAGCGAGCATGAAGGGAGTAACATGTGGCAGGTAAATGCAACGTTTCTAAATGCTCAACAAATATCAGCAAACACACAAAGTGTGTGCAGTTTGTAACACAGTGTGTCTGCAAGCTAAAAGAAGAGCTGCTTTATTTCAGGGAGAGAAAAGAGAGAGAAGTTCACTCAGAGATGGAGAAAGAGGACAGGAGAGGAAGAAGAGAGGTTAGATTTAAAGGTAAGGACCGCAAAATAAACTGAGGTATGCTGACGTTGTGTAATTCAAAGATTGTATGAAAATACTGTAGTTTAGTGTGATAAACAGGTTAGCTTGTTGTACTGTATTTACAGTAAAGCTCTGTGTTGGACTGGAGCACAGTGTTTGTGTTCATGGTCAGAGTTACAGGTTACATCAGTGCAGCAGAGATGAGTTTGAATCAAAGCTGCTGATGCTGAGATTCATTCACTGAATCCAACATTTATGCAGCCTGTATGCTGTCAGTGTAGGGGATGGAGATCAGCTCAGATAGCTGTGAAATACTGGGTTACATCTTTGTGAGTTCAGTACATCCACACAGAGCAGTAAACCTCAGAGCAGCAGCAGCAGGTCAGCTGATCACAGCCTGCACACCAACATCATTTACTGCAGCTCACAATAGAAAGTTGTGGTTCTTCTCCCCATGCAGAGCCGCTACAGCTGATCTTAGGGTTCCTCCACCTTCTGAATCCCACTGTAACCCCTGAGTATCCTCATGTTTGTGTTTAGGTGGAGGCACAGTCACCCTCTACTATGGAGGACACAGAGAACAGAGCTGTGCTTAAATTGCCTTTCACAGTTTTTGTCCTACATAACAGATTCAAGCTGAGTGCATTCATTAGGATTAAAATTTAGACTGGAGTAACATTTGTGTTCTCATGTTTATTTTATATAATTACAGTAATATATAATGAGGTTCGGTTAGCTTTACACAAAAATAGCAGGTAGAAATGTCTGCCAAAGAACTACTTTTACTTTCTTACTTTGAGTACATTTCAGAGCCTGTACTTTTTTACTTTTACTTAAGTAAAGAAGTTGAACCAGTACTTCGACTTTTACCAAAGTATTTTTGAACACAAGTACTTGTACTTCTACTTAAGTACAGAATGTCTGTACTTTTGCCACCTCTGCCCTTAACAAATATAATACGAATATTCCTGCATTGTACATGGAATTATACCAAGATATTTTACAACTGCTGATGCAAAACAATACGGTTCATCTCCACACAGCATTGATAAAGGCTCAGCCACTAGTGTTGTAGCACTCGAGATCGGTCTTGGTCTCGAGACCGCTTTTTGATGGTCTTGGTCTTGTCATGGACTCGGACCTTGCGGACTCGGGATTTTATTTCAAGACCAGTCAAGACCACAGCTCTGGAAATATCACTAAATTGCCAGAATACTGTCCAATTTATTTAACATCTTTGCATTTATTGGATGCAAAACGTACTGATTCAAATCCAACAAAGATTGTGCTCCTCTGCCTCTCAAAGGAGCGCACCTCGCAGACTCCGCCCAGGCTGGGTCGCCGCTATTATCGCTGCTTACTCCTGTATCATTTCACCGCAGTTTGCAATCTACCACAGAGCACGGACAGTTTCATTCACAATGTGTACATTTGATCTCACTATGGTCACGTGTGTGCTGCATAAATCGAAATAACAACCGGCATGAACACGAAGAGAAGTAAGAGGGAAAATGAAGATCAAAGGAAAATTTCAGGCTTCCGATTCAACAAAAAAATCCCAGCATGAAAGGTAAATACCAACCTTCATGTATTTTGATCCACAAACTGAAAATTTAATTCAAGTTTTAGGGCTGCAACGATTCTTGGAGTAACGCAATTCGATTATTAAAAATCCTCCACACAAATTTGTTGCTTTGATGTTTCGTTTCAACTCTGCGGCTCAGGTGTCTCCGTGTAAGCGGAGCATTTCCTCCACATTAGTTCTCCATCGGTGCAACTGATTTCCATCATTTGGAAAAAAAAAACAAACAAAAAACGACCCTTTAACACGAGTGGATCGCTGAGATGTTTTTTCCACGCCCCCACTTCTCTGTGCTGTGAGTGCGCATGTTTGAATGTGCGCGCGTGTTGTGCAGAGGATGTCAGCTGTTATTTTTTCTTTACGTCAGCTGTAACCACCAGAACAGACCTATAACCACAGTGTACTGGGGAAAGGGGGGCTGCCATTAGCACTAGCAATCGTTCGGTGGTATTGGTATTGATCAATATCAGTGTAATGAGATCGATACTTTGGCTTCAGTTTCTCTCCTGTATGCAGTGCTGCAGTTTCATCAAAGATGCGAGCTGACTGTCTAAGTGTCGCTCCTGTCACAGCACAGGCACACTTTGCTCCTCCCCTCCCCACAGTGTTTTGTTATACTGTCATGTGACACATAACATATTTTATTTGGGGAAAAAAAAAAAGGATTTTGCTATGAAACATTTAAATCAAATTTAAATTTAAATTTGTAGAAAATTAATGAATGAAGGGACATTTTTTATAAATTTTTTTTATTATACTTTCTGAACGATCTACCTGGAAAAAAAGTTTGCATTTGTTCTTGAGTGATGATTTTGTACACTTCATTTATGAAAAAAATCCAGACATCAATGTGTGGGGAAAATTGTTTTGTTAATGTTCTATTGTTGCAGAACAATAACTTTTATTTTGATAAAGTATTTTCTACTTACATATAAACTTTGCCCATATCCTGGGTTTTAACTAATTAATGATTCAAAGGAAAAAATCCCAAAGCAGTTAAACTTCATGGAAATTCTTCATAATTATTAAAAAGTAATGGTATCGGTGATATTGTCCCTGTTTACTTGGCATAGGATCGATACCAAATCTTGAAGTATTGCGCTTAACTACATTGAGCAGCATACACGAGGAGTGATTGACAGTGCTAAGACCCTCCTCCTGGCTCTGATTGGTTGTTTTTGATTATCGGTCTCATACTGTCGTGACGGTTTTAACAAGTATGTAAAAAACTGATTTTTTATAAAAGTTACATACTGCAGCTTACTTACTGTTGATGAGTGTTTGCCATTTTTTCACTTTTACACATTTAGCTATGTGGTTTTGAAAAAGCACCCATTTTTACAAAGGTTGTTGGTTTAAAAACAACACAACTTTATGCATTGTTTATGAAAGGCAGAGAAAAGTTAAGACTATTGTGATGAACTATGAATAATTGTTTTACATTCTGTGATAAATGATGGAAGTCACGCAGGAGTATTAAATACAGATGGTTATATTTATTTGAGCTGTGACTGTTTAATATCAGGATGATTTTATGGGAATGTGGATCTTTCAGATCAATTTGAGAAGGAATTTTGATCATGTTTCACATTTTATTGGGTCATGTAGCGTCAGGCACTGGTCTTGGTCTTGTCTCGGTCTCGCCCTCCCTCGGTCTTGGTCTTGACTGGTCTTGGACCCTAAAAGTCTTGGTCTTGTCTCGGTCTCGATACACTCCGGTCTTGGTCTTGTCTCGGTCTCGATACACTCTGGTCTTGGTCTTGTCTCGGTCTCGATACCCTCTGGTCTTGGTCTTGTCTCGGTCTCGGGTTAGGTGGTCTTGACTACAACACTATCAGCCACGCTGTCGTGGCGACATCTGTTGCACTATATCTCCACCAGTGGAACGCTGTAATAGTCATTGAAAAGTTAACTACCGTACTACACTATAATATGACATAACACAGGGCCTTGAGTAATGCACAACGACTTGGTCATTGCCATTCTGGCAACAGCAAATTTATAATGCCCAGTGGCGGATCTAGGATTTTTCTGAGTAAGGGGCCATCAGGGGGCCATAGTATTCATAGAGGGGCCAAGTATTTGTGGTAGATGTATGAACCAACAAAAATTAAAGCCATTAAAGTTATGGTAAATCTTATAACCATGAGGTATAAGAATTCACTGAACTTTATGTGCCATTTCATTAAACAACAATATCAGACATTTCATACATTACAGCATTAACTGTTGTTGCTCTCCTTAAATAATTCCTGACCTGATGAAAAGGGACTGGAGGTGCCCTGCTCCTGACCAGCCTCTGGTCTACTGTGTCCTGCTGCTCTCTCCCTCCTCTCACCCTGCTCATTTTCAGCTGGCAGACTCACTCTTTTGCTCAAAAACTGCTGAATTCCCGCCTGAGACTGACCCTTTCTTTTCATATTCTTCTCTGTCACTGCCAAACATTATAGACAATGTTTGGCAGTGATAGTTAATGTTAACACACAAATGCAGATTACAAAGAAGTACATGAATTAGTGAAATGCTAACATTCATGTCCAAACACAAGTAGGGCGTCAGTTAACATTACTCTTAACTAACTTTGCTTCTTAATTTAATGTTTGTCAGACTTAAGCTGTGTGACAGCTGTGAGTAAAAAGGGATTTATGACTTATCATTACTAACAAACTCATCAAAAATGTAGACAAGCATTGGTTGTCGGTTAAAAAACTTTCTCCGCGAGATTGTTCAAATCTTCTTTTTCTTCTGTAAGCTTTATTCACACTGGACATTCCTATTTGGCTCATTAGCGCTACTGGTGTTTCGGCATGGAATTGCATCCACCTATAATTTGATCCTCGCTCTCGGACAAAGGACAGATGAGTGACAGGACAGGGGCACTTCAGGGGGCCAATCAGATTTCAGATGGGGCCAATGCCCCTGTGGCCCCGCCCCTAGAACCGCCCCTGATAAGGGTTAAAGTAGGTTCGTTGTGAATCGTCTTTTGAAAAACTGGCCAATCCTTATAGCCTAAAAAATATACATTTTACTCAACTCCCTTTTAAAAGCGAAATGTGTTAAAGTAATCTATTTCATGATACTTCCTTCACACATTAGGCCTGCATCCTAATTCATGATTGTTAGTAAGTGGCTGCAAACGAGGAAAAGAAACACTCGAAGTTAAACAGATATTTCTTTATTGTTCAGGGCAGGCATATTTTATAGGCTATATAATGCAATATAACAATATATAATAATATAAAATTATATAATACAAAATACCTTAGGCTAAACACATTGCCTACGATTTCAACAAATTAAAGAGGAAAAAAGTACAACTGTGTAATACCTCTATTAAAACGCTTGAGATGAAGGCTGAAGCCTTAAACGGAGGCTGAACGTGCCTGAAATGAAGAGTAATGCTTTTCGCATTAAACGAACCCTTCTCTCAATATTTCCTTAAATGTAACATTCTGAAACTTTCTTTTCTTTCTGAAAGTCAAATCGACGCGCGCGACTTTTTTTCCCAGTTTCCCGTCTAACGTTTCCCGGGAAAAGGGAAATGGTTCTGATCGCATTTCCCGGGAATCCCGGATCCCGGGATTAAACCCTACTACAGTCATCTCACTCAAGGTGTCCCATTACTATTTAAACATGTTAGTCCATTTGATGTGTTTTAGTGACACCCTGTAATCAACTTTATTCTGCTGTCAGCTGTTGAGTTGCGTCTGTTGAAGAAAAACTGTGCAGAAATGTTTCATTAAGACTAAAGTATGGAAGTCTGGTTAATGGGTGAAGTACTGTGTCGTATTGACTTACAAACAAACAAAAAGGATTTTTATAAAGGTATACACAAAAACTGAGACACTATTTCAGCCTGTGTGATATTCTGTTCTGACTTTGGGGTAAACTGTGAGGAACTTACAAAGTGTTCAGAAAAAGTCTGAGATTATGTTTCCACCAAACTGACAGGTTTGATCACGCTCAGTGTAACAGCGTCGGTGCTAAAACAGAAACTAGGATTACACGTTTAATTTCCAAATCTGCTTAAAACGAGACGGAGGTAAATTTAGTCTCTTTGTCCCGGACACATCAGGTCTGTTGTGGACGGGTTTGCCTCCGTGAGGCTGCTGCGCTGGCTTCATTCAGCCCTGTCGCTGCCTTCTCAGATTAAGGTCGTCGGATGTTTTCTCATACTTGTGGGGTGGATTTTGGCTTCGGGGGAAAGTAACTGCGGGGGGAAATATGTGATGTGTAATATGTAATAAAATGCCGCAGACCATTAGCACACTGGCCCTGTAAGCGCCTTCTTTAAAATTCCGAAAACACTGTTGTGAAGTAGGATGCGCGTTTTTACCCACCTACCTACCCTACGCGGTCTTCCTATTCCACACCTTTCAGGTAGCATCACCTGCGTTCATCTCCTCTGCACACCAATTCCAGCCACTAGATGGCAGAATCCAACAAAAGAAACTGACACTGAAACCATTTGATTTTTATCATATAATCATCCTTAGTTCCTCTAATAATATTAATAATACTAATGCATTCTAGAAATTGGGACACTGTAAAATGTAAATGTTACAGTAGTGTTTCTTATTTAAATTCCACACTTGAAAATAGTGGACAAAAGAAAATCATGGAAATGATAAATAGGATTATTTTTGAAAAAAATATGTTCTTTTTGAATGTGTTCACAGTAGAGGTTGATTAAACAAACAACAACAACAACAAAAAGGTGTAAAGAGGTGAGAGATTTCATCCAGAGTGAGACAGATTGAGTCAGAGTCTGTGTGCACACAGGACAAGAACTGAGGAGCAGCAGTGAGTGTCTGAGATCTTCAGGTAAACATCTAAAGAAGAGGAGATGCAGCACAGTGGTAAACATGTCCCCATCCCAACGTTTCTGAAACGTTTTGATATCAAACTCAAATTTAATAAATAAAAAAAAAAAAATCAAAATTCAAAAGCTTTTTTTTTTTTCAATTAAGTGAGCTCCACTGCAAAGAACTAACTGAACTCAAGAAACTAAACTGAGGCCCAGCAAAACAAACAATGAGGCGCACGAAGCTGAACAACTCGACAGGGACAAACCAGCATACGAGACTCCTCACAGACGGACGGCTGAACGAGGAGCAGATCAGGACAATCGCAAAGGAAACACAGCAGGGCCAAGGATAGAGGGAGGAAACCCTGAGGGAACTAAACACACAGGAAACCAGGTTAAAGTAGGTAATGAAGCTGAAACCAAAAAGTCAAAACCAACTCAAAATCTGTCATTTTTGTTTTTACTAAATTATTCCTCCCAAATCTTAACAAACAGGGAATCAAGAAAATTATCATTTTAACTCACAAACATCTTAAACTGTTCACATTTTCCCCCAAAACTCAAATGATAAGAGTCAATACCCCCAAAGTATCAGAAAGAGAATGAAAATAAAGCAGGAATCAGAGCTGTCAAATAAATGCACGCAGTAAAAAGCAGAATGACTGAAATTCTGTGAATTACATGTGTGATTGGAGATGGCTCAAAAATGCACAAGAGCCTGACTGCCGTATATAAGTACAGAACCCAAATACAAAGATGTTTTTTTACTACTAAGTGTTGGTAAGAAGTGCTCCAACTTCTTCAGACAATGTCATCATCTGCACACTAGATGGCAGACAAGAGTTCACAGGCGTTTCTCTGGTGTGAACTTCAGAGACCTAATGAGCGCCAAAGAAAACTGACTCCTGAGTTCAGATGGGGCTGTTCGCGGTAGGATTTGGATGGTGCTCTTTTCCCTCTGAGCAGTGAGAGCACGCTTCATTTCCCTCGGATCTAATGACATTTACTGCTTCATTGTGTTGGATGTCACAATACCGGAGCTGGTGAGGAGTGGGTGTTGTGCTGACGGCTCATTCATCATCAGCTGAGTCAGTCGCAGCTCAGTCACTCGAGTGGATGACTTGCATTGATTCTGAATTTCAGGGTGAATGATGTTAGTGCTTCCACACGTACACACACACACACACACACAGGCACTCCATCTTCAAAGAAGAACACAGTGACGTGACCCTCCGCAGTTATATTGACAGCACAGGTCATAAAGAATCTCAGAGGCAATGTTACAAACTATAGCCTCTGCTCATGTTGTGGTGTGTCCTTTCCACCACACAGAGTTAGAAGAACTCAACCCTTTTTAAAAAAAAAAATACTCTTTCATAATCCTCTTTTAGGACATCTGACAGCTTCCTAGAAATATAATTATCAGATATGTTTGGGACTGGCCGTCTTCCACACTCTACAACAATGATAGAGTCATGCCGTTCCCTTCAGCTTGTTTACAACCGCAAAGCCAAGGCTGGTTTGTTCATTTCTACGCTTGTGCTCTTGTACAGTCGAGGGTGGATGAGTAGTATCTCCTTGAACTGCATAAAGAAATAGTGTTTTTAATATTTTGGACTAACGCTCTGATTTGGCATCAGCTCTGATAAGCCTCTTTCAGCCCCTTTGTGTGTAAGGGGCTTACACTACTGGCTTCACTTGCTGCTGTGCCATCAGTGATGTTGTTGATGATGGACGTGTGATATGACACACACACACACACACACACACACACACACACACACACACACACACACACACACACACACACACACACACACACACACACACACAGAGCTGAAATTCAGGGAGCCAGCTAAAAGTAGAAACACATGCTCTGGCCGTGAACCTGTAATGGTGACAACAGGATGACAATCTTGCGTCTAGCTGACGTGCACATTAATAATCGTCAGGGATCAACAGTCACCATTTTTTACTACATCTGCATACACTCCCGCGTCAGCTCACTCACACATAAACGCACACACAGAGCAGTAAATCACACAGTTTGTGTCAAGCACCACCTGTGGCAGAACGTCAGCTGTCTGTGTCTCTGACACCAGTGGGTCTTTGAGGGAAGGGATGTTTTTTTTTGTTGTCTCTTTTCGTGTGTGTGTGTGTGTGTGTGTGTGTTTAAAACAAGTATCGAAATGATCAATCTACAAAGGCCCCCAAAAATCAAAGTGAAAAACTGATGCAGCAGGCAGGTCCAGAATGGTGCTCAGTACTTTTTGATGACCCCCACGTGCTCGTATGCATGCCTGAAAATGTCGGGGCGTGCTCCTGATGAGATGTTGGATGGTATCCTGGTGCATCTTAATCTTCAGTATGAGGTGGTTTTTGTGACTCCAGTCGCTGAAGGCTTTAACGAGATCCCTGTATTTAGATTCCTGCCTGTTCCTGATACACGCCGCGATGGCAGTGTCATCCGAGCATTTCTGGAGGTGGCAGGACTCAGAATTAGATTTGAAGCCTGCTGTATACAATGTGAAAACGAATGGAGCCAGCACAGTCCCCTGTGGAGCACCCCGTGCTGCTCATTAATGTCCCAGAAACACAGTTCACCAACCTGACAAACTGTGGCCTTTCTGTCAGAGTCTGTGATCCAGGAAGCAAACAAACACCCATCCCTGTGAGCTTGTCTTTGAGCATATTTGGTTGGATTGTATTTAAAGCGCTTGAAAAATCATAGAACTCTCACATAAGCATCAGATTCCTCCAGATGAGCGAGGGCTCAGTGAAGCGTGTAGAGGGCAGCATCATTTACTCCGATGTGTTTGTATGCAAAATGCAGGGGATCAAGTTTGTCTTTAACCTCAAGTCTCAGTGGGTGCAGAATCAGCTGTTCCAAGGTTTTCGTGATGTGCGATGTAAGGGCCGCTGCTCTGTAGTCATTTAGTTCAACTGGACACTTTATTTTTGGTACCGGTACAATCCAGGATGTAGAGATTGACACAGTTGGGCAGCACAGTCCTTAAGCAGCCTTGGACACACACTATCAGGGCCAGCAGCCTTCAGAGTCTTCCTAGCTCTAATCTGACCCCTGTCTCTGTGACAGATTCCTCTCCACACCTCACCAATGTTGCTGTTTTGTTGATTCCTTTCTTGCTTCTTTTTGTATTCCACTTTCACCGTTTTCAGGCTCTTCTTCCGGTCATGTCGCGCCTGTTTGCGCCGTTTTTTGTCACCGCCCCTGAAAGCTACCCTTTTCTGGTTGAGGATTGCCTTTACGTCACTTGTGATCCAGGGTTTGTTATTGTGCACAGTTTTTGTAGGTATGACTGTGTCTCTGCAGAAGTCGATGTATTCAGTAAAGCAATCAACCTGTCTGCCAGTGTCCGCGCTGTTCGCATCTGTTTCCAGCAGCACATTGCAATCTGTGCATTCAAATCAGTCTCTTAGAAAGCTCTCAAAGTTTGACAACCACTGCATTACACCAGCGTCTGATGTTTCAGTCGTTCCATTTACAGTGTACACTGGTACTCGGTTTAATTTACTGTCACACAAGTTTGAGGATGACCAAAAGGTATCGTGTAAGGCAGGAGAAGTGGATCCTTACTTGATCTCACTGTGGAAGCAGCAGTGACGGAGGTTAAACAATGACATAAATAAATCAATAAAAACAAAGAAAGAAAAAGTTGTGAAATGAATTTAGAATGGTTGCTGCTAATCTTGAGGTTGCATTCCCCTGTTTTTTTCCAGTTAGAAGGTATGCGTCAAATGTTTTCAATGTGGAGAAAATGTAACAAATTCAATTTGAGCTGTTAAAGTCCAGGACTTTATTAAAATAAAATAAAATAAAGAGCAGGGGAGATGAACACAATCAGACAGAATAATGAGCTCCTTACACTTTGACTCTCACAGACAGGCAAACAACTGTTTGCTGATTTCCTGACATTTCCACCTTCACGCTGAAAAGGAAATGAGGTGTTTGTAGAAAATGTCCTGGGGGAGGACCCCCCCCACCCCCACCCCCACCCCCACTCACTCGCTCCTCTGCTTAATTACACCCGTGGATTTAACCAAACGTGAATCCACACTGTATCCTACTTTGAACTTCATGTGGGAGTTATAGGCCTTATGTAAATACATAACCAGGGCGTAAAAACGGTTTGCTGTCATAAAAATGTGATTTCAGGGGGAAAAAAGCTAACAGATACAGCCACACGCGCTGCTTTTGTCATATTTTTAGTCTCTCTGTCCCAGCTCAGCATCTAACACAGAAACACAGACAAAGTTGTCCAACTCAGTTGTCAAGGGCAACCTGTACGTGCTACGTCCGACAATCCGCGTAAATTGCTGCATTCAGGTCCAGTACGAAATAAACTAATAAAAAAAAAAAAAAAAAACGCAGCAAAATGGAATTGGTTACATAAGTTATCTTTCTAAATTATCCTTTTGCTTTTATAAAAGAAAAAAAAAAAGCTTCATTTTTATAAAAGGTTTAGCGAAGAAAGAAACGCACAGCCCTGGGAGACTCCTGGACTGAACGCTGCTGGAGGATTCCCCAACAGGAAAGCTGGGGGTAGACTGCAGCTTGCAAGCTTTATAAAACCGTATTTTGGGGCAGAGTGAGCAAACCTTTTAAACGGTTTTCATTAGATGAGCAGTGACGGTAGACACGCAGCTTTTACGTCCCTGTGACCATTTAAATCAAATTTAGATAATGCTTCATAACAAATGCCCAAATAAGCGCCCGAAGGAGTTTCAAGATGGCTGCCAAGAGGGAACACTTCCCTCCAGAACCACTTGGCGCTGGTAAAGTCTGTTTTTGAGGACATTTATTCCCGCGACACTTCAGAGTAGGAGTTTACAGCGTGTCCTTAAACGCAGCACATGTTGCGGCCAGTAGGCAGCGGCAGCAGACCGGTATCCGAGCGGCACAGCGCCGCAGCGCGTCAGAAAGAGCCGACAAACGCTGCTGTTCTCTTTATTCCAAGTGAGTCACTGGCAGCAGCGGAGCCGCGATGCTCTAGAACATGTAGGAGTCGACTGTTTCTTTTTTATTTTCTTTTTTTGTACTTTTACCGGATAGCCCGCAAACTGTGAAATCTCTCGTCACGCCGTCGTCGGAGTCCCCATTCATCTCTGGTCGCTTGTAGCGTTGAACCGAGCGGCCAACTTTGGTGAAAACTACACAACTCATTCGTCAGTCGTCGATACTCAAAGGACTCTGTGACATATTTGGCCTGAAAACACTTTCACCATGAGGTAAGAAGCCCCTGTCTTCGTTTTGAATTAATGTGAGAGGAGTGAGTGCTTTTTTTGGGGGGGGGTGTAAACCGATGAAAGTGTGAGCGGAATGAAAACTACAAAATGACATCAACTTTGCTTCCATAACGGTTTATATCAGTAAGCACCGTGTGCTGGCAGTGCCGTGTTTGCCTCATTAGAGGGTGGCTGCGGTCAGCTTGTATTAACGCCGGCGGACGCGTTCAGCGGTCCCCTGAATTTGTGCTGCATTCATGGACGTGCACGGGTTTGGAATGGCGCTCGCTTATTCCTGCTGCTGCTCCTGCTCTGCATGAGAGAGGATTATCGTTGAGCGCTGCTGATGGGGTGGCATTTATTTGATGCCACCTCATGATTGTCTCTCTCTCACACACACACACATACACGCAGGAGCACACGGAGAATGGCTGGCAAATAAACACGAGGCTCACAGACAGCCAGGCTGAACAAGCCTTGCGCAAATGGCGAGGACACATGATAGCTACTTAAACACAGAGTTGATGACACATGTCAAAAGTGCACCGAGGAGGACGCGGATTTGACGGTGTTCCTGCAGCAGGTTGGATGCACCGCCTGACGACCATCATAGCTTGGCGTGTGTGGCTGTTGTGCAGCTTAGATGAAGACTTTATTTCCCATCAAATATTATGTCTCCTGAACGGAAAGCCTATACTCTGAAGCACGAGAAGACGGCTTCTTATTCCTATGGAGTCCTGTTTGTGCCGAAATTATTTCATATATCCACTATGGGGGAAAAAAAAAAGTCTAACTTTAAACTTTACTTGACTCATGACAAAACTCTTCTTGGCAAGCAGACTGACCTTGTTTCTGGCACTAATGACTAAACATCTCAGTGCAAGTTTACTGTGGAAATAAGACCGCTCCCAGACCACAATGCTCCGGAGGGTGGTGGCAAAACAGTGCAGGCCTTTCTCTGCGTAGGTTCTCAGTCATCCAGGTGATGGTAGTCTGGACATTGAAAAAGGCGACTGGACTTATTTAAGTTTCTTGAAGACATTTCAGCTCTCATCCAAAAGGCTGTTCATACATATGAACAACAGTAGGTCAACGGCCACCTGCAGGGGACAACCCCCACTAGAGTTTAAATACCTGGGACTCTCCACCATTTGGTTTTTAGAAAGTTTCAAGAATTTTAAAGAATTGCGGTCGTCTTTTCCAAGCTCCACAGACGGTGTGAGTGTTCGTGTTTGAAAATCTTAGAAAATGTCAACGCTTGTCCAACATTGGTACGTAGAATCACGCAAAAGGCCACAAGAAGTGCTTTGTGCATTTTTTTTTTAACTTCAGGGAGAAAAAAGTAGCCACATTAATTTTAAGGGGTGTCCACACCAGCAGTTTGTGGACACCAGAAACCAGAGAGAGTCAGTGACGTTTGGTAACGTCGAGTGATGACAGCGAAATAACCGCTGACAGGTCTTGAGTTAAACTTTTCTCAACTTCAGATTAGAGCATAGATGGGGTGGAGCGTTAGAGGGTTACATAGAGACCCAGTGATGACCCCCAGTCAGAGACGGTAGGTATCAGCTTTCTCTGTTACCCCAAAGCTTGGTGCTCTCTCACATAAAAATGGTGTTAGACACATTAATTGACTCGTCTTCTGCTCCAAATGGATGGATTGAGTGCCACCTACTCCAGACAGAGACATTATCAGAGGAGTGTGTGATAAAGATCTATCAAGAACTTAAAAAGCATGACTGGAAAAGCCAACACTCTTCCTGAAAATAAGGCAGGGAAGAGGAAATCTTGTTAATCCTGAAGTTAATGTTAATTTTCCAGCTGCACATCTCTTTAAACATTGCTGGTTGCTCCGGTGTGTTCAGTTGTGACACCGTCCCGTAGCCTCGTAAATGTGACCAGATCAAAGTGAGATAAACTTTGAATGGTCCTGGTAATAAAAAGCCTACAGTACAAATGGGCTCACCCAGTTTCTAATCTTTGTCCTGTTAGCTGCAGTTCCAGCATTTAAAATTAGAGACTTGGCAGCAGATCAAAACATTTACATTTTAAGCATCGTTGGCTAAATGCGTGCAAATTCCCGCCACAATACGACACACAGTTTGCACCGCAGACCGTGTAATGTGTTCAGCGTGTGTTACCACGCTGATCTACACCTTCGTGACACTGAGCGCTGGCTCAAAGCTCGACATACCTCGCTAACCCATTCATTTTGATTTGCAGTACGGCTCTCTGCCATCTTGTTGATTCTTGTCACTTGGGTGTGTTGTCCAGGATATCCAGGGTGTCTGTTATCTGGATCCACTTAGCCTAACGTTGGCGATCAGGATAAACATCACACGAAGCTGGTTATCAGCTCGTTAAGTTTCCCCGCACGTTCACATGAAAGGGGTGGTGTTGGCAGCCTCTAACCCAGGGGTGGGCAGCTCCAGGCCTCGAGGCCTGGGATTGCCCACCCCTGGCTTTTCATGGGTCATGTGACTTTTCTTCAACAGAAAATGATCCCTATGAGTGTCGCCTACTCTTGAGACACGATCAAAAATCTATAAAGAGGATAAAAAGTGTGACAGCAAAAATGCAAAAGTGGTAGAACAGGCAAGAAACTAATGCTGCAGAAAATCAGTCTGGTGATTTAGTGCACAGAGCGGTAAAAACAAACATTTTAATTCAAGTTAATTGTTTTCTGGCTGAGCGCGCCCAGAGCGCTGCTGTTTGTTTCGAAGGTGACGGCTGCACATTACAGCTCTGAAACTTTAAACCGCTTCCATTTAGACAGTTAAGCTTATTGTCCCACAGCCTGATAAAGGAGACGTGGAAATCACTTTAGTTTCAGATCAAAGGGAAATGAATGTGATTGATTGAACAGGTGTTCTTGGTGTGTGTGTGTGTGTGTGTGTGTGTGTTCTAATAGCTGCAATTCCAGCACTGTGAGAGAGACTCGGCTGCAGATTAGAATCGAGTGTAACAACATCTGTGCGTTTTCTGCAAATTAATACATGCACATTCTCATGAGACTGACACAGAGTTTGTGCTTCATTCAGTGGTTTTTAGTAAGGTACAGCTGAACAAGCTGCACGTATAAAAGATATATGTATATGTTTTTTTTTTTCCATATATAATTCCATATATGTATATGTGTATATATGTATAATGATGCTCATCATTGAAACACAGACTTTAGACCCTCCTGCTCTCCCTGCAGAGGTCTGAGGGATCGTCCAAGAATGGTGATGCTATTGTCTGGAGGATTTGATTGGTCAGTAGGTGGTGATTTCATACCTGTTGATCTGGGACATAAGTTACTATGATTTAAGAGTGCAGAAAGCCAGGGTTAACCCTGAAGTTACCTGGATGATCCAAAATCCTGCTTCGTAGTACAGGCCCTGGATGCGTCTTTCTCAGTGCTGTTTAACCACTGACTGAAAATCCCTGTCAAGCCAAAATCCATGTGGGCTTCGTTTCAGCAGCTCTGTCAGAATTTTCCATTCATTCCTGCTCAGTGACCCTGGCTCTCATTATCTGAAATTCCAAGCGAGTTTTCCTCGCAGTATTGGACATTTAAAAAAAAAAAAAATATATATATATATATATTAGGATGCCATTTATGACGACACACACAAATGAGTTCAAAGTTGAACTAAACAAATGTTTGATCACATGTTCAGCTGATCTAGAGAAGGTGCGCACACAGCCTCACACAGAGCTGAGTGTGGGAGTGAAAATGAATGCTGTTACTTTATTCTCTCTGGGGGTCATGATGTGCGATGCATTTATTGTGGCCTTATTTTCCATGGTTCGGTGTAACATTGTTGCACAAGCCTTGAGGTTCCTGAAATGCCTCCTACATGAACAGCCACACTGTAATGTTACCACCTAAGTGTCAAGATCTGGAACTGGCCTTGTTTAGATACACCATCATGCATGAAAGCTGCCCCCCCCCCCCCCCCCCCCCCCCCCCCAGTTCACACAGAGCTGCCTTCCACACAGGAATGTGTGCTAGTTTTACTTGATTATGTTTGACATGGCTAACATGGCACAGCGGTGTGTGTCAGATATTTCCTATCAGATGTTGCTTTTGTGACGCTCACATCCATACAGATGGTTTAATGTCAGAACAGCTTTTGTAGAAGTTTGAGATCTTGATTTTATTTGGTTTCATGCTCTGTGTGTGTGTGTGTGTGTGTTAAAGAGTGAGACATGCAGTGTGCATGAGGCCTACCTCCTTAAAGAAAGCCCTTAATTGAGGCCAGCTGTTGGAATCTCTCTGTAGGCCAAACTGTGGTTAACAATAGTTTTGGTTGTTTCAAAGAGCCGCATGTTGTGTCCGTGTCCCAGAATGGAAACCACTAACTTCTCATGTCTCTTATTTTCCCCTCCTTTTCCTCATATTTCTTAACAACTCCCTCATTAGTTGTTTTTAGCCTCTTATATGCCTCGGAGCATTTCTTCTAAACTACAAGGAAGAGTGTTGAAACTGAACCTCACCAAAGCGCTGATGGCAGCAGAGAGGACTAAAGACTGATGTAACTTTTAAACACAAGTTATTTTCAGAGTCGGAAATGCTTGTTTAGAAGGGATGTGTTTTTTGTGTGTCTGTTGTGGAACAGGTGTGTGAGCGAGTGGCGGCCCCAGCTGCTCAAAGCTGACTCATGCAGGACACTTGTGTCTGTGTGGGGGTTTTTTTTGCTCATGGGCCATATGGCTGTGACCACAAAAGTCATTATCCCAGTGGCTGTGTGGTACATACTCCTGGAGGTGTTGGCTAGCCATTTCCAGAATCCCCCCAGCAAAGCTCTGTACCACTTTTCCATACAGCTTGGTCATACAGCGATCCCAGAAAAAAGTCATTTGTTAAAATCGTAACAGAGAAGGCAGTTAGATTATTTACGTAGAGCAAATGAGTCAGTGCTGGGGGGAGGTCAGGGTGGATGGAGGAGTTGATAAAACATGAGGACACTATTAGTCAGTTTGCTTTTTCTTCCAAAACCTGCACCAGTCACAGTGAAGCTTCTACACTTCAAGGCTGCAACTTCCATTTATTATTATTATTTTTAAGTATCTAATTAACCAGTTTATAAGTGAAACTTCTGTTTCTTTCGTAAATCATTTTGTCTTTTAAAATGTCAGAAAATAGCAACTGCTACTTTGCAGAGGCCAAAGAGGCTTATTAAAAACCCAAACCACTGCATAAAAGGAGTGAGCATAGCCTCCACGTCTGAGAATACAGTAGTGCCTTGAACCTGCATTGTTTCCAGTAGCCATCAGGGTGCAAAATGTAGTGAGATTGTGTAAAAGTGTGAGTGTGTAGTGTTCTTGGTTTCTCAGTTAGCTCCATCCAGTGCTTGTGATGTCTGGTTTCCAAAATAGTCAACATTAGTCCTCCAGCTGATGGGTTCTATGGCTTTAGCAATCTTTGCATATTATCAATGTACATCGTGTCTGATTTGTCTGTCTGAAATTCTGTCTCTCAGAATTTCTCATAAAGGTACAGAGAAATATAAATTCTGATTTTAATCAGAGGAGTGGTTTGGCCCAGATTACATGTACTAAACTTTAGGAGCTGAATGGATACTGGATCTGGATTCAGGAATTATCTTTGAAGGATTCTTTATTTTGCAAGTTGGGGCAAAATTGGACATTTTGTTTCACAACTTCACAAACGGATATCAAACTGGGGGGGGAGAGAGAGACTAGTACTGATGATCTTAAACATTTCAGATCCAGATATGCTGCTGGATCCAAGACCTCAATTTGAGTTCTTGATGAGGTGCCTGTATGAACACAAATGTCTGACAGTCAATTCAGACATTAAACGGCGTTTAACCTGCCAGCACTCATGTGTGATGTGCAGTTGTGATGCTTGCACTGATGTGGCAATACAGCAGGTAAGAGTGTAGTATTTTCAGAGCTAGCAGGTTGTCATAGCCTGCTGTTTCTCCTGCACGCTCGACTCGAGCTGCTCCCTCATCTGAACCAACCAGTTTTTCCAGAATGGAGACAGAAACCTCCTACTGCATACTAAGCATGAGAAAGGACAACTCGGGTCTATGTTTAGACCTGACTTTCTCCCCCCTGCCCCTCAAAGTTTGTGTGAAAACAGCATCTTTAAAAATCTCTCCCTCTGCAGCAGCATAGAGCACCACACACTGAGGATGCCATCAAGGCCTAAAAGAAATGCCACTGACAGCAAACTCTTCAACCCTGAAGATATTCAGCAGCATGGCTCGTGCATTTGTCTTGACTCCTAAGGTCAAAGGTAGCTGCTCAAATCACATTCCTAAACCATAAGGAGGAGGCCGTATATAAAATGCTTGTCAGTTCATTCCCCTGTGTTCTGTCAGGGCACACGTGCCACTGCTGCCAGCTTATCTCTGGCTGTTTGATAGGCAGCACTGTAAGGGTGATGGGGCTGTGAAGTGTCATGGTAACAAGTCTTGACAATTGCTGAAAGGCCATGTGCCTCCGAGGCGCTGCAGGTTCACGCCACAGATGAATGACAGGCGCTGAGGCGGGACTCCATGCAGCCTGCAACGTTTTAGTCTAACGGCTGCGCCGGGGGGAACTGTTGAAGAAGAGTGAAACGGCCCCAGTCCCTCATGAGTTGAAGCTTGACTGCAGCCAGTTATGGTATCCAGTCCAAATGAGATATTAATGAGGTCATCCCAAGGCTAATTTGAAATTGGAATAAACTTTACATTGATTTTAAAATGCTGAAGATGCAGTCACTGACTCCGGTCTCAAATCTTGACAGGGATGCTTTCCTCTTCTTTACAGGTCAGATTAATAGATCCTCTGATTATAATGCCAGAAGTGTGAGTTTATGACTAGGATATATACTGATACAGCTCTGTTATTATGAGTGAAGCAGTGTTTGATGTGTCTGCCCTGCTGTAGAAATAAATGCTTCATCTAAAGTGAAGTGTGAGGAATTGGTATTAAACTCTTATCACACAAACTGAACACAACTTTAAGTATTTCAAAGACCTTATCCAGATGGGAAATCCTATATGCCAAAGATTTTTTTTTTTTTTTTTAATGAACTTTTTGAATGGGCCATTAACTTTATAAATCTTTGCAGTTGTGTTTTCTGTATTATTGTCCCCCATCTAAGTGCAGGGACTTGGTCCAAGTTTCCCTCCAGATGCAGAATGAATGCTGAAGTGACCTGACGTTGTTGTGATGCCTGAGATGTCATGTAATAAATATTTCATATAAAATATTAGAAATCATAAAATAGACTAATCATCTGGAAGAGTCTCAGTTGACTATAAAGCCAAAGCTGTGATGTGTTTCCCTTCAGCTTTCTTGTCTGTTCTCTCCATCGTGTCTGTTTTATTGATGTTGGTGAATTGAACTATAAAATGTTAACTGCATGTAAAATAGGACAGGAGAATGAAGGTATTGTGCTGGAACAATTTCCCTTTGAAGATTTTTGGGGAAGATTTTGATCTCCCCTGGCTCCCACCCCCCCGCCGGCAGCCGCTCTCAGCCAATCCGTCCTTAATCTCACTTTCTCATTTCCCTTCCAATCTGCTCCAAAAAGGCCCGCTTTGCAGTATTCTCCAAGCCAGGATCCCCCCCCCCCCCCCCCTTTAAAAAAAAAAAAAAAAAAAAAAAAAAAGTTTCCATTCATTTGACGTTCCAGACGAGTTTCATCCCTCACGACTCGGGTCTTACGTTTCAGCCGTCTGCCGACTGGCTGTTTGCTGAGGTAAAGTCACCCAGAGGAGCAAAGTAATCACAGCGTGGATTTGTGGCCGACACAGAGCCAGCTCTCCTGGGATTATTGCTGATTCACTACAGTGAAAGATGTGACACTGAGCTCTCAGTAGTATTAAGTCACTGTGGTCAACATATTGCTTTACTTAAATGTATATTAGGGTACTTTTAAGGTAGAGACAGACAGAAAAGAATGAACGTCTTCACCACAGCCACGGCCCTCTGCTGCTTCTGAAGGTTAAGTGCCTTGCACAAGGGTGTCTCAGCAGTAATCTACAAAGAGAGCATTACTCATTCATTTTATTCATACTTCGTGTCCTTGCTGACCTCGTGATTCAAATCATTGGCCTCCCACTTACAGGCTCCCTTCTCTAATCTGTTAGCTACCACCAGCCATCACGTCCTTGGTGTTTTTCTTCCTGCTGAATGATACCTGTGTTTAACTCTGTGCCTTTTCCCTGTCTTTTTCTGATGAGTCACTCCCTGGACAGTCAGGATATTACAGACCAGACTGAGAAATTACCTCCTTTTTCTCCTGAATGGTAGTTTGCTGCCTTTTATGACTAGTATTTTCAAGGATATTTTGTTCCTTTTGAAAAGGGGCAGTTGGCAAATAAAGCACTTAAAATGCATTTTTACTGATAAACATTTTGGCGACAGAGAGCCAAAAACAACAAACTGTCACGTGTCGCCCAAAGCTGAGCAGGTAAAATCTGGAAACAAAGGCTGTTGCAGGCAACTGTTAATGATTCTTCCACAGGTTCATCTGTGGAAACCTTGTGACCTTCCTGCAGATTAGAGCCTGTCTAATGTAGGATTTTTGAGAGTGAATTTTGGCTTTTTGGGAAGGGTATTAAAAAAAAAAATGCACTGTTGGAAAGGAAAGGATGCATTTTGTAAGCTGAACAAAAATGAGAGCTCCATACTGGAAAAAATGAACTTTGAACTTTGGCAGTGATGACATCATAACAACCATTGTGTTGACCATAATCTCAGGACTTGCCCACCTCATGTCAGCAGCGGCCGTCACTGAAATGTCGTCGGCTTTTTACGATCTCTCGTCGCTGCTGGTTTGTGCCCTTTTGGACTCGACGCCAAGAAGCATCGAGTCTGTTGCGGCATCACATGGTGCCCCGACGCTTCATGTTGACATCTTCTAATATCTTGTAGAAACAAATTTAATCTCCCAGCTCCTTCCTTGTGCATTAGTTTGCGGTGCTAAACCAAAGCCGTGCCGTTCCCAGGAGGCTTTTATCAGAGCATCTCTGAAGGCCACTTGGCTCAAAACATGTTTGTGGCTGGAATAAATTGGTGAAATTGAAATTTGTGAACTTTTCCCTACAATTTTATGCAAGTGCTCAGTTTTTTTTTTTCGTTTTTGAGTATTAAACACTGGAATTATTTGACAGTCTTTTGGTTGTACAGTGAATGAAACCAACTTAGTCATAATTAAACCCCAACTGCTTTGACATTTCCCAAGAAGGGGCGCTACACAGATAATAAATGCTGTTTGGTATTTAACTATGAAATGAGTAATGTAGTGTAAAGATACAGATATGGAATATTTTGCATCCAGAAAATTTATCTAATTTCTGTATCTTAAAGGTACCTTTTTGTAATTAAACTTTTTTATGCTGAAATGCTTCCTCAAGAAGCTTTGCCTGTTCCCAGCCTGCTGTTGTAAATAAGACTGTGTAACACTGACTCGCATGGATTCAGAAATGTGCTCTTTTACCTGGTAAAATAAGTTATACTGTGGCTCACGGCACCATCTTTGGTGTAAATTGGTATTGAAGGTATGAAAGTGCGGCCCAGCCCTAGTTCAACACTCGAGCTCTTCAACACAGTGCAAAGATGTTTTGGGCATGAAGTCATAGCAGTTGTTAAAGCTGTTTTTAGAAACCGGATTTCACAAGTGCCTTTAAGTGCAACAAGCCAAACCTTTTTATTTGAAACATCATATCTAATATGACTGTAAGGCTGCTGAGTCTCGTTGCTGTAAGTGTGTGTAGCAGTTGCGTGGCACTGACCTGAGACCAGCCTTCTCCTGCTCGTGTCACTACCTCGATAAGAAAGAGGAGGTGCGATGCCAGTGTCAGTAGCAGTGTCTCACTGACTTTCCTTTCACACTTTTCATGCACAGGTTCACACCTGTTTAATATGGCTGCACACTGTTTTAATATTGCAACTGTGGTCTCACTGTATCTAATAATAACTCTAGTTCTGCAGTCTTAGCTGTAGAGAGAATTATACAAACAGTATCATGTGAAATTGACTAAAGGTACAAAACAATATTGATGCCCTCTTGAAGAAGCCAGACTGTCATTACTGATAGTAAAAGGTGTTTACTGAGCTCTGACTGTGTCCCTTGCTGTGTATGATTGACAGGTAAGTTGTGTGTATTTAACCTGTGAGGTATTTACTTTGCCCTCCTGTGGAATTCGTGAGCTTCTGCCACTGACATCACTCACTGGGATAGAGAGGTGGAATGCTGTGAAGCCACAATGTGGCATCTGCACCTGAGGCAGGGTTAGCTCTCCAGCATCTGTCGCTGATGAGGCTGAGGCTATCCTTCCTTGTGCTGAATGTGTTTTGAGTGGGGGACAGGTGGCTGTCAGAGCGAAGACATTCAGCACCAATGAATTATGTTCATTTAATTAACACCAGTGATGATTTACAGTCATTGGCGAACTCAAGTCCTAGTGTGGCAATATTTTCAAGTGCAGTAAATGGTTGCAGAGATGGCTATGAAAGACACATTTATATCCTAATATGATATTGAAGAATTTCAACATGCTTTACCTAATGCTAAACAAAAGCTATTAGTTGCCTGAATGTGATGTGATGTTGGCAGCAGATCTATTTAATCAAGTCAATGCAAAGTCCTTAATTTGGCAACGCACATACATGATTGTAGGAAAAGTTCTCAGGTAATGATAGAAATGTATCAAAAGGGAAAGTTACTTTGTATTTTAGCCTGGATCATAAAATTTTTTTTATTTTTTCCTGGTTCCCAACCCCCCTTGTACTATCCCAGATTTAAAAATAAATACATTTATATAGAGACTTTTTTTTTTTTTTTTGTGTGTGTGTGGGGGGGGGGGGGGGGGGCAGTTGTGTTTAAGCCACATATTCAGAAACTAGGGGATCTTTTAAAAGTAGTGTCAAACAGGTTTTTAGTCTGTTATCTTGTCAGTTATTGGCTGTGCCAAGTAGGCAAATAAGGGAGGTAAGGATACAACCCCAGGGGCCATTTTTTTTTTTTTTTTAAATAAATAGCTACACTCTTGGTGTTTTTGACTTCTACCACTAATAACATGCCATTAAAGATCTGTCTATTCAGCTCTATAGACAGTATAAAACATAGATGTAGCTCCTGTGACGTCATCCGTTGGTCTCAGATGCATTTATAGCTTTGGCTATGTTTAGCTAAGTTTCTTTTTTGAAGCCAGTTACTTTAAATGGATGAAGTCAGAAAGCAGTTTTTCCATAGATTCCTATAAGACTGGAAGTCTTATGTAGCCACAGCTATTGTTGTGCAGTGGCCTTAAGGTAGAATGTAGGTTTTTAGGCATTTCTGCATTGGCTTAATTTTTCCAACTCGAAAGCTACGTGTTTTCTGTTTTTTGTCTGTACCACACAACAAGCCATAATATTAGCCTGATAATCTCTCAAAATGCTCCTACATAAATGGATGGAGTGCCTTGGGAAGATGCTGATATGTCTTTTTTAAAATAGCAGTTTTGTTCTTTCCTGGTGGCATGTTGTTACAACTATAGTGTGTAGGTTCACGTAGCTTACTGCAAGGCTTGCCAGTTATAAAACTTTTGGGGTCTGAGTCAGTGTCAGAACATGCTGATAACATATCTAGTTTCGTGCAGCTTATAGAACAAAGTATATTTACTAAAGAAACACAGGTACCAATAAAAAAAAGCTTGACTAACTTTTGTTGGGTGAGTAACACCTGAGCACATACTTTTTGCATATGTTTGCTGGTGCATATTTCCGCTGAGCACGAGGTCCTGACTGTGTGCATGAGTGTTTCAGACGGTGTTAGTCAACAGTACGTGTCATTGCTCTGCCCAGTTGCATGTCCACGGTGCGCTCAGCTGTGAAATTTGCCAGCAGGAGACCGCACTAGAGTGATGATCCACGACAGCTCATGAATGTGCATTTCTCTGCTCTGCCGACCTCTCACTTGTCCCCCTCACTGTCTTCTACTTCTTCTGAGATTATGTTTATGCCATTGCAGCTCTGCTGGTCAGCATGCAATGAGGAGTGACAGGCATGATGGCAGATCAGGTGAAGCAAATGTGACGCAGAACCTTTTTTCTCGTTACTTGCTGAGTTTGAATACGTCACAATACTTGAAGATCAGTTGGATGTTTCAGATCGTTGGGGGGGGTTAAAGGTCCTTTTTTTACTCAGAGGTCACTTACAAGCTTTTCCTGGGGGTCTCAGCCTCATCTTGACTTTCCTCTGCTTTATGTGATTCTTTCTGATGGCTGATTGAAAGTCTCAGATGTTAAGTTGTTGCTGCTATTAAACTGAAATTATAATACAGTATGGATTTTTAATCTAAACTCTGTGAAAGAAAGCTTTTATATAAGTAGATGTACGGCACACATGTACAAGTGTTAATATGATTGATTAGGCTGGCTATCTTGGCGGTTTGAGTTACGGTGAGAATGGGAAAGGTTAATTTAACTTTAAGTTAACTGTTGGCCCACTGCTGCTATTTTTAAATTTTTTTTGTTTATTAACAAGTTTCCCAGTGAGCCAGCATGCATGCAAGGAGGCCTCTGAGCTGCTGAATGAAATTCGAATCGCTAAATTGTCCTCAGGGAAAAAGGCCAGCATCAGGTCACTGGATATGTGGTAGTAAACAGGACTATGCTTTAATTAGTCCTGTAATAACAGCCACATTATATGAAGTGTGGCGTGAGATTAAACAGCAAATGCATGCACAGAGGTCTAATCAGACTGTGGGTGTGGTCGATTCACTTCAATTAATCTTTGTCTTTTTCATGTCCCAGTAATAATTAGAACACGTTCACCCCTGTTGGCACAGTGTTTCTGGACCTCTTTCTCACAAGTCATCTCCTCAAGTTCTTGCAGGGTACTTGGGTGTTCCTAAGCAACATCTGTGTTCCAGCATGTCCTGGTTCTGGCCTGGGATCTCCCCCCAGTAGGATATGCCTTAAATGCCTCACCCAGGAGGTGTCCAGGAGGCACCATAGTCAGATTCCCAAACCACCTCAATGGACTTCTTCTGCTGCGGGGGATCAGCGCTGCTAGTGAAATGAAAAATGTTCTTTAATGTTGTAGAAATTAATACAAAATAAAACAGCTGATTGAATTATTGTAACGGACCAAATGAAACCCCTGCTTGCAGGACTGATACTGCACCCTCCCTCCAGCACAACCCATGCTGTAAAGGAGCTGTGGACGTGGCTTGAGGCACCAAGCAGCAGGCCAGCTAGAAATCAATAATAAAACAGCATTAGTAAATTTCCCTCCCTTCACAGCAGAGTCAGCCTAGAAAGAGATGAGAAATGGACGGATGAATAAACTTATATTTTGTTCATTCTTTAAAAAGGAGTAAACGAACAGAGGCATGCACACTGATTATGGCTGAAGGGATTATTGCTCCCCTGTGGTTGCTAACTCTTTGAACCTTCTGCTGGGACAGTGTACAGATTTAACGCACACATCAGCAGCAAACGCACATTTGTGATAACTGTAGTGTTTTTTTTTTTTTATTGC
The DNA here is from genome assembly GCF_007364275.1 of Archocentrus centrarchus. Lineage (NCBI taxonomy): Eukaryota > Metazoa > Chordata > Actinopteri > Cichliformes > Cichlidae > Archocentrus > Archocentrus centrarchus. Next base: position 28,021,276 of record NC_044369.1, on the reverse strand, counting down.
CGGGGAAATGGATACATTTTTAGTTTGAAATGCTCTTGGGGGGCTCATAATGCTGGAGCTTTTTGTGCATGTGTGTGCATGTGTGTGCGTGTGTGTGTGTGTGTGTGTGTGTGAGAGAGACTGGAGCTCTACTGGTGACTGTTTTGTGTCTATATGTTAATCCTTTTCCTACAGGCAGATGGATGATTTTCAGCAGATAATAGTATGACCAGCATGCATTAAAAGAGCCCTCTCCCATTGCAGTTGTGATATACTTTATATCAAAGCATTAACTTATCATTCTGTCAGCACCTTTAAGGGATTAAGAACTGATTTCTTTTCATGCCGTAAATCAAGCTAAATGCTACTCCATGAACAAAAAACCTTCTCAACTCCCTTTTAAAGATAATCACATACAGAAAAACGGGTCTGGCTTAGAGCGCAGCAAAGTTTGATCTATTGCTTTTAAAAGTAATGGATTACTTTCCTTATTTACTCCCTTGTAGAAAGTACTTAGTTACACTACTCATTAGGCCCGGGCCTCCCGGTTGGAATCGTTAGGCTGAAAGCTCAAAAAAAGCACAAAGGGGAACGGTTGCGTGAGACACGGTCAGAATTGATAATGGACCCCAGAGGAACGTGGGTCAGGTCGAACGGTTTCTGAAAGCTTGCTCACTTTCAAGGAAATGAAGTCTCTAACTTTTATGGTGATTTCATTTTAACAGAGACAGAATATTGCCCAAAAATACCTCCCAAAAAACAGATTACATGAAAGTTATAAATTGATTTGCATGATCTTCTGTCAGACTGAGGTCTGGAGACTGGCCGGGTCACTCCATGACCTTAATGTGCCCCTTTAGCCACTCCCTTCTTGCTGTGGTTGTATGTTTTGGGTCATTGTCATGCTGGAAGATCCATCAATGACCCATCTTCAGTGTTCTGGCTGAGGGAAGGAGGCTCTTAAGATTTTCTGGTACCTCGATTAAGTCATCATTTACTCGTAGCAGAAAAACAGCTAATGTTTCCACCTCCATGCGTAACTGTGGGGATGGTGTTCTTTGTGTTGTACTCAGATGCTGCCCCTCCCTGAGCCTGGTTCTGTTGGAAGGTTTCTTCCTGTTGAAAGAGAGTTTTTCCTTCCCACTGTCCCCAAGTGTTGTTCATAGGGGGGGTTGTTTGTTTGATGTAGTTTTCTCTGTTTTGTTGTAGGGCCTTGTGGCAACTGTTGTGATTTGGTACTATATAAATAGATTTAAATTGAAGTGTATATAAAGATGTTTTTGTAGTGTTTTTGTGTTGTGGTGGATCATTATTTCTGTCTGTTCTCACTGTCATGTTCTTTTTGAAGTAATCAGCACTCAAAATTTGCAGATTGCTCTGGTAGCTTTCCTGTCTCCCGCATAAACTGATGTCAAGCATTTGTTGTGCATAAAGACGTGCTGCATAATGCTGCATTCACACTGGAATGAGCGTCACTTTGACTGCTGGTCATTTGCAGACATCCCCGGATCTGGTTGCCTAGGTAACCCTCTAACGTATTTACTACCAGTGTGCAGCTACAGTCGGCGGTATCGTGCACCCTCACTCTCATTGGTAGTTTCTTTAATTGCTTGCAGTGAAGTTGAGAGAAGTTTCTCAAGTCCCGCCCACTTATTGGCAGTGGTTATTTTGCCCATAGTTGCAGGAAGTCTTCGAATGTTGTTTGTTTTTACTGCAGATTGCTTCCATTGTGGATGCAGCTTAAGCTTTGTTTTTCTCGTTCTATCCATCATGCAGATAATTGCACATTAATGCACTTGAGTTATTTTCAAATGTATCATTTTGCAAAGGCATTGTAAAAATTATTAGTAGCTAATGCCTAATAGCACAGCATTACAGACAAATGTGACAAGTGGTTACACTAAAACATTTCTTTATAATTTACAGGTCCAATAACTGGCCTGAGATCAGATGATCCTGACTCAAAAGCTGGACTAGTGACAATGAGCTGATCTTTTCTGTTCAGTTCAAATAAATGCTATTTATATAAAATTAGAACAGCCATTTCAATGTGCTTTATACTGTAAGGTGAAGATGCTGCAGTATCAGAAAGCCACAGCAATCAGATGATCCCCTATGAGCAAGCATTTGGTGACCGTGGGAAGGAAAAAAACTCCCCTTTTTAACAGGAAGAAACCTCCAGCAGAAATGGGTTCAGCCATCTTCCTTGACCGGCTGGGGTTGAGGGGAAAGAAGAGGAAAAAGGAGAGCGTAGAGAGACAAGACGTCTCTCGATGCTGTCCCTATTCTATCAGAACTGTAAATGTTTGATTTTTACTTCACTATTTGAAATGCATTAGTTTTACTTCATTATATCAACTTGTACTTAACTGTGATTGGTTTCTTATTGCACAAGTAATTACTAAAAGTAGTTTGTCATTTAGTGTTTTATGCTCATTATCTATATATTATATTTTTTTACTTTCCAGTATAACCATTCTCAAATGTTGCATTGCTGCTCATATCCTGTCAGCTGTTCTGGTGAATATCAGCTTAATTATCATCCAAATAGAAACATTTCTTCTTATTAGCATGACAGTAAAATAAAACTCTTGGTAAAAGCAGCGCGCGGGTTCTTAACGTCACGTCTCTGCTTCACCCTCTCAACAATCCTGCAGCCAAATGGTTCTGTCATCAGAAGTGGTCGCCCCGGCAACACAATAATGCCGCCGAATTGACCCTCTTTGTTTGGCCGGTTGTGGCTTCGCTGCGTCCTGAATGAACAGAGGGGGAACTGAGAGTCGCAGCTCCACGAAGATGGAGAGAAAGCAAAAGACAGGCGAGGGAGGAGCATACGAATGTGACTCCTGAAACAGGTCAGCCACATCGCAGTCAGGCCTCATTTGGCTTCCATAATGAAGCGACCCCAGACAAACCTCTCTGTCTTTGTTCCCCTGCACAATGCCTTTGCAGCGGGAGAGAATCATCTGACACATGAACTCCCAGCAGTCAGCTGTGTTCAACAGGCTGCGCTGACCAGACATAGTTTATCCATCGCTCCACTGTGGCTCCAAACCATGTATATGGAGTTCCATTACCTTTTCCTGCATTTGCCATTGTGTTCTTTTTAAAATTAAAAATGTGGATATTGTGTGAGTAATTAGTTTGAGCATTGAAGCCTCTTGCAGACCTGCACTCCATTCAGTTATTCTAACAGCATCAGGGTCTGTCACATTGTCTAAACGAATACTTCACTATAAAAGATGTGACAGCTGTTTACCTGGGTTGGACCTCGTTACAGTTCCATATTTTCAACATTGCACAGTCTGAGTGCTTTCTGTCACACTAGTGGGATGCACAAGATTAGGACTGCACGCATCTTGAGCTCCTCAGCTCATACTGTTTATTAAAAAAATAGGATTTTAGCATCAACACTAGTTCAGGATTACTTTGAAAGCACAGCATTACAAACATGTAAAAAGGATCACACACACAGAATTCTCCAACATTAGTTTTAATTCTTATTCATTTTCAAACTTTGTACTAGAGATCAAAATGTTATTAAAAACGCAATTTTGTGGTACTGTGATAACGACAGTGTGACGGGTGGTTTTCTGTTAACCCCCTGTAACTCACCTGGGCCAGCACGGCACTCTTGTTCCATTTGTGCATCACTGAGAGAAACACAAAGAAACACTGGAGTTTATTCACCACTTTACAGCCTGGACCAGGAAGAGCACTGATCATGATTAATGTCCTCTACATACAGCAAAGTACGCTCTGTTGGGCTGTAGTCTGTGATTTAGTGGATGCTCGTGTGTGTAAAATAGCTAACAGTGAGTTAACACAATACGTTAGCAGTCTTAACATAATATAGAGCAAATGCTGTAGCTCTTTGTGTCAGTGTTGTTTGTATGAAACGTCACTGTTTTAACGTTATGATGGATTAAAATTTTCCAAGGAGCTCTTTGGTGTGCGGACCTCCTCTGTTTTGTTTATTAAACAGGAAATATGAACCATGACTGAATAACAAAATCCTATCACTTTAACAGACTGAATAGAAATATTACGTATCTCATATCAGAGCTCGTGAGATGGACCATGTTCTAATGTTTTTGGATTTGAAGGTAATTGTTGCCATCACCTGACGCACATTAGTTTGATTTATTTGGCAAGGCGACATATGTGCCTGCAGAAAGTCCTTTAAGGGCACATTCATAGGCAGGACTACTTTTCTTAGAAAGCAAAGCGATACAAACGTGTAAAAAGGAGCTCTTGGAGAGCACTGGGGCTTTAGTACATGTGCACGACACACACACAAACACACATGTCAAGAAGTGCAGGTTTGAGGGTGATTCAAAGAAAAGAGTTATTTCAAAGTGAGGCATGTTCTGGGGTTTCTGTTGCAGCTTGGAAATAGCTGTGTGAGAGTGTGATTACTTTGTTCTTCAATAAATGTCTAAGCATTGCAAATGAGTTGTTTTCTGCTGAATATACAGGCTGCAAGAAGCTGGATGATTGGGTTGCAGTTTGGTCCTCCATAAATTCCTAAAAGTCACTGCAGGGTTGACACGACTTGACTGAAATCGCTGATTTCACATAGTTCCTGCCACATGACCCTTGACCCATTAAACCTAACGGTGGCTTATGGTTGCAGTGGCTGGGTCAGCAATAAGTGCCCAGCTTTGTATATGTGTGGGCTCTGTGCTCCTACTTTCATTCACTTTGGCCTCTCGATGTGGCTGAGGTGAAAAATGAAACCTCTAATCGACGTAATCTTGCCCACGTCAGTAATTTCAGTTTTTTGTTTTTAAATTCTGTTAATGCCCCCTCCTTCAGTTTGTACTGTCCTCTTTAAAAATATTGTACTGAGTGTGCTGTCACTTGACTCTGCCCTGTCCAGTCATGGAAGCATAGACTGTGCAACTCAAGTAGCTTGTGCCAAATAAAAATACCATGTCCATGGTTTGGACACATTTATGGCTTTAGTAAAAAATGACTTCAAACAAAAAGCAGAAAACTGAAAAATAGTTTCAGCAACCAAAGGTAATGCCACCAATCTGTTACAACACTTGGAGCACAACCATCTTTCCAAAAAAGCTATCCCAGCTATAGTACTTAAGCATATTTACAGAACAAACTTAGTAAAGTATGAGGGCAATATCTCTGTCTCTCTCTCTCAGCTATAAAGCAATGCACCAAGTGTGTGTGTACAGTATGTGGATGGGGCTATGCTGACATTTTTTTTTTTTTTTGGATCTTTCAGTGGGTTTTGGTTTCCAGGGTTTTGTGGAAACATTTGTACTGCATTTCTTAAAAAAAAAAAAAAAAATAAATAAAAAAAATAAATGGGTAGACAGTTAAAAGTTGAGCTTCCAGTACTTAATTTAACAATGTAAACATTATATTTTCAGCATTTTTTTTTTTGTTTGTTGGTGTATCTGCTTTAAAAATCAAAAGTCCTGTGTGATGGTCTCTGTCAAAGCTTGAAATAGTTTGAAATGGTGTTTTTATTTGGACTAATTTACCGGTCCATTAAATGGGAACATTGCTTCATCTAGTTTAACTGTGTTTAGTCAGGGGTGGTCTCATTAACAATTGCTGTCTGCTCTTCTGCTTTTGCACTGTATTTGCTACTCTGCACCTCGGCCAAGTTACACAAAGGCCTGGACTGAAGTCTGAAAGAAATTCTGATATACTAGCATGACCATAAACGACTGTAAAATGCAGCAGAGACTCTCATGAAAAGAGGGAAATTCTTGGTAGGGGGACAGTGGTAGGGAACTAGTCAACTGAGTAGCTGACTAAGAAAGCAAACAGCTGATAGCAGTCTAAAGGATGAGGCTAAACAGTTTACAGTAACCATGTGTGCCTAACACAAACTTGATTCATTCATTGTGTAGATCGAAGTACTGCAGAACCATGCTGGTTAGCACAGTAGCTCTGTCATATTTTCCAGCTTGCTCATTTACACCTTCCTGTCACAGTGAGAGAGAGGGTGCTGTATAACCTCTTAGAACCAAAAGTTAACTGACATAAGTTATTGAAATATGAATATTTAAAAAAAAAAAAAAGTATTTCAGGTGCTGCTAAGTGAGGGCAGCGTTTCATCTAGTCTGGATCCCTCGTTTGTAGTGAAACTCCAGGGTTTGATTTTGGCCGGTATTTGACTTCTGATGAAGTGACGTTTACAATCAGGATATAATGGCCGGTGCTTATAATGTTTGTGCATGCTGTTTTTGATTTTTAAGTGAGAAGCAGATTCACTGTGGGTAAGGCAGATTGATGTGCCATCTGCTGGCACATTGAACAAAGTCAGTATTGGCTTATTAAAGTTGTTAGGTATAACCATGGTTGCATCCATTTTTATAATATTTGTCATTTTTAGTGATCTTTAAAACTTTCAGATGCACTTAAAGAATGACTTAGAAACTGAAATGAGGAAAATAAGGGAAGTCTGTCACAGCCTGTTCATTCTTTCACCAATCAGCTGGCTTTGATCTTGCAGGAGACCCACAGGGTTATACAGAACAGCGTGTGCGGTACAGAGCAGCCAACCTGCTGAGATCTTCAAATTCTCCTTCTTGCAGCAGCTACACCTCATCTCTGAAATGAAGCTCTTATTAAAATTTCAGAGGTCTCTGATGTAACTCTTTTTGCTCCCTGACAGCTCACAGTCACACAGCTGCTGTTTAAAAGCTGCCTGCTTATCACCTGTTGATATTTGAGAACACACACAAAGAATTGTGGTTGTACTTTAACAGTTCTAATTACTTTGCATGGTTCAGGACCTTGGGGTTTTAATACCCCATGCTGGGTCCTTTTTCATTTAAAAATTTTTGTTTATTATAATTATACGCCCGTGGAAAGATGGGACGTATTACGTGAGCACCCATGGCAGGCATCCGGGTGGTGTCCACTGAAGTGTCCACTCAATAACTCAAGAACGTTTGGCCTACACTTACCAAACTTCATGGGTAGATGGCTTATGACCAGAGCAAGGTTGGGATTGTATATGGGGTTACTGGTAGGCAGCCAGTGGTGGGAGGAGTTCAGAAAGTAATCTTCACAGCAGACAGTCAGATTACACCAGATTACTGCTTTCTCCACTGGAAGTTGGAATGATTTGTTTTGCTCACATGACAGAAGTAGTGGTCTGCCGTATCAGCCAGGGGTTGTTTTTGGGTAGATTTTATGCTCCAATTTATTTTATTATTTTAATGTGCTATGCGTGCCTGCATGCTCTTAGTGTGGGAATGTGTGTGTTTTATCTGTGTGCACCTTGGCTGTTGGTCTATTATGCAACAAATCAGCAGGAGGCAGGGCTAAGATGACATTCAGGTGGGATTAGAGGTGTGAAACTTGGACTAGACCTCAATCTGTTTTATCACAGCTGGGAGAGGCTCACGGGCCTGCTCTTCACTGCACAGACTCACCTGTGCTGTAGTTTAAGATAAACCAGTGTTTGATGTACACACTGCCATGTGTTTTTAGTCTCACTCTCACTGCTATTTGAAGCCATATACTATCTACATCTGAGTCCATTTTTATTTATTTATGTTTATTTTTTGGGGGGGGGGGGGGGGGGGGTGACTGCTTGGACGTGTCCATAGAGAATTTATATTACAATGCACCAATTCGCCCCAGGCAAGCGGACTTAAAGCAGACTTCAAAGAGGGATACCAGGAACGACCACTTGGCCGTCGGGCCTCCAGCTGTCCGTGTCTGTGTCCCCAGTAGAGTATAATCGAGGCCTGATAATCAAGGCTCAGGGTCAGCTGAAGAGCTGCAGCTCTGCAGTTGGTGAGCATTCAGGGTCCTGCTCTGGAACACTTCAGTGGGGATGCCAAAACATTTCTTTTCATTTTGTAAGAATTCAGCATCGGCTGATGGATAGTTTCCCACTAATTCTCCTCCAGCTGCACTGGACACACTGAAATTAGCGAGGTCAATCCAATTTAGATAAGATATGCTTAGCAGTTAAATAGCATTAACAAAATACAGCCTGAATGACCGCTTTCCTTTAAAGGGAAACTCAGTATGTCACAGTTTATTACAGTACTGTTGAAGATGAAACTGTTGTAGTGTCGGGCTGCAGAGCATCTTAGTCAAAGTGACATCACCAGCGTTTTGAGACTAGCATTTGTATGAAATCCTAGTATTTTATCAGTCTGTCACTTGGCACCACCACTACTACTTCTTGACAGTTTAGTTGATAACTTAGTGCTTCTGCAGCCATCAGTGCTAATGTTGAGGCTTTGAAACTAATGGCTGGCACCATGATAGCTGTGTCCATCATTTATATACAGTCTATGGGTAAACTCCAATAGTTGAAACCTTTCATAATTTCTGAAGTGTACATACAAACACGAAGTTAAAAAAAAAAAAACTATCATTATGGTATAGACAACAGTATTACTGTATGTTGTTGTATTATTTTTGTTGCCACAGTTTTTAAACAAAGTCAGCACCTGCTTTGTTAATGTGAGCGTTTCCACAGCAGATCTCTGAAGTGCAGCTTGCCGTTGCTTCACCTGGTTCCCTGGTTGTGTCTGTACGAGCTGCCTGTGCTGCACTGGAGTCTCGTCTCTTGGAGCAGACGGCTCCTCTCCTGCCCACAAATTATTTTGGAGCATTTTTTATTTTTCTTCCTTTCTTTTCTTATTCTAACACATTGTTGGCATTCTCAGTATTACCGAGTATGCTGTTAGGTGGTGTATGTTTAAATATAAAGTAATTAGTCTAACAATTATCTATGTTTTTGTGTCTTGACGTCCCCCCCCACCCCTAAGGGATTTGTCTATGGATTATTTTATTATAAATTTGATACAGGCGAATACAGATTTCCTCTTAAGGACTTCTATATTGGAATATATTGGAAACACTTTGAAAAGCTGCAATTATGCTGAAATATGAAGAGTTTATATCATGCTTGGAATTACAGCGCGTATATCAGATGCACCTATCAGCACTAGTCAGTCTATGTATCTGCATCGACTGCTTACATTTTGGACTATGCGTCTCTGAGCTATGCTCCAGGAGTCTTTACTTCAGAGAAGCTGATAAGCTCGATTTATAAGGATCTTGTTTTGATGGCTGTGGTAAAATATCATGCATAGATATTAGAAAAACATCAAAACTGCTGTAACTGTGCGGGGCTGCCTGTGATGACAGGGTCAGGGTTAACAGAGCTGTTTGAAACCCCTCAAATTGTTGCTTTTATTGTATTTATACTCGGGGAACCGAATGACCTCAATTAGTTGAATGCAGTGCAGTTTTTCAGCTTTTCCTTGTGCGCCGGCTCATGCCTGCGCAGATCACATTTCCGCTGTTGCTGTATTATCAGTGTAAGTGCCGCAGCCACACATGTAACCTCAGGCAGCAGATGTCACTGGTAGTAAAAACTGGAAGAGGCTTATGTGGCAGCCTGTAATGCCCCAGCCATTCTAATGCCCAATACCCTGCCCTGCCAGCCATCCTGTGGGGGTGTGTGTACTTGTTTCTGTGTGTGTGTGTGTGTGTATTAGGTGTGGAGGCTGATTGCTGATCCACTCCAGGCTCGACGCTCTGTTTCCTTTCACACTCACTGTGGGCCCTTTCTGTGTGCGAAAGTCTGCCAACTGTTAAAACATGTTGCCTTTGTGTGCGGACAACAGTGTGCGCCGCCCTTGAGGCCTGTGTGGTGGGATGCTGCGATTGTGGGTGAAGAAGGATGACCGTCTTGATGTAAACGAGCGTGTGAGATGAGTAAAAACAGGTGGCTGCTGTGTTTGTCCATCTGTACCCTCGTCCAGAGCAGCTGTCTGTCCTTTCCCCTCCTCTGTGTGTGTGCATGTGCTAGTGTGATTCCTGCTAAGGTCAGGGGTCACAAACTGCAATCTGTACAAATCAGTCAGCCAATCTACATTAGTAACACTAAGAAAATATGCTTGATCTGTTTGTTTGCATGACTGCTGGAGTGAAGTGGTATGGTTTTGTGTTTTAGTATGCATGTGTGTAGTTTGAAGTAGAGCACATACTTAAGTAGAGGTGTTGTCTGGTTGTATTTTCGTCTTTATTCCTTTTAACTAGAAATGCAACTTTTCCCAGTTTGTCTGATACAGACGCCTTGGCTTAAGTTATCCAAAGTACCAAACTAATATTAGTATTAAACTACAAAGCTGTATTCTTGACTGTGAATCATTCTTTCATGTGTGAGACAGCATGACAAATATTGCTTTAGCTTTGTGAAAAAGTAATTTTATCCAGTAATATATTAACTGAAATGGTATTTATCAGTAAGAGGACAAGACAGCGAAAAAAAGATGAATGATTTTAATTTAAAAGATGGTCATCTATTTATTGACACGAGTTCCATTTCAGCTCAGTGAGTCTTTACTGCAAACTGCTCATTTACATTTGCACTAGTTTCTGCTTCTCTGCCTGAGCACACCTCATTTTACTGCTGTTCAGTGGATCACCTGTAGATCAGCTTTTTGCCACCAATGTCCTTTCCAGGTTTTTGAGTCAAAATCTGATCCAAACATCGGAGTGCTCCATCCCTACTTTCAACAAATCCACTGAGCAGACCAAAACAATCCCACTAACAAGAAGGGCCGGGAACTGTGGAGCAAAAATCCTGCCTTACAATATATACATGCAGTACCAGTCAAAAGTTTGGACACACTCAACCATTCATATGAATGAACTAACTGATAATGTGCATTTTTTGTTTTTTTGGGGAGGGTTTTGTAATTAAAGCAACATGTGAGATGTCGGAAGTGTAAAACACAGGAAGCTTAATTTATCAGGGAACTGCTACAGAATTCAGGAAACTGAGGAAAACCAAATTTTCCTTCATAATAACCCTTTTCAGTGGATAAACTTATTCAGTATTCAAGTGTTTGAAGATCTTATCTGGATTTTGATTTGTCAGCCAAAATGGGACCCTTGAGGACACTGATCACCCACAACATTTAGGAAATTAATTTTTGTTGCAGTGCTGAGAAACAGTTTGTCCTTCACAATATTAGGGAGGTGTGTGTATGTGTGTGCGTGCGTGCGTATCTGAGAAGCCAGTTAAAATTGAATATAAAGTGAAATATTTCTTGCAGCTCTAACACACACTATAGTTTTGACTTGTGTTTCTGGAAGGTTCAGAGATTTTTGGCAGACTTTATTTTCATAATATAAAGTCCAAACTGCAGGATGTCAACAAAAGGTTTAATTTAAAAATGTCAGTTAATAATTCCAAGGATAAAACTGTATTTATTCCAAAACAAAAGCTGTTCAGTACTGTGAATGTGTATCCACTATTGATTGGAGCTTTTCCTACAGACCAAAGTTACTTAAATAATTCATTGATTTAATTCTGCTCCTAATAATGCTGATTAAGGTTTATTGACTAATCATTTAAGCTCTAGAAGTGTTTATAAAGGAAAACGCTGTCTCTATTTAAAGGATTGTGAGGGCTTCTGTTATAGGAAATAATGCAATGACACCAGAATCTGTTTACATGTTTGTGAATGTCCTTAAACTTCCTCAAAGTCAGCCTGGTAATCTGTGTGTGTGTGTGTGTGTGTGTGTGTGTGTGTGTGTGTGTGTGTGTGTGTGAGAGAGAGAGAGACCTAAAGCAGTATCTGCCCTACATGCTACACTGTGTGAGCCAAGTCTGCTCTTATCAGCTCAAGATAAAGAAGCTTCATCCTGACCGCTCATCTTAGCCGGCCCGTTCTCTCTTTTCTCCTTCTTTCTTTTCCCTCTGGTCTCTTGCTTTCCCTCCCTCCGCCTCTCGGTTTTATCATTTCTATTGATGTATTTTTTTTTTTGTTTGTTTTCATTTAAATGTGAAGGACATCTGAATAACTCGTCTTTGCAAGTGTATCTTTTTGTACATTTCTGATGTTACAAGGCACAGAGCTGCTGACGGAGCTCGATGTGAAGCTTCCATCTGGCTTCTTGTTTCAGGTTCTTTGTGGTTTAAAAGTTTCTTTGCTGCTGCTGCCTGTTACACAGTGAAAGTCACTGTTATCAGTGATCAGAGGGAATCTGGTAACTTTCTTTGCTGCTGTTTTTCCTCATGATAACTGCCTGTTACTGACTAATGCATTTTTGTTTTTTGGCTACAATTTCGAGGTCCCCTGAATGTGTCAGATGAGCCTCTTTGTGGCTCTACTGGAGGGTGAAGGTTGTGGGTTGCAGCTTTCTCTTCTAGTGTTTTAGTTGTACAGCTGTCTTTGTGAGCAGTGGAGTCCATCAGAGTGACACAACTTTGTAAAAACCTGAACTTTTTAGCCAGGCAGAATTTTTATTTATTTATTTATTTTTTTCTTCATGCCACTTGAAAGGCATGAAGAAAGATGGCTGAGGACAGTGGACCGGGTGGAGCTACCAGCTCAGGTATTACTTTAAATAGTAATTTTTTTCTTTAATATATGTATATCAATACTGCATACATGTGTCACCTGAGCTGGTAGCTCCACCCGGTCCACTGTCCTCAGCCATCTTTGAATTTGGAGCATGCTGTGTTTGGTATAGTGGCGGATCGATTACTCCACCCTGTGACGTCATTTCAACACTTTTCTACTCGTACCCACAAACTTGAGTTCGTGTCCACACAGAAGGGGGAGAGTTCGTAGTCGAAGAAATTAGAGTTGTATTCACAAGACTTTGGACTCATCTTTTATATTCGCACTCACATAAAAACAATCCTATTGTTTTTTTTTTTTCTTTTGCCATACGAGAACCACTCATCCTAACATTGGGAAAGTTGGCACTGTGCTTAATCGGGCCTCCTGTAGTCAACCTGCCAAGTTTGAGGTGGCTCGGATTAATTATTTTTGAGCTAGGTGAAGAATAGACAGTGACCTATATAGAGATTTTTCAAATTATTTGTAAAATGTGTCCGCACACACGCACAGCCAGCACCAACAGGAGGAGCATTATTCGCTCTTTAGCAGATCTTTTGTCAAATGAACACTGTTTCCAGCTTGTAAAAATACATCAGCTGTTCTGTCTCTCACTTCTTTCCCTCTCATTCTTATTTTCCTCTTCACTTCTGTGGTGGTTTCTCTATCATTTCTTCTTCCTCTCAATCACTTTTCTCTGTTTGCTCTGCGTTTCTCACGCCCACACTAACAGATGGGTTGCAGCCATTGTTTCACACGGCAAACATGTCCAATTTTTCAGGGCTTTGACAGCAGTTACACAGTGTGTTCAGATCTGTGAGTGTAGCTGAAAGAAGTTTCCAACTTCCTCGGCCTGGTGTTGGGAGTAATCGGTTATCAGTATGCAGTTCCAACAAATGCGTAACCTCCACTGGAGATCGGGCCCCACTGGCATTGACTGGAATTGCTGCAGAGTAAAGCACAAACACTCAATCACAGACATGCTTGAGGGTGTCTCAACGCTTAGCAGCACTGTCTGAATATTAACACTGTTGTCTCACAGTGTTGTCTGTCTTCTCTCTGTGTGCAATTTGAAAATGATAAACTCAGCTGTACAGTTTGCAGTGTTCACTTGCAGAAAGCAGTGACTCTCCCAGACAGTTTTGGCTCAACACCAATAGGACCAGCGTGCTTAGTGGCCGTGATGGGGAGGATTTCACTACGACTGGTTTTAAAATAAAGCGTTAACAGGAGGCTGCGATCTGGACTTGTACAAATATTTTCAGTGATTGGGAAAATGCAGCGCAAAGGGAAAGCCAGGTGAGAAGAGGGGAGCTGGCAGCTTCATAAGAGCTTGTTTCTTTTGCTGACGTATTGGCGGAGCTCCTGTTGTCTTTGTCAGATTCCTTGCTGAGAGTAAAAACCTCTGTGCAAACAGCCAGTGGTGTGCTCAAAGGCTGCGACGACACTCTTATCTGCTGTTCGCAAAGGCTTCGAAGCATAAGCTGTGAGATATCAAGAACTTGAAGTTTGAATATGAAACAGTTTGGAGCCGTAAAAACGGTATGATGTGCAGATCAAGCCTTCACTCAGGGCAACGGTTTGTGCAAAGGTCCAAAAATAGTCACCGGCACTGCTGCCATTGTAATATGTGATAGTGCACGGCAGAGATTACCAATTTGTTTTCACTGTTTGCCGTTACCTAACACAGAGGATTCAGCCTATAAAAGGGCTTTTATTTTGTCACCGAGTACTTATGTAACCTCCTATTCACTCTAATCCCATCCTATAAAAAACCCCCAAACTGTTTATGTACATTTTCTCATCATTCCTTTAACATGAGAAGGTGGCACTCTGGAAAAAGATGTTTAAATTAAATGACTTCAGTATATTGAGCCTTAGGATTCCTTTGATCAACCACAGACACTAAAAAATACTAATTTCTATTTCACTTCCATTATTAGCTTGTTTTTACCTGCATTTTGCAGTGTCTGATATCTCAAAAAACATGTCTGTACCCAAATATTAGACTGTGGGGATATTTATTTATTTGGTGGCTCTGGGAGTACACCGTGGAGAGCTCCGTTCTGTTCTGATGTAGCTGCTACTGTGTTTTAAAAGCACCCCAGAAATGGCAGGAGCAGCACAGAGCATCTGGTCAAGGGGGGGTCAAACCGCCTCACAGAGATGATACCACAGACCTGCACCCAGTATATTCCTGGAGTTTGTGACTGTGCTGCTAAATCTGACACTTTTCACACCCCTCTAGTGTTTTAATATATGTGAACTGTATCTTAATGCTTCACAATGTTTTGCCCTCCTGGCTGATGAGCAGTGCTTTCTCTCTGTGCTGTGTTTATCTCTCTGATTAGTCATGTGTAAATATATCTGAAGCCATGGAACAGCCATTGACTGAAAAATGTGTGCGGTTTTGTTGTTTTCAGTCCATGATTACGACCAACGCTCCAAAATTAAATGAAGGGCATTTGGAACAGCCCTAAAAAGCTTGTGTTCCAGTTGATCAGGATTTTTGTGTTGGCCTGAGAGAAGGTACTGAAGCTTCCTTCATTCTCTATCATTTTCTGCAACAACTTCTTTAGAGACTCTTGTTATTTCCTGTTCCTTCAATAATGATGATGTGGCAGTGATTCATGGGATTTGCCCCCTTTGTTTAGGAAGAAAAAAAAAAAACACCCTTCTTTTGTGTACTTTGCTGTGTGGCTAGCTGCTGTATCACATTTCACTTAGTCACCGCTGTGCTCTTCCATCCTGGGATTCACTTGCTCTCTGTGAAGAACAGGAGGAGAGTGGAATATCAGTTCTCTGTCCCGTGAATCTTCACGTGAGCTGCACACATGCTGGGAATGGATCCTGCTTTAAGGCGTCATAGAGGAACATGGAACCACATGTGTGCGTACATGTGCAGTCTCATAGCTCACCGGTGAGGCTAATGTCATCCCAGGTGATTTATGTTTACTTCAGCTCAGTATGTGTACCTGATCACATCACCATAAACCAGATCAGGTACAGAGGCTCAAGAATCGGGCTTCTTTTCACATTTCTGCCTCAAGGTTGATCGCCATACGGATTGTGTATGTTGCTGTTTTTTGTTTGCTTGCTTGCTTGCTTGCTTGCTTGCTTGCTTGCTTGTTTGTTTGTTTGTTTTTTTCTTTGCAATTTCTTCCGAGCCCTGGAAAACTTGCCCAGAAAATAGAGTTAGAGCGAGCTAGAGAAACAGTTTAATTTAAAAATTATTTCTATAGAATTATGGCTTTTGGCCTGAGGCTTCTTCACAGCAGCCAAACACCTTATTAATGAAACCGAGAGCCCCCCCCCCACCCTTTTTTAAAAGTGCACCATCTAATTCTTTTGAACTATTGCTTTAATTAATAATCGCTGTTGCAAAGTGAGAATGAAATTAAAGTCAAGTCTAATAAAAGGGCTAACATGATAATTAATGAAAGCTTGCACTGCTTGCTGCTAGCAGCTAAAGCATCAATGTGCAAGTGGGGACACAACTTCTCTTCCTCTCTGCAGGATAGATTCCTCTGTGTCACTCCACCATCAATCAGCTTGTTAACCACCCCTCTGCTTTCAGTCTCAGTATTTTCAGCTTTGTCTCTGTATTACAGCAGAAGCTCTGCAATCTGCTCACCACAGTCCCCGGACCACAGTTGGTGACCTGTGAAGGCCCAAAGAGAATCCAGGATGGATGCTTCTACTGTCTGTATCATAGCAGTGGTGCTTTAACAGTTCTGCCTCGTCTCTTCTTCCAAGACTTTTTTTTTTTTTTCCCCCTGCGTTTATCTTTTCTTTACAGTTTTTGTGCTCACACAGCCTTTGATGATGATCTCTTAGAATCTCACATGACCATCAAGTTGCTGCAAAACCTTCAAGGACGTCTCCCTTTTTATTTTGCGGCGCTTACAATTGTGTGTTTCGACTTTATGCATCTCATTATCCTACATGTCTGCAGATGTCATCTGCCTGTCACACAACCTTGTAACAAAACACGGACAACACGCACACTGGCACAGTCAGGAATCGCTCCACAGAAGTCCTGAATGCATCAATGGGGCTCACAGACGGACTCCTGTGGAATTCCACAGGCTCAGCACAAACTGGATGCAGAGGAGGAGTCGAACAAGACCTTTTCACAAACTGCCCTCTGCTTTTAAAGTGACGAAGAAGAAAGTCATTGGAACACTGGACCCTTATTTTGTTGAAGGATGCTCGAGGGTCTGCGTGTCTCCATAAGTGTGCAAGTTTTTTTGTGGGGGGAGCAGTGTGTGTGTGTGTGTGTGTGGGGGGATAAAACATGTGCACATCCCTGCAGTAGGTCCTGTCCTTTGGTGAAGCTGAAACACAGTCAGCGTGTATTTATTTTTTTGAACCGTGTGACAGGCGTGTCTGTTTTTACTGCGTGGTGTTGAATTTGCTCTGAGGGGGTAAAGAGGTCATTCCTGTATGCAAATTAGGATAAGAGAGACAGACTGTTTCTGTGCGGGCTGTTAAGTGCATATTACCCCCCGCTGTGAGTACAACACTGAAACTGGCCTCGCATCTCAGGATTAGAAACCTACTGATATTCAGTGGTGCAGTTATTGCAGTTATCTTTCTCTTTTTCTCAGCTCTTATCAGATGGGGAGAGTTCATGCTGTGGGTTACTTCAGGTAGAAAATAATGAAGGCTTGTTTTATCTTTAAATGTGTTTGTGGGAGCTGCCTGAGACGCCTTTGTGTCAGCCACTAACGAACGTGATCGAGAAGAGCAAGCTAGTAATTAAAGGAACTTTAACCGCTTTTAACTACTTTTAAATCTACTCTTATTCTTATTGTTAAAAGGATGTAATGAAGTTTGACTAGTAAAACTGCAAAATCTCATCAGCATAACAAGATGTAAGAAAGCAGTTAATTTACTGATGACTGTAGGTGTAAAATTCACTCCCTCCAACTTGTTTCTTGTTCTCCAGCAGCTCCTGAGGGAGATATGTCTCTATAGCTGCTAAGTGCTTTACTGTGTTCACCAGCCTACTTTCTAACTGTGCTGGGTTGGCAGTATCCAGTGGTCTGTTAGAGCTTTCTCACTGAAATCATTTTGCTGCTACTTGGGGGGGAAAAGTTGAGCAGAGACATGAGAGCACATCAGCTCATTAAACCAACACAAAGAGCCGAAAGAGGCTAAAATGTTTCATTGAGCTCAGAGGACCTGCTTCACAGTTTGCATTACACATAGACCTTTGATTCATTGTTAAATACATAAACTGCAGATGCCTTTAAAAATGAAATTAGGAATTTAATGTTATATTTTACATAAAAAAAGTATTTTTTCTGCATTAAAAGTTACTGAGCAAAACATTAAATCACTAAGTGACTGTAGATTAATATGACTACTACATTACCACTTTGCCTGTGGCTAAAATCTGTAGCTTGACGGTGGTGGGTGAACAGAGCACACACGTTCAGCGAAGCTGTCAGTGATAATAAAAGGCTGAGGAAACAGAGGCAGGGTTTCAGCACATGTCTTACTCTTGACTCAGTGTTCGATTGAGCTCGGTATGTTCCAGACACTCACAGTTGCACCAAAATGTGGCTAAACGCACCGCTCTCGTGTATTTAGACACCCTCCGAAGCTCCGTCAGAAGTAGTGTGTTTAGCCATATTTGGGCAAAACAGTAAGTGTTTGGAACTTACTCAGCATATGGATGGAGGGCAGGGGAGGGGGATATGCTGCACTCATACCATTGCTTTAAAGAATTTAAGTACATCTGATACTTTTTACCCCCAAATCTTGTTGCCATTGGAATCATTACAACAAGCAGGAAATCGAGCTGACTGCAGCCACTTCATCTGTGAGAGAGAAGATTCAAGAATGAGAAGTCTGCAGCATTTAATATATTATACTATACAGTGAATATACTGACAAGGTACAGCAGAAGAGACTGGTGGAAGAAGCACTCTGGTTTCTAAATAGCAGCAATACTTCTAATGCTTGCTTGGTTTGTTTTTCCCCTTCCTCTTATTTAGTTGGTATATAGATCGTTGGGAACCATAGTGGGGAATTTTTCAGCCCCAGAGGTTGCAGCTTAGTAACAACTGAGTCACAGCTAAATTCCCAGTCAGAACCTATGTACTGTCCAGCCTCTTCTTTCTCCTCCTCCTCCCTATTTCAGATCTTCCATTCAGTCTTTATCAGACTAGCGTAGCTTTTTCCTTTATAGCTACAGCAGTTTTTATCATTCTGTGTTGTCACTGGCTGTCGACCCGCTGGGTCAGACTCAGCCTCCTGCACCTCGGTCTGCCAGGATCTGCTTTAGGTCTGGACCAGAAGGTTTGTGCCAAAACCTCTAAATAATATAATTTTAGCATTTCTTTCATGGTTGGCTTCCAGATGGAACCAGAGTCCCTTTCACATCATGGAAAAATTAATTATTGTTCTTGTTGTGGACAGGAAATGATTCTTACCATTACTCTTTCACCCACTTACTGTTCTCGTGTGTCCACATGTAACCACACTCTCAGTCTGATAGATGGGACTCTCGGTGCTTACTGTAGCAACACAGTGTTGCTACCAAACACAGCAAATATTTGCTGCTCTGCCAAGTCAGCACTGTGATGCTGTGATGATCAAGATTTTTTTTTTTTTTTAATGCTTTTTCATGTACACACTCACCCACATGCACGCTTACACTTTGGTTGTAGGTGTGCTCACACCTTTTAGCAGACTCTGATAGTTATTCTGATTTGGTCATAATAAATACACGCCTTCCTTGTGTGCATGTGTGTGTCATTAATTGGGAATTGCTGTACTTCCTGGTGGTTGAATGATAAACAATTCACTCTACAAAAATTGAATGACAGAGACATATGCAAGCACACCTGATGTGCTCAGGTTGTTCAGTAACCAGAACTCTTTATTTTTATAACTTTTTTTAGTCATTTTTCCATCCATCCATTCTCTTCTGCTTATCCTGTTCAGGGTCGGGGGGGGGGTCTGGAGCCTATCCCAGCTGACATAGGGCAAGTGGCAGGGTTACACCCTGTACAGGTCACCATCCTGTCACAGGGCCAACACAGAGAGACAGACAACCATTCACACTCACATTCACCCCTATGAGCAATTTAGAGTGACCAGTTAACCTAACCCCAGTAACTGCATGTCTTTGGACTGTGGGAGGAAACCCACGCAGACACGGGGAGAACTCCACATACAGTAGCAAGAGGCCTGAGCCAAGGTGGAATCGAACCCAGACCTTCTAGGTGTCATTCTAGCTGTGAGGCAGCAGTGCTAACCACCACACCACTGTGTATTATTTCACCTCGATGTATCAGCTCTGATAAAGTTTAATGCTGCTCTTTTCTTATTGCTGTTGCACACAGCTTAGCATTTAAAGCAAGTTAATGAGACTAAACAGTATTTTAACTTAGCATAGCGCTAAGTTAAATTAAATGAATAGATAAATGGTGGCATTTCTCAATACATTCTTGTGTGTTGCATGAACTTCAGTGTTGCCTCAAATTGAACATTGGAAATAACAGCTGCAGATTTTTGTCTGATTGTTAAACTGCTTCATTTTGTGAACCCACAAACGCTGAACAAAGCCACAGCACAGCTAACCTTGATGCTTGGGAAAAAATGTTGCCGTAATTAGCCAGTTAGCCTTAGCATCACCCTCTGCTGTCTTCTGAAAGAGCTTTAGCGACACTGAAAGTAAGAAGTACGCAGTGTTCCACATTTAACCTTTTATCTTTATCGATGCACCATCCAGGTACTCGTAGCGTAGTGTATGTAGTCGTAGTTTATAGTGTGAATGCACTCATGCGCAAAAAGTGTGGAAATATGCAATTTGAGACACATCATTACTCTTCAGTTTGGATGGATGAACATCTCTGTAAGGCCCCTATGCGAGCTTTGACTCAGCTTTCTGGTCACCGCAACAGACGGATACATCGTTCAGTGTAGATGCTGCACAAATCCATCCGTCAGTCTCCTGGTCTACTTTCCTCTCTCGAATAAGACCCCGAGATACGTGAACTCCTCCACTTAAGGCAGCAACTTCTTCCCGACCCAGAAGTACCATAGCCTCAGGTTTGGAGGTGGTTATTCTCACTGGTGATTCACGCTTGGGTGTATACCTCTCCAGCAGAGGAGATGATGTGTGAGCTAGAGGTCACACATCATCCACAAAAAGTGAAGATCCTGAGGCTACTGACCCAGAAGCAGTACCTGTTGCTGTCAAGCCAACAAGTCAAACAGTGCTCTGAAGCTTCAGCATAAGAGCACCGTCCTCAGGCCAGTGTAACCACTGAAGCTATATATAGTTGAGGTCGCTTGTTTAAAATGATGAACAAAGCATTGCGTGCTGATTGTTTAAAATAGAGCCAGTATTTATAAAGATGAGTCAAAGGGAAATAACACTACATCTTTAAAACATGTGAAGACTTATCTCTGAATCTTTGTTCTCCACTTATATTTTTGTCAAAGTGGTCACTTGCATGCACAGCTTTAAATGGAAACACCTGTAATTTCTCATACACGACCTTGTGCTCACACACACATTCAAACGCTGACCGGCTGCTTGGTCCTCTGTCGGTCGTCCTTTTCCTCTCCAATGGAATGAAAAGTACATCACCATAGAGACCACATCAATGGCCCATTAGCATGAGAGGTGAGCTGAAGAGATGAGGGGAGAGACTGTGAATGGAGAGTGAGAGAGGGTTTAGACTGGCAAAAGAGATACTGAGGGAGGAATGGAGCAAAACAATAAACAAAAGAGTGTTTAAAAGAGAGGAAGGGGATGGGGGGAGTGGGAAACTTTAAAAGAAGTGATACATTGGCTCTTTATCTGTTCAGTCAAGGAGGAGGTCTATTGCCATGGATAATTCTGCTTTCCTAACTGGGTCTGCGCTTTCTTTGGTTCATTCAACCACGGTTATTTATTTAAAAATAAAAATACTCAATCATTACTGCTAGTTTGCTTCCTTAGTCATAAAATGCACTCACAAGTAAACTTCACTTAGACTACCTTTGGATCTGATTAGTGTGTATAATATTTATATACATTTCATCTGTCACTACTGTAAAGTGAAACTAAGGCCAAAAGGTCTTTGCATCAAGATGCATCAGATGAATGGCTTGCATATTATAACTGCCTGTGAAATAGTTTTCTTTCTGACTTTTTTCACTAGTTTTGAATTTGGCTAGCGTCACTGTCACTACTGGTAGCACGAGATGATACCTGGACCCTACAGAGGCTACACAGGTAGTCCAACTCCTCCAGGATGGCACATCAGTGTCATTGCCAGAAGGTTTGCTGCGTCTCCCAGCACAGTTTCAAGAGCATGGAGGAGATTCCAGGAGACAGGCAGTTACTCTAGGAGAGCTGGACAGGGCCGTAGGAGGTCCTTAACCCATCAACAGGACCGGGATCTGCTCCTTGGTGCAAGGAGGAACAGGATGAGCACTGCCAGAGCTAAAAAAAAAAAAATGACCTACAGCAGCCACTGGTGTGAATGTCTCTGACCAAACAATCAGAAACCGATTTCATGAGGGTGGCCTCAGGGCCCAACATCCTCTAGTGGGTCATGTGCTCACTGCCCGGCACCGTGGGGCCTGATTGCTATTTGCCATAGGATACCAGAATTGGCAGGTCCACCACTGACGTCCTGTGCTTTTCAAAGATGAGCGGGTTCACCCTGAAGAGACGTGAAAGGAGACGCAGCGGGCTAGTCAATTTTGCCTGCATTTTTACACTTTGATTTTTGGGGTTTCTTTGAATTCAGCCCTCTGTAGGCTGATAACTTTTTATTTTTTTATTTATTTTTTTTTGAACAGTGTACAAACGGAAAGGACCGCACATCTGAACATACCTGTTGGCTTACTATTTGATGTTAATGTTTGATTGTAGAGCTGCTAACTGCTGCAGGGTTTAAAACTGACTTTTTTTGGCAAAATGCAGCCATAAAGGTGACTTCTTCGATAACTTGTTAATTAGATTGAAGCCAACTCTGAATAAAAAAATGTACTAGCAGTTAGTTCAGAAATAATGGATCAGTATTGATGTAGTGTCTTTATCCTTATGAAGTAACACAGATGACTTATTACATCATATGGACCAAACAATGGACCAGTTGGGCCTGAGACTACAACCCTAGTAAACAATGGAGAAAACTGGTAACCACAGTGATGATTAAAGATTTAAGAATAAATTGGAATTGCATAAAGTGAGAAGTTCAGTGAGTGAGCTAATGTAATATAAAACATTTGGGATGCATCCCTTTCTGAGGCTCGGACTACTACTCTGGCAGCTCTTTTTGTTTAATAGGTTTATTTTAGGTTTTTGTGTGTCAGTTGACAAAAGCAGCACTGGTGTTGATTTAAGGATTATCCTTTTTTAAAACTTTCTGTTCTGAATTGAAAAAAGCAAACATTTGTCCAAGTAGATCACAATAAAAGATGTGCTGTTTCTATTTGGGTAGTAGAAGATGGAAACCCCCAGATGCAGACAGCTCAAGCTATTTAAGAGCTGATATACTGTAGCAGTGGGTGACACCAGCAAACATGACTGACTTATAGGAGCACGGAAGAGACACTGGATATATTTGATCTTTGAACTCCACAGTGGCTTGGCCAACTCTTCTGATCTACATATCCTATTAGGGTCAAGGCCATGAGTGAGTAAGTGCCAGACCTATCTCAGTATACCATAAACCAGGGGTGTCGAACTCAATCGCATAATGGGCCAAAACTGCAAACACAGTCTAAGTCGTGGGCCAAACAGGATTAATTGAACAGTCTAAAACTGAAAATACTTTAATCAGCAATATGAATTTGAATGGCCAGAATACAGCAACATTTTCTTCAACACATTAAATGAAATATTCAATTATATTTTTCTTCAAAAATAACATCAGGAAAAATGGGAATATTTCAAGCTGATAAAAATTTGCAAATTTTTCTGATTTAAAAAATGTGATGTGATATCAGCAAAAAGCCCGGAAACAACAAACAACAAGCTATTTAGTTTTATTCCATTTCTTTCTTATTTTCCATGAACTGACAGATTTCCTCAGCCAGCTCGTCGCACCTGTGTAATCAGGTACGTCACCAAATGCAGAAGGTATTTCCTCCAGAAAAGACTGAAGCTGCCGGTGATTTAAACCTTTGCCTCTTATAAAGTAAACTGTCTGTTACGGTGCTTTTGACGTGTTCTGTCTTCAGGACTTTGCCGTGCAGCATTTCCTGCAGTCTGATGCAGTGATGTGCTGTCATCTCACCTGTGCAGGTCTCCCTCTGCATCTTCTCCAGCTTCCGTCCCACAAATCCACTCTTTTCTCCACACAGTGGTTCCCGTAGTGTGGGCTCCTGCCTGTTTTTAGTAGCTTTGTTGCATCCAGGTCAACACCGTTCCCATTCTGATATTCTGGTATATAATACACAGCTGGTCTCTTAGTAGTTGTACAAAGTAGATGCAGTGTAGTACACACAACAGTACAGCAATAACGATGTAGGATCGACGTTGGCTCCACAATAATGTGAGAGTGATCCACGTGCTAACACAAGCAATAGAATGCCAACTATTGTTCAAGTAATGCCAACTGTGGGTGTCATTAATATCAATAGATCTCTGAAGTTTTGCAGAGCTCCTTTAAAAACATGAATAGGTTTCATATTGACCTGACACACCTTTGAGAATTGTCTATAGAACCAGTCCTTTGAGTGTTTCACTCCAGAGCCCTCAGACTGCATTTTTGTCAGCCTGTGGGAGGCCAAAAACCCCCAGTACTTCTATTCCTGCAGTTTCATTGATCTAGTAGCTTTCAGATCAGTCCTGTACTTAAGTGCAATCAGGCCCCTTACAGAGCAGAGTACAGTAGTTAAAGGCTGAGAATGCTCACATCCTTTCATGCAAATGGCATTTGAAGGTCTTTACTTTTTAATTTAAGCAACTCTGAGATTTTCACATTGAACAATACACATTTGAGACTCATTAATCGATGAAAGGTTCCATTTCAGTCCTTCAGACTTCCTGCAAATGATCTCGACGTCAAATGCTATTGATCTGTCTTCCTGATCTTTCTACAAGAACTGTCTTTGCTCACAGAGAGAGTTTGTGAAAGATGGAAAAATAAACCTTGAGAGAGAATTGTAACTTCTGTATACCTTCACTTTTGTGCACTTGAGACAAGTCACAGCGTTGAGTGGTATGATTGTTAGAGGGGGTTTCAGAGGCTCTTAATGATCTAATATGCACTTTATCTGAAATATACTGAGGCATTAAGTCTGTGTGAAGACTGCTGCAGTCTCAGCAGGGCAGTGTTAATTTGAGTTTAGCTGGGGCAAAAAGACAGTTGACTGTATTTTTAATTATGTAGAAGAAAAGCTTTATGAGCATATTGCCCTCAGTTCAGCGTTGGCAGACAGGCTGCTAATGCGCCGCTGCTGGCAGGAATATCCCAAGAAATCCTCGATTAAGTCTAATTTCACAATTCCTGTCTTAAGAAAATGTAGCTTCTTATAATTTCTCTTATCACTTATTAATTAAAAGACACTGCATTTTTGCAACAATGTGACTACAGGTCTATAGTCTCTCAGGTTATGTGACTACAGCCCAGATAACCACTTTGACGCACCACTGTGGAAAAATATATTTAAAAAAAACAAATACATAAATGCTTATTAAAAGAGACGGCTGTGGCCACCGTGATGTCACCCACTGGTTTCTGGATTCTTCAAGTATTTCCAGCACACTTGTCAAAGCAGCTACACACCTCATTTTTAAGTCTTACCAGTATGTTGATGGCGGTTCAACGAGTTATCAAAATTATTCATGCAGTACAAAAACAATTTTGTACCAGGCTGTAAACATGCTTTTTATTCATTTAAAGTTGGGCATTTTAACATGAGACTCTGTGGGGAGTAACTTGTTTTTGGCACGAGCCTCAAGTGGCCATTATTAAAGGAGCTGCATTTTTCCAGCCAGTAGTGTTTTTTCTCTTTTGTCCTATTATGTTGATATTCTGATGAAACAAAAGGTTGATATTGAATATTCAATCAAAATATTGGATCAGTGCGTCCCTATTCAAAGACGGACTGTGTGTTAGTGATACAAACTACTGAATGTGTACCCTGAGTGCAGTCCCCTGTTTTTAGACATAGTTTACTTGCTGTTTAGTTGGGTTTACACACAGGGTTAATGGTTTGAGTCAACGGACTATTTACAATGTTAAACATGCTTTAAGAGAAGCTTCTGTCATTTTCTTTTTTAGGAGGTGGTGATGACACTACTGGCTTTCTGAAAGATGCGATGTTCTCCGTACAACTGCAATAAGTCCTTTCTGTAGTGGTTACAATCCCCTTCAAATAGAGACAATTATTATTTTCAGTCAGCTAGACTGAAGTGTTGGCCAACATTTGAAACTTCTGCCAGCAGATTACCTGGTTTCTGTTAAAACATATGTATGGATGTTATCCCTGATTTTCAGGTTCCTTCTTTGGTAACACATGGTAACATCTGTCAGTCACCTCGTATTGGGAGACTGCTGACAAGCCTTCATAAGCCAGGCTGATGTGTGCAGGTCACAGTATCTATTTTTGGCCTGTAGAGATTCTTTAACCCCTGACTCATTAAACTCCCCAGATGCCCCCACCTAGCTGCTCCACTTTTAGCCCAGGCTCCAGTGAGTGTGAGTGTCAGTGGGTGTATGGGGTGAAAGGGGGGAGGGGGGTGCATCCAGCAGGCCTTGTGGTTGGGTGGCTGCCTGTCCACTGTCACTTTCTCCACTGTGCAGTCAAGTCAGTCAGTCAGTCGTGCAGCCAGCCAAAGCAGCTGCTCAGTCAGCTAGCCTGTGGAGAAAGTGGACACTTGAACAGTTAAACCAAATCTTCCAGCGACAGATTTTCTTGTAGGTGGAAGTGCCGGACTCAGCGGTTATCGACGCCAGGATGACTCGTGACTCGTAAGTTTCAGCGGTCTAGAGCAGCGGAGGTGATGTGGGATTTAGGGGTGTGACGATTGCAGCAGGTCACACTATGATCTAAAAGGAAGATTAATTTTCTGTATTAAGTAAAGACAGGGAAAATGTTTACACATTATAACCTCCAAAGCTGGTTTGGCATTGACAGAATAGGCTTTGAGGGATCCTAGAAGCCCGTTTATGGCTGAGGAGCTCCGTCTTTCTGCCCTGTCTGTCTGAACCATTGTTCTTCACTATGGGCACTCTTAAAGCTCAGCTGAAGCACTCACTGTAGCTTTTAGCACCATCCACCAATTCATTCATTATTTGGAGCCCATATCTTAAAAAAAACAAAACAAAAAAACACTCTTGCCAGATGAGAAGCTTTCATATTTATAGACCTGCAGTGGCTGTTAAACTCCTCAGAGTCCAATCAGAGGGAGTTTGGAGCTCAGTTACAGGACAGGATTCATCTCTTCATGTGGTGACAGGGTACTTTTCTCCTTCACTGCTTCTACAGTTGCTGTTGTATTTCCTAAAGGACTAGAGCAGCAGAGGAAACTCGAATCAAAAAAGCACTTTGCAGGCTCCTTGGGTTGTTGTAAAAAGTGTACGTGATGTTGAGGGTGGGGCATTTTATCTGGGGGGTGCATTTTATCTCTATCTTGGTAGTTCACCTGCTGTTTGCAAATATTTTCTGTCTCCTTGTATCACCTACTGACCAACTGGTTTCCAGAACGGTCCACCTAGCAACAATGATGTCATTGTCCAGGCTGGACAGCAGATTCAGTGCAGGTCAAATGACAGCTACAGAGTTATGCTCCTGTCCCATACAAAGCATCGTGCTGTCCTGTTGGGCCTGTGCTTTGCTGCCTTGAATGGTGATTTCAGTCTGATGTTTCAACTCTTATATTGCTCAGACACCATTAACATTTTTTGCTATCATTTAATCACCTCAATCAGAATTTACTAAATGTAAAAGCTGTTAAATACTAGATATTCATGTTGAATGTATTTGGTTTTATCAGTGTGGACTAAGGCTGCTTGATTATATTAAAAATCACAGTCACAATTAAACGGCATGCATTTCATAAGCTTAAAATTATCTTTTTAGCTCACTTTCTCCTTCAACTTTAAATTTTTTTTTTTTTTTTTTTTAAAAAGGTGGAGGAGAGGACATGTTTTTGAAGCATCAGCCTGCATGAGTGTCATAGGCAATGAGGTGGGTGTGAAGGGAGCTCCAGGCAGGAGCGTGCCATGAAAGTTCTGCATGGCAGCCACAGTGCAAGTGACAGGAGAGTCCCAGCCGGCAGCCAACACTCCCTGGACGAACAAAGGCAAAGGCCTAGCGTTTGTAATCTTTCCACGGGCTGTCTTACAGAAGTGTTGAGTTTTACTTCCTCTAGATAAATCTAGTTCAGAGATGGCTCTCTTTTGATCATCTTGTAAAAGTACAAAGGATCTGCTTGATTTTATAATGAAGTGAGAGCGTCATAGCACAAATGACTGCAAGAGTAATCATTTCCTATTATAATACATATATAAAACACTTTGTTTCAGTGAGTTCAGGAAGCCAAACTCTTAATTGAAATTAAAATGCAATTAATTGCGGGCGCCCGGGTGGATTAGTGGTGAAGCCGGCGACCACATACACATGCCGCGTTGTGGTGCGGGTGACACAGGCTCGAGTCCTGGCCTGTCATCAGTTTGTCCGCGTGTCTTTCCCCCATTTCCTGTCTCTCTCCACTACAGATAAAAGCCACTGTGGCCAAAAATGAAAACAAACAAACAAACAAAAAAAAATGCTATTAATTGCAAGGAACGAGATCCTCCCCGGATTATCAGCTGAATAATAACAAGGACAAACACAACCTGGCTAGTGAGCCAGCCAGTAGAGAAAGCACAAGATAGGGAGTGGCAGTGTTGCAACTGAATTTTCAAAATAAGAGCGAGTGAATTCTCCACTAGCAAATCGATTTGTGGATGGTGTTTTTAACATAGCTGATACCTTTCTATGTGTGCAGAAACACTGAGCTGTTTGCCAAAAACATCCTCACTGCAGTCGTCATCGTATGCATTTGCTTTCAAGTTTTAACATTTGTAACTAGAAACAACTAAAGATTTAAAGACTCAGTTGAAAGCTTGATGCGGAACATGTAAAGATGTCAAAATGATTGAGTGAGTTTACTATGAATTAGGTTCTAAAGCTACAAAGTTACTGGTGAGAAAACTAAGAAAATAACAAGCAGACGTAACTATTAATAAAATGCATGATCCCAAAACAAATCAGCCTAAATATGACCCAAAAGGGATTGCAGACATTTTCCGAGACTATTACAAGGAACCATACTCTCAATCATCAGTTTCAAATCAAAATGAAATTAAAATGTTACTTGATTAATTGGATCTCCCTCTATAGGCACAAAACTAAATAAAAACATAATGGCATAGATCACTACAAAGGAAATCCAAAAAGCAATAGGAGAATTAAGGCACCTGGTAGTGATGGATTCCCATCTGAGCAGTACGTGACATTTGATAAAGCATCGACTCCACCACACCACCTTTAACTGGATTATGAGTAATAATTCAGGGCATTATATATTGTACACAAAACACGTAATAGGTTGCTGGTAGCACTGAGTAGTTTAGATGCTGAAATAGCTTTCAGTAAAGTTAACTGGAGTTTCTAAAGTTTGCACAGGAAAAATTTGTATTTGATTTTAATATCAATTCAGTGCATTTAGTCTCTAACAAACCTGCAGCCAGAATAAAAGTCAATGGATCTTTGGTTCCCCTCTCCAGTACAAATCTCTGTCAGACAGGACTGTCTCAGTTCTACGTTCTTTGCTCTTGATATTGAACTTGTGGCCAAACGGATCAGGCAAAGTAAATTGATCACGGGAATTGAAATTAATAATCAAATACACACTAAGCTTATTTGCAGATGATGTTATGATTTATCTGTCAAACCCAGTAAACTCCTTTACTCAGTTTACACAAATATTGGATATATTTAGACAGTATTCTGGCTATAAGGTATATTCAGAAAACCCAAATTCTCATGTTCAGCTGCTTACAAATCAAAAACTCAAGGAACTAAAAATAAATCGGGATGCTAATTCACTAAAATATCTAGGTGTAACGATAAATAAAACCCTGACAAAATTATACCAAAACAACTATGACCATATTGATACCTACATAAAAAAACGCTGAAACCTACCATTTAGGATTAAATGATAGAAGTGATGTGATAAAGATGAATTCACTTCAATGCCACTGCCAATAGCGGTAGCACAGACAAATGGGATGGCTCAATTCTTTATTTATAGTGTGTGTGTGTGTTAGGACTGCAAAGATTTATTGACGTTGAAGCGTCATATTGTATAACCCATCTATCCATTGTCTTCCACTTATCATGTGATTTTGTAACTGCAATACTCTACAGGAAGATATGGGGACAGTATTGCTTTCATTGTCTGCCAATAACAACAATACTAACGAAGAAGAACGTAACGTGAACAACATAATGATGGTGGAACAGAGAGGAGGGTGGAGAAAATGAAAGAAAATGGAGACAGACTGTCAAAGGTGTGGAAGCATTTGACAGAAACTAAAATAAAGCTGAATGCAGACTGCAAAGCAGAGCTTTCCTTCCACGACTGCATCACTGCAGTGCTGAGCGTTTAAAACGCCGGCACCCTGGAGCTGTGACATCAGCTCTGGATGGGTATGTTTTAGAGAGTTAGGGCCTCTCTAAAACATTGATACCTGTTAATGTTTGTACAGTAATGTTTCTGTTTGCCTCTCGGAAACAAGCTCTCATGGATGATGTTTGCTAAGTGGCACCATTTCAGTTATGTTAGCTAATGAGTGAAGGACAATAGGAGCAGCTACTGGTTCCTTTTTTTTTTCTCTCTCGCATTACTATCAGCGTTCATTCTGAATAGTAAACCTCTTCATGAACTGAGTCAGCTGTAAACTTTTTAGCTGTTTTGGACGGAAAAATCTTTTTTTGATTGAATTTGAAGCCTTATTTGAACTTTTGGACAGAGGCCACTTTTATTTACTTATATGCACATTATATTTTCATTTAAAAATAAAATTTTATATGCATTTAATATGCATTGTTTATTTGATATTTATTGTGATGTCACATTAATGTTAAAAATCCATTTGATTAGTTTCAAACTCGTATTTTTATGGGTCATTATTTATAAGAGACAGTAAGGTGATGTTAACAGGTGGGCAGGCTTGAACAGGTGAGGTAAGATTGGAATAATCGTTGACTAATCGATAAAATAATTGACACATTATTCAACTACCAAAATAACCTTTTGTTGCAGCCCGTGTGTGTGTGTGTGTGTGTGTGTGTGTGTGTGTGTGTGTGTGTGTGTGTGTGTGTAAATTTAAAAAAAAAAGAGAGAGAAGGAACTCAAGTTATTTTTATATCTTTATTTTTTTATTTTGCTTTGTGTAAACATTGTGCACTCATTTTTGCATGTTGGGATAGGGAAGTGGCCTTTGAGTGGGAGGACGAGGTGGGCCGGTCAGTGGCACGCCGATTAGGTGTGCACTCAGCTCCTCCTGGAAAGCCTGGCGTGTCGTGGTCTTCTGCTGCTGTGCCTTGCTGAGCTCCTTGTGCACAATGAAACTATTTGTGACAGCAATGTCCAGCCGGTGCTGAAAAACAGTCATTTGCCATCTTTTGGTTTTCCTGTGCAGTTTGTTCCCAACATCTGGTCCACCCCCCCCCCCCCCCCCCCCCCCCCATGTATTTGTTGTATTCAGCCATTGCTGTAGGCCTGGACACGGGGATCCTCTGACTTTGCCCATCATTGTCCCTCTGCCACCGCAGGACGGTCTTCCCAGTGTAAACAGGATGGACAGTGGTGCACATGGACTCTTCCCTGGTGTCCATGCGTTTGACAAAGAGCAGCTTACTGTCACATATCCACCAGATGGAGCCTCTTTTTGATTTTTGTTGAGAGCATTTTCTTGGGTTGTGGGGACACCAACCCTGCCCTGGTGGTAAGTGCCACACGCTCCAAACCCTTATTGGCTCAGATGATGAAAAAGGAGAGGGCTGGTGTAAAAATTGTCACAGTACACTATGTAGCCACTGCCCAGGTAGCCTTTCTTCACGAGCTCACATCAAAAGAAAGCCAGTGCAGAGCTTGTAATCTACAGTGTACCCATTTACATCAGTCAGCACAAAGAACTTTAGCCCCCACTTTGTCGGCTTGTCCCTCATATACTGTTTGACTTTTATCCGGGCTTTAGGGGCAACAGAAATATGCTCTTTTGGATGATAAACATTTTTGCAGCGTGTTCTGATCATCTCCAGGAGAGGTTTTAGTTTTTGGAGTGGGTCATACTCCTCTGTTCCCCTTTTCCCCTCATTTGCTGTATCCTCCTCTGGATCACTCCTATGAAGGTTGCTGGTGATAACAGTGAACCTATTTCTGGACATCACTGTCGCTGGGTAGGCCAAAAGTCTGACATTTTGGGGAAGTTGCAGACCGACATACAGCAACAAGCCCAGGTATTTTTTTGGTTCTTCGGGCGTGAGGTCAGTCCATCTGTCTATCCTCCTTCCCATGGCCTGTTTCTCCCAAGCATATTTATTGGTTTGTCAAAAAACAGCAAAGATGTCACCTAGTGCTTGGTTTGCAGTTGTTGTAACTGGAGGCTGTACACAGCGTTTGGCGGCAAATCAAGGTGGGTTAATGTTGAGGTTAATCTGAAGGCCGCAGAAAGTTTGAAGGTCTGACTGACTGCAGAACATTGGGGACCTCTGCGCACTATGCGCCTCAGCATCCTTGAGTGGCTCTGTGATTTTTATGTGGTCTACAGCTTAGTGGTATCATAACAGAGTCGAAGCGATTGAGAACGCCAACAACTCATCCATAAACCCTTGACTGTAGAGAGAGGAAATTTACAACTGGACTTGTTGCACAGGTAGTATCCTATCACGGTACCACCCTGGAATTCACTGAGCTCCTGAGAGCGACCCATTCTTTCACAAATGCTTATAGATGCAGTCTGAATGCCTAGGTGCTTGGTTTATACACCTGCAGCTATGGAAGTGATTGGAAAACCTGGATTCAATGATTTGGAAGGGTGAGTGAATACTTTTGGCAATATAGTGTATATAGTGCACTCATAAGTAAGACAATGGAAAATGCTCATGGGTTTGTATGTGTGCAGTGATTCTTTTGTCTTTGCTTTTACTAAAGAGATCACAAGCATTCTGTAAAATGTATTTTCTGATGTGAACTTGAAATGTTCACTAATGATTTACTGTCACGTCATTAGCTGTGAAGGTATGTATCCAGTATGTCACAGTAGATGACAGCAAAGCTTTAAAACAAACAAACCAAAAAAAAATAGTGCTTTGCATAAGTGTTTGACTTATTTCAGAACAGAGAAAAATTGCCTGTCCAGCATGCCAGGCTCCTGCTGAACCCTATCTGTTTCAGGTTGTCCTCTTTGGTGCCCTGTCATGTAAAATGATCCATGTACATTTCAGGGTACCTGAAAGCATCCCAGGAGAGGTATTAAAGGACACAGGCTGCTTTTTCTTCTGCTGTATTCCGGTCAGTTTTGGATCTGTGCAGTAATGAGAAGCTATCTGTGTATTGCAGGCAGTGTTCTCACACCCTGTGTGCTATATGAGAACAGCAACTATATCGGTTATTGTTAGGGATTAAATGCACTATTGTTACCACAGAGCCAGCACTGTCTTGTGGACAAACCTCCTTAGCAGTCTTGGCGCACCTGTCTGCCACTTGATACGGAGCTTATTAGCCATGCATGTCCCCTGAGAGACGTGCATGTCTGTGTTTCAGCAGGAGAGTGTTTTTTGGGGTTGGACATTTTTTCTAAATGACATGAAACTGCTCCACCGTCTGCTCGCTGTCAACTCTGACAGCAGCTGATCATCTCTGGGTTTATGTCCACGTCAGCATAGATGAGCCAGTCCTCTGGAGGCACTTGGGTTAAGCAGTATTTTTTGTGATTCATGGACTACTGGCATCTACCCTTTCTACCAAGATTAGGCTCAGCTCGAGGGTTTCCACCAACATCCAGCTTTCTTTTCCTCTCTCAGGCTATATTTCAGCTCCCCTCATCTGCATCATCTGCCCTTCTCCCTGTTGTCCCTGCGTGCTGTTAAACTTTCCTGGAAAACTGTTTGGTACCACAACAATTTTCCTTCATTCATCACTGGTCTTTAAAAAGCTAAGTGAAGTCGCTGATGACAAAATTATTTGTACAAAACAGAAACAAATACTGTTGCAAAAGCAGTCGAGTAGAGTCACATCAATACAATAATCACATTTAAAAAAAAAACAAAAAAAAAACAGAACTTAAAAATAACAATTTTGTATAACCAAATAGTGCTTGTAGTGTGGCAAACTGTCCAGGTTTACATTAATCAAATCATTTATTACTGTTAAATAACCCATAACTATCCCTATTTAATCTCGGGGTTTGTGCTCTTCATCCTTATTTATTTAAAAAGTTAATGTTTTGTCTTTTTCCATCATTAAAATCTTTTTCTTTCAGGAGAGTGTGTACCTACAGTTGCCATAACACTTTGATTGTTCCACACACCAAGTCTCCTAATGAGATTTTCTTTTGGGGGGGTGAAAACTTTGACTAACTTCATGTAATTGCCAAATCCTAAAGCTCTGTTTCTTATGTACACACACGTATGTACACACAGGAGAGCTTTGTTTCATTATCATTGCAGGGACTTGTTTTGGCTGATATCATCTTATGTGAATGCCTGACTAGAATACACATACAGCAATTCAAGGAAATGCAGATACTGGGCTCAGAAGGCAGAAATATTCCACACTAAAAGCATTTGGTGTATTCCTTTAGGATCTGATAAGATCCCATGGATTCAAGTTTTCATGACTTATTTTAGGAAGATCCATGACGTGAGCTGGGAGACTGGGGCTGTAGAATGAATGATGCATTATGGATAATTTGAAGCTTTAATGTTGCAAGACTAACCAATTGCTGAATGTCAAATGTCCCACCAGGATCCCTCTGTTGTGTCCAAACTGACTTTTTCTAGTCTGAGTCAATGTAATGTTCTGAACATGTTAGTCTACCAATGAAATTTTTCCAATATAACCTAATGCATCTGTTTACTAAATGCCTGATACACAGACATATGGCAGTTACAGAAAATAAAAGCTGCCCCCTCTCTCCTCTTAGTCAGCTATAATTGTGCTTTTGTTTTTGTTTTCCTTTTTTTTTTTCCTTCTCCTCCCTTCCTCTTGCCTGCTGAGGCAAAAAGTACTGCTGACTAGTGTAGTGATGTCATCCTCGTTGCTCAGCACCCCCCCCCCCCCCCCCCCCGCATGCAGACACACACACACACACACACATTAAGAAGAGGAGGCTGTTTTTTGAGTGTAATTAAAGAGGAGGGCTGACAGTGAGTTATTGTCCTCTCAGTGGGACCGGGTCAAAGGCCCACTTCAAGACCGCACTGATGTAAGTGGGTGATGATGGAAAGGGAGAGACAGTGTCTATAATTAAATGCAGATTTTGTTGTAATATTTATGTGGGTTTATTTCAGTCTTTGTGTTTGATCTGTCCTGATGTCGGGCTACAAGCAACACACGTGAGGATGCACCGATATATTAGTTTGCAGATGCCAGTGGCAATTTAGCACAGACTAAATTCAAAATTTGTTATGTAGACTTCAAACAAGTCAGATATCTTGACAAAAGAGCCCTTTTTTGTTAATTTGAAACAAAGAGGTGATGAATAAGAACAAAGCAAAAATAAAAGACTGGGGGAAAGTATCTGCTCATAATAATAATGTCACTGTCAGTACTTCCCTAAAAACAACCACAAGTTTGTTTGTTTTTTAAACTGCTCTCTGCAGTAGAAACTCTCCTTTGAGGCCTGTATTGACCATACTGACTGTTTAAGCAGCAACAGCAGGACTGCTACTATTGGTGTTTTTGTAATTGTGACCATGTAATCTACAGACTGGCTGTATTCAAAGTAAATGAAGTGGACTGTGGTTCATTTAAATCAGAATAAAAATGTAAATGATACTCATTTGAATAAAATTCTGTTTTATTTGTTCATATTAAAAGTTAATCTTAGATTACATT
This sequence comes from Archocentrus centrarchus, assembly GCF_007364275.1. Taxonomy (NCBI): domain Eukaryota; kingdom Metazoa; phylum Chordata; class Actinopteri; order Cichliformes; family Cichlidae; genus Archocentrus; species Archocentrus centrarchus. The sequence goes on along the minus strand of NC_044369.1, from coordinate 27,985,849 downwards.
ATTTATCAAATGCTAATCGAAGTTTTGACTCGAGCTACTTGCAAAAATACATGGAATGTTTTCTGGATCGTGACTGTTGAGTGAAGCACTGGAGATGGGCAAACATTTGAGGTTATAATTCTGCTGCCATTTCTCCTCTCCTCCCTCTGCTCTGAGCTAACACTAGCTTCTCTGTTAAAATGTGCCTCTGTGCCCTGTGCCTTGACTCTCAGGTGTCTACAGTTTGTGGTTGGACTGAAGCCTAGATCTTACTCATTGTGGACATGGACAGCTAGAGACTCAACAGCTGAGTAGTCATTCCTGTTATCCACAGGTTTCTGGAAGAGCGTACGTAGGCTGCCATGACAGACTGCTACTGTACTTCCGCTGTATGGTTTTATACTTCCGGTTACCCAAAGTCGGAGCCAGAGTTAATGACAAAATTCGGTTACCCGATCACAGCCTTCGGCCAGTCCAGTGTTTCTCTGTTTCAGTGATCTGAACACTGATATCCAGATAAGTGATATACCTTCCACAGAATAGCTGCCACGTGATTACATGATTTCCCTAATTGGGTGATACAGGAACAGCTGGCTGACTCCACCACTCCACTTTCCCTTAGCATGACCCATGCTAAGTGCTTAGCTTGGCCGATGCTCAACACACACGTTTGGAATGCCACAAACACAACAACCAAGTAAACAAGTAATCCATGACTTGTAGCAATATAGCCGATATGTCGGATTTTGAAATCACCAAATATTGGTATCACTATCAGCCTTAAAATTTTTACATTGGTTGGACTCAGAAGAGATTAAGGAGATTAATTTCTTGTCTCTGGTTGGGCTCTACAGATTAGCACCAAATGTCCGTCTTTACTACCTAATGCTGTTACTCACACTTTTTGTAAGCTTCTTTACAAAATGTATTAAATGCAAGACTTTAAAAAAATGACAGTATGGTTCATGTTGTGGTGTAAAAGCTATATTTTGGCAGCTTTCTGGTATACAATCTGTTAATATTGTTCTTTTCAGTGGATGCAGTACAATGTGTTCATGTCTCTGGGGGTTTTTTTTGAAATAACTGTGTGGGAAGTAGCTCGTGGTTTATGAGCTGTGTGTTTGTCTGTGGCATTTGAGCCACCTGTGCCCGGCAGCCTCCTGCGGTGACACAACCTGAAATGGCATCAGGCCTCGGGGGAGAAAAGAGTTGCTGCTCACTTCAATCTCTTTCTTCTCCTGCTCTGTTTCTATTAGCAGAGCTATTTCCAGCATCTGTCTTTTTCAGATCTTACACTCATTCTCTTTTCACCTTTTTCCTGGATCAGTATTAGTAAAGCCAGTGGTAAGATATGGCCATGTTGAGTATGTTTTTCCATATTTCTTACCCATTGTTACCATAGTGGATGCTCATATTAAGATGTTAAAAATGCTAAAGTTTCAAATTATAAGGTCAGTATGTGTACAGGTTATCCCTGTCAGCCCCCCCCCCCCCCCCCCCCCCCCCCCACACACACACACACACACACAGTGTAAAATAATGGTGTCCAGTATAAAATAAATACACTGAAAAAGCTGAACTGCCAATCATTCAAAGCTCTTATTAACTAGAGTCCAACAATAGCTGAAAATGAGTAGAATAGGTACCACTGCACATCGAGCTGCTTGGCAACCCACCTCCACCCCTCCTGCTCCTTCAGGCTGATCAGACTGCTGTTTGACTTAATCTACATTATATCTGTTGTTGTTACCTGCTCTGTGCTTGGTTTTGCTGCTGCTTTCTGCTCTCTTGAAGTAACAATCCTTGATTACAGTGATCCTGACTGAAAGTTTGTTTTATTCTCTCCTTTTGTAAACACAGTTTTGAGTGCTGTTAAACAAAATAAAATGGCCTCTTGTAACTGTGAGGCTGTTAATTTCCAAATTACAAACCTGAATTTGTGCAAAGTCACTGCTGGCTGTAGTGATCAGCCAAAGTCTGGTTGTGCATGTTGGAGGTTAAAACACTGACTAAATTAAGTGTGCCAGGTACTAAGCTTTGGTGGACGTCACATCACTAAAGCATTTATAATGGATGTTCAGATAGAAATAACTGATGACTGGGCTCACTTGTTCTCTCTCTGTGGCTCACTCGCTTGCTCTGTCTCTCGCTCTCTCTCTCTCTCTCTCTCTCTCTCTCTCTCTCTCTCTCGCTCTCTCTCTCTCTCTCTCTCTCTCTCTCTCTCTCTCTCGCTTGGTCGCTCTGCCTCTCTCGCTCCCCCTCCCCTTTTCTTCACCCCCTCTTTCCTCCCCCCTGTTCTCCTCTCCTCCCTCGCATCATCTGTGCTGCTAAAACAGGCAGCAGCTTATTACAGGTGCCTCACACTGTCCTCTTTTTCCCTTTTCCTCTTTCCTCAACCCCCCCCCAAATTGATTATAATAGCTCGTGATGTGTGCGCAGCGTTTTTAGGCAGCTTTCGGCTCTGTGCTTAAGTGGAGTGTGACAAACTGCTCTCTGCATAGACCTTTCATCCGTCAGGGCCCGTTTCCCAGGGCACATGCTGCCTCTCCCTTTAATAAGTCTGTCTGTTACATTGGCAGCTCTACAGCTCTACTTTAGGACCAAACCAGTAATTGTATAAAATTATATCTTCATTTATTTCTAAATCTGATGCGAGATAAGTCATTTATACATTTGGTGCATCCATTGCTTCTGCTGTACTTTATGCTTGTGTCTGTATGCACGTGTCATTCAGTAGTGTGTTGTGTTGAAGGCTCAGTTTTTCAGTGTTGCCTCAGCATCAGATTTAATGTGCTGAACAATAGCGCATATATGTATCCCCCAGCTCTTGTTGTTCCGACCTCCGAGAGTTTGGTACAGCCTTCCCTTGCAGCCCTGTGTAGAGAGTGTGTGTGTGTGTGTGTGTGTGTGTGTGTGTGTGTGTGTGTGTCTCTCTCTCCATGTGTTTTATGTATTCTGTGTCCTACCCTGAAAGCACAGCGCATGTCAGCCCTTGCGCACTAATAGAAACTCACTGCTTTATTTGTGGCTGATTTCATGCCTGTCAAGCCAGCTGTCCGATGGGAATTTTTTTTTTTTTAAAAGTCCTTTATTTTCAGCTCTTGTAGTAATTACATCCATTCTTGAATTAGTTTGTAGCCTTCAGGGTGAAACACGAGTTTAATTCTAACCCTGAAAAAAAGAAAACGTGTTCAACAAGTTGATCTGACAGCTGCACAGGAGGCCAAATTCAACCTGTGAAATGAGGGCTGGAAATCATGTACAGTAGGGATACATTGATACTGCTGTTTAAAATAAGAGTTTGGCTTTCAGCAGCTGTTGTGGTGGTTGATGGTTTTTTGTTTTGTTTTGGTTTTTTGTGCCAGGAAAACTGCCTTTCATCACACTATCTTTAAATGAGCATGGAATCAGTCCTACAAGTATATGAAACTGGATTCCAGACCTAAAGACCACAAAACTGATTGGACACTGTGTGAGCAGGATTAGGGATGTACTTGGCAACTAATTAAATGTTGATTTAAATGGGGAAAAATGTCTAACTTGCTAGTTTAAAAGTAAGAAAACAATGAAATAATCAAAACTGTGAACACTTTAAACAACGTCCCAACAGCTTCTTGCACATGTATTCAAGAAATTGAATCCAAACACTAATGAGGCTCTTTAATGAATTTGTGAATATTCTCGACTCTGTCACATTGAACTACAAATTGTGCAATCGTGAAGTGATCTTACAGAGCAGTGCTTCCCTTAACTTGGCAATGACATATTAAAGCTGCTCGCTTAGCCGTAAACTAATTGGCAAGTTAATTTGGTCGGCACGCTGGTCCAATGGTCAGCACTGTCACTTCACAGCAAATAGCTTCCTGGTTCAAATCCCAGCTTTTCTGTATGGAGTTGGCATTTTCTCTGTGTGCCTGCATGGGTTTCCTCTGGGTGCTTCAGCACCCTCACACAGCCCAAAGACATGTATGTTAGGTTAATTGGTGGCTCTTAAGTTGGCCGTCGATTTGTGGTTAAAATGTGGCTTGCAGTCTAAAGTGCCTTGAGTTGTCACTAAGAATAGAAAAGCACTATGTAAATGTGCTTGCATTACATTTTAGAGAGAGGCAGAAATGCACTGCTGTAAAGGAAAAGGACGAGCTAATAACATAAATTGGGCTGAAAGCCCAAATCATAACTGAAATGAAAATCCAGCCTGATGATGTCCTGTTTAATTTGGAGAAGGTGGACTATGGTGATCAGTACATTTTATTCTTCATACAGTATGTCAGATGCCCTCTGATCACCTGATCTCTCTTCATCACATCAGTAATTAATACATCTCACCTTCACGTCAGCAGGATGCCATGCGACCACAAAAGGAAACTGCTTCCCAAACATGACACATGACACTCTGTTCTCTCAGTACCAGGTTATCAGGTATAAAACTGATAAGTAAAGCTTTAAAATATGAGTGTTTTCTTGAGGCTCCTTTGCATACTCATAACAAAGCATAACAGGGAATAGAGATGCCCAGCTCGTTCCCAATTTAACATAAAAGTTGGCATAGCAACCAATACAACCCAGTAAGGGCTGCAGAACAGCGAATAGCAGCACAGTGGGAAAGCCCAAATATTGGCTAAAAATCCCCCTATTATATACAGATCCTGCTTCACGCGAGCCTTTATCGAAAGCGGTCATATGTTGCATTTAATAGTGGGCTTGACTGGCAGCACTAGTGACTTGTTAGGTAGATTCATAAAAGTGGGGTTCATTATTGACTCTGTTCAGTGTGTATGTTCAGTGCGCTGATACATGGCATCGCTCGGCACAGTGCCAGCTGATTATAGCTGAAACTGAAAGAACTGATTGTAACTACACAGAAGCGGGAATGAAGAGCGCCGCGAATGTCTGCCTGCTGTGACGAGAGAGAACCCCTCATGTATGTCACACGCTGGGAAATGCTCAACTAATCCTTATTCCACTTCCACCATACATCACTAATTCTGGCTGCTCATTCTTCCTCACTCTCCTTAGCGTATTTATTTTGGAGAGAGTGAGAGAGCGGAGTTGGGTGGGTGTATTGGTGAGTTAGGGGGAGAGAGAGTGTGAGCGAGAACGTGAGCGTAGATAGCCACAGAGATAAAAGTAGGGAGGGAGGGAGGGGAGAGGCAGCTGAAAGAAGAGGTGATCAAGTGAGAGACAAAAGGTATGAGATAGATGCAGCAGGAGCAGCGAGGCGAGAGAAAGGGAAGGAGAGCAACAGACGTGAAGGATACCTCCCTTCACACCCCTGCCCCCACTCGCAACCTCCTGGGTTGAGCCGCTGTGAGCTGCGGGATCCCACCGTGTTGATTTCTCCACAGCAGCCTCTTCCACAGGAGCACTGAAGTGGGCTGTGCAGGAGCGGGAGCCTGTTGCCTGGATACCCCTGCTGTCGCCACGGCGGCGAAAAGCCAAGACTGAAGCGTGCGCATATTTGCTGGCTGGTGCTGCTGCCATGGGAAAAACACAGCTGGCTGACTGTCTGGATGGCTCCCTCGCCTGCCTGCTTGCTGGCTGACTTGTTTGTCGCATGTATGAATAAGGAAGGAATCACCCTGAAAAGGGGGCTTTAAAGAGACGAGGGGGAAGGGTTGGGTGGGGGGAGGGGAGGGGGTGGCTGGCACCCTGCTTTGGATGATGAAGAAAGCTGTTTGGTAGCAGGGATATTACTTTGGCAAAATAGAGGCAGCTGCAACAAGACCCCGAGACAGCAGAGCTGAGGTAGGAAAGGGCTGGTGGAGAAGTGACGAGTGGGGCTGGCTGGGTTACTTCAGCAGGAAGGCTGTGTGGAGCCATGCAGATCCAGTCTTCTGGTCCACAGTCCAAAGCCTCCAGCTTCATCCTCAGTCAGAGATGTGTACTGGCCTCCAAAATGGAAATCCACCGGTATGTACTTGCTGTCACAGACTTAATCTGTGGCAAAGTCCGGCTGCTGTTGTGCTCATACTGTAGGAACCTTAAGCGATGATCACGTTTGAGCAATGGGGAGAGAAGGCCTCATGTTCACGAATGACTGTTTTTGTTGATTTTAGAGTCTTTCTGTCACATTGTCTGGTCTGTTTTAGAAGTAGGACCAGGAATCAGGATGTTAACTTTGCCTTTGCAAACTTGTTAGCATACTAAACACTTTTGACCCGGATTTATTTCTGTTTCTGGCGTTCATAAAGGGGACCAGCGACGCTCATTTCCAACTCCATTTTGTTTTTCTTTGACTCAAGTAGCTTTGCATGATTCCCAGTTCAGCATAATCATTTTCTTTTAGCTTATAGTGGACATTTTATAGCCACCATCTGTTTAAGCTAGCCATCTTTTATTGTCTGCCCCTTTCCTGGCTTTCACAGACAGAAACTGATATTTTTGGAGTCGATCCAAAAATTCATTTCCTCGAAGTTTTAAAAATAGTTACCACAAACCGTAAAAGCACGAGAAGGACATTAATTTATACGGAGCATATAGCTATGGTTTGGGCTTTCAACAGTTATGAAGACAAGATAATTCCTTATTTGATCACTGATTTGGCATTTACCAAGAAAAGACACATGGGTCAGTTCAATAGATCAATAATGAAGCTAATGAATACTAGTGTTGAATAAGCAAAAGCTATAAAAGAAAATAATTATATATAGTCATAAAATCCTTTTTCACTCAACTAAAAGCCAAAGTTCAGTTCAGTTTTTGTTTCTCAATTTGTGTATCCGAGAGTGTTTTTCCTGTTGGAGTCAACCCTGTTTGAGTTGACTGAAGGATTTTCTGTTCCCATGCCCGTGTGCCTTCCTCCCTGAGGGCTTGATTGGATCCAACCAGCTACATTGCTAACATGTTCACTAAGCAGCTGTAACGTGATGTTAAACACGAAGACTGTTTATTTATTGATGTTGGTTTGTTAAAATGTCAGAGTGTTTTACTTTGGCTCAATAGCCCAGATGTGTTCACTTGGAGAGAGGAAGGGATGAAACTAAGAACTTTTGTTTAGTTTTTTTTAGAGGTGGCTTGCAGAGTTACTTTCCAGCATTGCAAGTCACTGAGACTTGCTGTTAGGATTTATGGAAAAGTATCACGTGAGGCATTAGGTGCCATTGATTTACAGTGAGATCAGATGATCTGCTGGGATTGAAGTTGACCCCATCAGAATTAGGTTTGTGTTTCTTTGTGACTTCAAAGAAGCCAGGCTTTCTTGTAATTATTATTTTTTAAAGTGGTCTTGAGGAATAGTTGTCTGGGGTTTCTGATGGTCTCTCAAAGTTTTTCTTTGGACATTGGCTGCTTTTTCCATCCAGTCCTTATACCTGATCAGGAATGCTGCATTTTGTTGTTGTTGTTGGTTGGTTTTGTGCATTAAGCTACTTAACATTGACCCATGGATCATTCAAGCATAGAAAAGGCACCTAAACAAGTGCTGTCTGTACATAAGACACCTTAGCAAAGGACCTATTTAAAATTGCATCTTAAGACACTTTGTTACTATCAGCCTGTCACACAAACACATAATTTCTTTTTTTTTTTTTTTTTGGACTCTATGAAAAACAGTTTGACAGGCATAAAGTAGCATTTTGGCAGCAATATGATGATTCCCAGAAAGCCATTTGCTGAAAACTTGCCATCTCTCGGCATTCTGTGCAGTGAGTCCTTAAAGTCTGAGGAAACTGGACAAGTGAGAACAAAAGATGATTATTTGAAAGTCATGTCATGAAGCAAAGACCTGACACAGGGCACATCTCTCACCCCTCTTTCTGAAATGGTCTCAGTGGAAGCGTGATTGTCAAGAAACCTCAAGGAAGGAAACGTGGAGAAAAAACTCAGGTATCTAAAATTACTCAAGAACTAGATTGAAAAACGTGGTAACGGGTCTAATTGAATGTTTTTGGCTCAAGTGTTAATCAGTAAGTACAGAGGCAGTACAGCAGTGGGTGGAACAGGGTGGAGGCGCTCTCATGGTTTGGGGCTTTTCAGCCAGTAGTGTTGGAGATCTTGTCAAAATTGATGGAATTATGAATGCAGAAAAGTATGTTTTGCACGTTTTATTCAGTCGCTGCACCATTTTTCCTAGAAAAATGAAAAGAAATGAAGGGTGGCTCAAGATGCACGGTTTGTGGGGTTTTGGTTTGCGTTTAAAGAGACTTCCCTGATGCGTACTTCTCAAGAAAACAAAAGTCAAAACAAAAAATGTGGATGTGTAATAAAACAGATATAGAACTATAAACTCAGCAAAACCCTCTTTAAATCTTAATGCATTGGTTTTGGCTATAAAATGATTACACTCCAACAAAATATTTCTGTACATGTCTATTATTTGGCTTTGGCATTTAAGTGTCTGATCTAGCATTATTCTAATAAACTGAATGCTAATGGCATACTTTTAAAACACCTTAACCAGCTTCAAACTTTGAACTTTAGAGACACATCTTACCAAAAGAATTGTGTATGATAACTATACTCACTATTTTATTACTCTTACAAACCTATTTTAAAAGCCATGGTGCATAACTGCCTTCTGTCTGGCCTCACCTAAATAAAGGGTGCTTTCTGAGATTTCTGAGCACTGTGGGAGTATTTAGCAAACAGAACTTTAGAGGTATTTTATGAACTCTGAGGACATTTAGCCTTAATCCAGCATTGTGTTCTGACTGCTGAAGCAGACCTGTACAGTTTTGCATCTGAAGGCTTCTGTTGTGTGTTTCAATGGCTTATGAGGAGGAGTGAAAGCTTAGTCCAGTGCAGACCTGCTCTGCCATCAATGTGTACTCTGTCCCTGTGTGAATAGGAATGTGATTGGACTCTTGTAAAACGAGCCAGACCCCCAGTTAATACACAGGCTGCAATCTGAGCCATGAAAACTACCTGTAAACACCTCTAGATATACGTGCGCGTGTGTCATAAACATGCCCAGTCATCCAGTGATAACATAGTGGCTTGAACAAACACAACAGAGAATTGAAAAGCTGGATTGTGTTGGGTTGAGTAGTCATCTGGTTTTGCAGTATGTTAAGTGCATGCTTGGAACGGCCTCCTGTTTTTGTTAACTTGAAAGATTTCCAGTTGGTTTTTGTCATTTCTGAGTGATCTCTGGTGGAACTTTAGTCTTTTTCCCTCCGTTCTTATACTTCACTCATGTATTCAGCTTTTTCCCCTCAAAGAGTTGCTCCTTTATCGTCGTGACTTCTTTTTGTTAAAATAACTTTGGACCTCTCCTGCTCTTCTTACTAATATGTCAGTCAAATGTGTCTGAGTTATTCTTTGATTTCTGTGTAAGCCATTTGGGGCAGTGTGGTGTTTCCTTTGAGCAAAGGCCAGAGTGGGCTTGTTGAGGGGGTGACACTGATGCTGGTTACTGTGGTGCTGAGAAGGACTGAGTCACTAATAAAAGATGAGTGTGTGCGGGGGGGGACAGATCAGTGGGAAGGGCGGGTGCCACCTGTGGATCATTCCCCTGAGGATCGGCCTCTCCAGTCAGCTAATGGTTTCTGTGAGGGACTTCCACAAAGCCTAATTGAATCCAAAGGATTCTGTGGATCTGGCCCTAAAACTCATTAAACAAGACTGCAACTTAGTCCACTCACTGGTTCAGGTAATTAGCAAACAGTAATGTTTTACATCATAATGACCTGCGTTAGGTGACTTGAAAATAATTAAGGGAGTGACAAAGCTGGTGCTATTGTAACGTAGCAGTTTTGTTAAATTCCTTGACTTTTAAATGGAATAAAGAAGCATTAATGTTTTGTTTTTACAGTCATTAATGGTAACTGTGCAATGACGATGTAACAAAATGCATGTCTGGTGTTGTAGATACTTTTTTTTTTTTTTTTTGTCTTTTTTGTAGACTGTTAACTTTCATGCAGCTTCTGTTAGCCTTTAGTCACATCTGGTCATCTCTCAGCTCCATAAGCTAAGTGTCAGCTAGCGTTCCTTATTAAGCATAAAGTCTCCTTAGTCCAGGGTGGAGCTGCAACCTTTGAATTGCAGAACACGTTCAGAAGCGGCCGTTATATCCTTTTGATATACTGTTTTAGTAAATGAACTTGTCCTTCTTGGCTGGGTGGGGCAACTGATGTCTTGCTACTTTAAACTGTGCTGGAGCTGCATTGCTGGCTGTGATTAAGGTGCTTGTTTTATTTAGCTGTACATCTTAAACTGCTTAATATCCACAGTATTCCTGACTTTACGCCATTACCCATAATTCATAGCGGAAGCCGGTAGTTTACTTCCGTTTGCGTTGTTGTTTACGGTTGCGGGCTTACACATTTAAACATTGTGACACTGCAGTTTCTTTTACCTGGCCTAAATGGTACCACATTGGAGGTGGATACATTGCAAGGATGTTTTAAAAAGCAGCGAGGTAACAGAGCCTCACCCATCACTTGTGTAAATGACATGAAACTATGGCCCAAAGTCAGCTACAGCGACATTATCAATTGCCTTGTTTTTTCCGAAGGTGTTGATGGCAAGGAATCACGTAATTATAAGAGCACCAGATTACCTTCAAAGCAATAAAATCAATAAAGTAATGCTGAACAAACAAGGCAACGTTGTTTTCCTTAAAGCAGCTGCAGAGCCGAGCAAGCGCATCGGCCAAGCTAAGCACTTAGCATGGGTCATGCTAAGGGAAAGTGGAGCGGTGGAGACAGTCAGCTGTTCCTGTATCGCTGATTAGGGAAATCATTCTATTCTATTCATTCTGTTCTGCTATTCTGTGGAAGGTATATCAATTATCTGGATATCAGAATGTTCAGATTACTGAAACAGAAAGACAGCAGCACAAGTTGAATCCGAGCTCATGTTCCAACAATAAAGCCGCCCATTATAGCACAAAGTAACTGAATTTTTGGGTAACCGGAAGTAAGAAACCGTACAGCGGAAGCAGCAGTCTGTCATGGCAGCCTGCGTACGGTCTTCCAGAAACCCGTGGATATTGGATGAAGTTTTTTTTTTGTTGTTTTTCTTTTTTTAAACCTTTGTTTTACCAGGTAAAATGTTTGAGAACCAGTTCTAATTTACAAACATGACCTGACAAACGCATCAACCTTGTGGAGTCTACTTTGTGTGGACCTATAACAATACACCTGAGACACTCAAAGCTCCTCTTATGCTGGAAAATGTCCTACAAGATACTGATTGCCCCTGATGCATCAGAGAGTGAGTGTGTGTGTGTGAATGTTAGAGCACTAGGGTATAGATAAGTGTTGTTCGAATATGTGTGTGTGTGTGACTGGGTGAATGAGGCACAGTCAAAGCACAGGAGAAAGTGTTTTGAGTGCTCAACTGAGTAGAAAGGCATTATACAAGGACCAGTCCATTTACCATTCTACCAAGAATCCTAAAACTGGAGTTTTAACAACTACAGTGGAACCCAGTTCCTGCAGTTTAGTCACACAGAAAAGAGTCCACTGCCTTTAATGGCTGCTAGAACCATGAAAATGTTTTGCTGGTCCAAAAACACATTAACATTAGTCATTGGTTTCTAATGCTCTGGCAGATGTGTGTGTATTTAAAATGATGTGTGTGTGAGAGTTTTTTTTTTTTTTTTTTTGTCTACAAACCAAGTGTAATCACATAATGATGACACCACCACCACACACACCCACACACCCCACCATCACCACCAGCGATACCATCCTGAGGTTTTTTCAGTGTCATTGTTCATTAAGGAGCTTTTTCTCTGGCTTATTATTGACAGTTTAGTGCAGTGAGCTGTCATTTTAGTCCCAGTTTTGCAGCATTGGGGTCATAAATCCCTTTAAGGATTTATAGCACCTATAAATGACAAAATTAACTCCTTATTGATTACTGCTCAAATTACTGGCCAGATGGTGACCTTTGCTTGTTTCATTTCTGAGTGTTGCTGTGGCTGTTCATATCTGACTGGAGGGCTAGTGCCATCTATCTGAGACACACACACACACACACACACACACACACACACACACACACACACACACACACACACACACACACACACACACACACACACACACACACAGTGGGCTGTGCTGGGTTATATATAGCCACTAGTAGTGATGGCTCCATTGTCACACCTCAGGTGTTTTTACAGCTATCATGCCACATGGTGGTCCTCTCCTGATCCATCTTTCTCTTCTACCATCTGGTAGAGTGGATGACTCACACTTAAGAGCTGTGGGTATTTTCTCATGGCTACACAATACAGTGTGTATATGTGTGTGCGCATATGTGTTTATCAGAAAAGTAGAAAGTAGTTAATCTCCTTGCAGACATACAACACATACATACAGTATGTGGCTGTGTGCTTGGGTTTCTTACTTGGTCTGTAGTTCCTATAAAAAGTTATGGTGGTCGAAACAGGGGGTCTACAGTAGGAGCGTGGGACTTGGTCACTGAATTTCACTGTGAGGATCACCCACTGTCTGCTGTCTTCACTGACTAGTTTGTAAGTTTTGTGAGTCTGTGGTCATCCTGACACTAAAAGTAGTAATCACACAGTTTCTGTGGTTGCTATCAGTTAAAGCAGAGATTATTAAAGGTAGTATTAGTAGTATTTAAAGCAGTATAGCATTTATAATTTAGATGAGAGCTTTGAGTGAGTGTGTGTGTGTGTGTGTGTGTGTGTGTGTGTGTGTGTGTGTGTGTGTGTGTGCGTGCGTGTGCGTGCGTGTGCGTGCGCGCGCACCCCTGCTTACTCCACAAATGCCCACTGATTCTGTGGGAAGTACAGGACTGCTGTCACAAATGGATTTTAAATCAATCACACAAAGATCTGCATGATCTCACTGATCCGAGTCCTGACTGTGATGTGACCAGAGGACTTCTGTTGCCAGTTGATGTGTTGACTTCTGTTTGAATATAATTTATGAAACATGCTGAATAGTTTAAAATCATGCGAAAATGTCACAATTGACACTCTTGAAGGTAGTTAACATTCTTCTGGCATGATTTTTTTGTGTCCAAGTTTCCTGTTGAAAAGGAAAGGTCAGCGTATTTCTGATGGCTCACCTTTATCCTCTGATAAAGGGGAGGAAGGCAGAGCGAACGTAAAGGCTGAAGGTGTGAGAACATCGGCAGCTGCTGCTCTTGTTTACAGCTTAATGTTGAACTTTGATGGGATTTCTGTCAGATTCTGTAGTTTTCGGAGGTCTTTGCTGAGGATATGGAGCAAATCCCTCACAGAGATTCTTTTGCATTTTGTCTAGATATTGAAATCCTGAAATCAAGCCTTATTAGTCACCCCTGAGAGTCTCCTGAGCCCACTTGAAAATCTCTTAATTTTCTCTGCTACCTAACACTAGTACAGGAACTGCAGGCAGTGGATGAACAGGAACTTTCTCTAGTCTGTGGGCCTCTGTCTTCCCTCCCCGTCTGCTCCCGATCACTTCCATATGAGCAAACCCCTACACCACACAATAAATGATGGCTGATTAATGAAATGGAAAGTGGAATGAGAGAGAGAGAGAGAAAAGAACGGTTTGAAGAAAGCAGCAGGAGGGTGATTTAGTGGGACAGAAAGTTAGAAGTTGAGCTGAAAACAGAGAGGGTGCGCTGAAAGTTGAAGTCATGGCTGCAGAATGAAAAGGAAGGATGCAGATGTGGCCGGGATGCTCCCTAGAGCTCCTCCATCCTGAGCTCCTTCCTTCTGTCTACAGCCAGCTGCCTTCCTCCCTTAACAAACCTTCATGTTGTTCCTAATCCCAGTATGCTTCTCTTTCTGTCTTTTATTCCTCCCCTCTTGTGCATTTTCACAGCGGGAACTCCTGCTGAATTCCACGCACGAGCTGGGAAAAGCTTTCCCCAACGTTCATTTTGGTTCAGTTGCAAGTTTAGTTTCAGCTTCACAGGATTTATCATCCTCCCCCAGCTTGGAAACGGCTGACTCTGGCTTTTCAGAGCAGAGTGTCAGTTTATTGTCAGCCAAATGGGGCAAACTGTAGACAGCAAGTCAGTTTAAAGAGCAAGAAGGAGGCAGAAAGATGAAATTCCTCTGTTGTGAGTCATGTTAATGAATCTATTCTGAGAAGTGTGTTTGTGTGTGCGCTTGTACGTGTCAGGGGCACCCTTTTATTAATTTGTTTTCTGATGCCTGATTGAGTCTGAGCAACTAAGTGTTTACAGTCTCAGTGATTGTACATCTGTTCAGGCCAAAAAACACCACTGAGAGTTTAATGAAATTAACCTCATTGGTGTAACTCGGAAAGTAATAAAGGAAAGTGCTTGGAAGCCAAAAAAAAACCAAAGCAAAAAATGATACCCCCTTCCCTATTAGTAGAAACAATGCACCTAATGTTAGGCTCGAGTGTCTTTAAAAAAAACACACTTTTATTCGCCAAGTGTCCGAGTCCAACAATGTTACATCTATCACAGATAGTTTCGCTAATGGCGGCTAACAGCAGCACTTACCAACAGAAAAGTTCAGGATATCCTCACTAACTTACCTCCGTATTGCTGTCACAGATGTGACAGATGGACTCGTATCGGACTGCTTTTCACAAAGTTTTGCAGCCTCTTTCAGAGTAAATGACTCACTACAGATGAACAGCAGCTAGTTTGTTCCTACAGCAGCCACCGTAGCTAGGATTGTACACTTGAATTTAGAGGGGTAAGAAAGCAGTTGACAAGTCTGCAATCTACTGACATCTAGTGGTGAGATTTTACACACGGTATCTTTAATCCAGGAAAAGGGGATAAAGTGAATGCCCAGTAAGCACAGCTGTATAAAAACAGTACTGTAGCAATACTGTTGTGTTTGCATTATATCACGCTGTTATTGGCATGTGCCCCTCATCCTGTGATGGATGCACACTGCCTTCGGCACGGTGTTATGGTGGGCATGTGCCGTTCGGTAGAGGCAAAATAATTTGCCCATTTTTGTTAATTATTTTTGAGTTTCCTGGTTAGTTTTTTCTAATTATGTTCTGGTGCTTTGAGCACCATGAGATGAGTGGCAACACAGATGTTGTGTGGGGGACATCTGTAAAGCTGGGCAGCTCGTACCAAAATAAACCTACAGGAGACTGGCAGCACTGCCATGAATAAGCACATTAAGGAATCTGGTCTAAAATGTAATCAGACAGTTTAGTGTGGAGGCTTATGGTCTGTATTGTGACGAGATCAGCACACTGATACCACAGTGATACTCCACATACGGTGGCTCAGAAGGATCTGTGTGGCTGGCATGATGACACGAATGAATTCATCATTCAGCTCCTGGCTTTGTCAGATTGGCAGACACATTGAATGAGATTTCAGTTAGCCATATTTGGTTTGTTTCTATATTTAGATAAGTCACTTGGCTGGTTACGTAACTTTGGCCTATCAGCCATGAAATAAGTCGCAATTTCCAGGCGCAGTGGTGATGGAGTGAGTCTGTAATTGGCAGGTAATCAGAAATTTTACTTACACCACAGTCTTCCGTGCCTTGCTTCAATAAGCTCAGGTCAGGGAAAGGCAAATCAGTGATTCCCATCATGTCTTATTTCTGTTTCATTTGGCCTCCCTTTTTTGTGCTCCCCTCTTCTCCTCTGCACTTCTTTGCTCCCTGTACACCCACAGCACCTCACCCACTCTGATTCTGGCAGGACGTGACATCACGGCGGTGAAGCCCCTGGAGCTGTTCTGTTCCTCTTTGAAGTCAGAACCGCTCCAAACTCGGAGCTTCATTAACATTAATGAAGGAGATGAAAATATTCTCATTTCATATCCCATTCTCCATTTCTATTTTCGGCAGATCTGCACATTTGTCCTTAGAGTGAGTGTGCGTGTGTGTGTGTGTGTGTGTTCGTTCATCCACTTTTCCTTTTAACAGGCAAATAATATCCACCCATTTAAAACTGTGGTTTGTCTATAATGGCATCCAGAAAAAACTGAAGACAGTATTTTTAGTCTGTAATCTTGTATTACATGAAATGTAAAGGAGCTTTAAAGGAGTTTGTAAAGTAAGCAGATCTGAGATCTGTAAGCATGAAAGGCAAATATGCAAAAAAAAAAAAAACCCTAAGAAATCAAGAGGGGTACATACTTTTTCATGGCACTGTATCATATATATCAGAATATTCAAATTTTGTGGATATAAATTAGATGTTGTGAAATTTAAATATCATGCTTTGATAAAGTGCAAAACTCTACAAATGGGTTGTTTTAGCCAGTTTGTGGCTGCTAGGCAGCAAAGTCATATGTGATATAGATGGGAACCTTCAGGGGACTAATATGTACCTGTGTGCCAGGTTTGGCTGCTGAAATCAGGATGTTGTAGTAGGAGTTTGTGTGTTAGAGTAAGATGAGAGCAGAGACCAATATGAGACCGTAATCTCATCAGCAAAGCATTTAGAGGTCAAGTCTACTCTCCCACTTCTATATGACCAGTCTTTTTACAGCCACGGGTATTGGCCCCTGCAGGTCATTAAAAGGATGGAGCTTTAAGGCACCTCTGCATTAGTTTCACTGTTCACAACCAGAAGCTCCATCCATCTTATATACTGCCTTTGCTTCTCACCTAATGCAGCAACTAGCCAGCTAACATAAGCTTGCTTGCTCTCTAACGTTGTTGTTGAAGTATCCTGGAAATAGGAAAAAGTGTTTGTTTCTGTAGTCATCCTGATACAGAAACAGCGTCGCAGTGTTAGCTCAGAGACAGAGGCAGGGAAAGGGTAGCTGATGTGTTTAGTGGAAGGGTTAAGGAGACGAGGAGGGTCAACAGGACTAGATTACACCAGTCAAGTACTTAAGCAGAAGCCCGCATTTCACTGTGACTGTCTGAGACATATCACTAAAGTAGCTGTAAAGACATTCATCTCAGTTAGGAATGCTAATGATGCTGCTGTTAATGTAAATAAGAGGGAATTGTACGGTTTCTTTCCCTGATGACTGTCCGGATTCCTCTGGCCTTTTAGCTCGCAGCAGGTTCAAAGAGGATTCGTATGGCAGGCCGTTTTAACATAAAATCCGATTCACCACACTTACATTCCAGATATCTGAAATTGATTTATGACTAGACGTATTAGTAAATTAAGATATCTCTAATTATGTTTTGATTAGACAAAATACCTATTTGAGATATCTCTAACTACATTCTGACTAGTCGAAATGACGTCAGATTTACCATTCATTTGTATGGCGGCTTCAATTCAAGATATCTTCAATGAATTACTGACTATCTGAAACTCACATTTCAGATATCTACAATTAAATTACTGTATGACTAGTCATAAAGTTAATTCAAGATATCTTGTTTTTTATTCTGACTAGTCATAATTCTAATTAAAGATATCTTAAATGACACCATATTTCAAGATATCGTAAATGTATTTTTAGATAGGCGATAAATAGTTTTGAATAGTGCAAATTAAATCTAGATATCTTGAAAGCAAATAATGACTAGGCAAAACTAAATTAGAGATATCTAGAACTGTAATTTTGACTAGTCAAAATGCCTTTTAAGATATCTCAAAATGAATTAGAGATATCGTGAATTAGACGGCTTTTCTGTTTAAGATATCTTAAATTAACATTCTGACTAGTCAGAATGACGTTTGAGATCTTGAGTTACGGAGCATTTTGGCAGAATGTTTATAAGGCAGTTTGTTAAAACGGCCATAAAATCAGAGATTCTGTGCATATTTCTGAAGCAGTCTTTAAGTTCACGATTCTCGCGCTCTCCGCATATCCCATACTGAGGAGCTCTTTCTATATTGTTGCATTTTATTACAATTTTGTCCATAACAGCCAGCACCATTGCAGCCACCTGAAATTCTACACAGGCAATTGTTTGGACAGCTCAGTACAGCACAAGGGGGCCTTCACGCAATCGTTAAATTCAGATATCTAAAACTGCATTTTGACTAGTTATAATTACGTTTTGGATATCTTAAATTGTAATTACGGATGTGTGACCCGTCAAATGACGACTCCGGTGACGTAATTTGAGATATCTTGAAAGGAATTTTGACTCGTCAAAATGTAATTGAAGATATCTTGAATTATTATTCTTACTAGTCAGAATGTAATTGCGGATATCTTAAATTACCATTCTGGATAGTCAAAATGTAGTTTTGTCTAGTCAAAATGCAGTTTTAGATATCTGAAATGTAATTACGGATAGTCAGACAAATGGATTTTATGTTAAAACGGTCTGCCATAGGATTCAGACCTTCAACAGAATCACTTCTAATCACACACATGCAAGCTGTAGTACATTCATGGCATAAAAATGTAAAGTCAAGAAATTGCTTAAAAGCGTTCTTACCCATTGCGGTGAGTTTGACTTAAAGCGCTGCAGGCTGTGGTCTGCAGTGGTCTTGAGCCTATTCCACACTAAGAGAATATGTGACATCATATCTGACCAAACAAAGTGACCACAGTCACCAAAATATGCACCAGATCACTTTTTTTTTTTTTTTTTTTTTTTTCTGCTCAGATGTGATGGTTCGAGGTGCCTCCTTTTGAATGGCTGCATTCACTCAGCCTGTGTCTCAAATCCATTTGTACAATCCCAGGAGGCCCTGGGATACCAAGTCATACCAGCAGGAGGTACACTGTGGTCAGTAGCAGCGCTGGGGCAGGTTGAGGTGTTTAAACGATGCTCAGTTGGTTCTAAGGGGCCCAAAGTGTGTCTATAAAATAATCCCCACAACATTACAGCACCACCAGCAGCCTGAACCACTGAACACACATACCTAATGAAGTGGCTGGATTCTATATTGATATTGAAACAATGTTTGTCCACAGTGATGATCAAAATGGCAACAGCAAATAACCTGGCATTTCTTGAAACTGGTCTCAGTCCACAAAATGTTCACATCTGAGTGTCACTCACACAAGAAAAATGCTGTATTTGTAATGTCATTTCAGAGATGTAGCAGAGATACTATAAACCAGTACAAAAACAACACTTAACATTAAACTCTGTCAGTGAGGTAGTATTTTTTTTTTATTATTATTCATTTATTTATTTATTTGGACAACATTGTTAGGAAGGTTTAGTCTGCTGGCACTTTGAGAGCCCTGGAAATATACAAAGTCAAAAAAGAGATCAAAGCACAATAACCGTGACAACAAGTGTCTGCTTACAGTGGATACACTGCATTGTTATGAGGCTGTCCCAAATGCAGGTTTCTGGGCTTTGTAAGGTCTCTCTTCTGCCTCGCAGTGAACCACTGCACCGTTATCCTCTGAAGTCTGGCTGCTCGCTCATCCAGTAAACACTGAGTGCAGCATGAGCAAGGCATGACTGAACGCACTACAGATTTTTTTTTATTTATTTTTTTGTAGGACTTTTTTGAAAACAGAATCAGCCCAAAGGGGACAGTTGGCTAGCAGTCAAATCTAGCAACAAGTTAGCTAAATTAGCAGCAGTGTGTTGGACCGAAGCACACTGATCTCTGCTGTGAACAAGATTTAAGACAAAGAATCTGAGATTAGATTCCGTTTCTTTATTTATGGGTGAAAGGAAAAAATATCTGAATCCCAACTCTGGAAAAACTGATAACTCACCCAATGAACAAACACTGAATATCTTGGGGGTGATCCTGCCTATTTACAAAAAATCTTCTGTGCTAAATCGGTGGGGTGGGGGTGGAGGGGATCAGGACATGAGACCTAAAACTTGTATGCACATGGTTTAGCCTCCACTCCCACAGCTAATCACTGTAGCTGCTCCTCTGAGCCTCAGGAAAAACATTACTGGCTCTCACTTCGTTTGGCCGGTATAATAGAGATGTAAGGTTTCAATAATGTGCCTGTAGAATATTGAAGAATTCACAGTAATCATGAATTAATGGTCGTGCCTTCATTTCCAGCTCCAGTGTGTTTTAGCTCGGAGCTATAACCAGTTTGATGTCAGATGAGGGCTGAGGTGTGAAGTCTCATCTTCAGAGAGGTTTGGGATTAAATCATATTGTAAGTTCATCAGTGGCTGTGGGGTGTTAACCGCAGTCCCACCATAATGAAGCACATTCAAGCAGAGGCGTGAAAGTGTTTGTGAGAGCTGGAAATGTGAGGATCTGTGCATATGGAATCATGTTGTTCGTGTGTGTGTGTGTTTGTGTCCTTGAGTTTGTACTGTGGAGTGAACACGTGCACAATACACACAGGCTGTAAATGTTTTGGAGCTGTCTCAGGAAGTTTCTTTTTTAAAATTCCACAGAAAATTCTTTCAAACCTGGAGTGAGATGCATGTTAAGTAGCGCTGGCATATTCAGGAGACTGTTTTCACTCGTGTGTGTGTGTGTGTGTGTGTGTGTGTGTGTGTGTGTGTGTGTGTGTGTGTGTCTTAGCCTCATTCATGTTTGACATTCGGGGAAGTGTTTTTCTTCTCAGTATAAAGCCTCTATTTTCATGCATTTCTAACACTGACTCTTTTATATTTAACCAAAAAAAAAAAGTGTGCGTCTCCGAGGAAGTGGATACAGCCTCCTCTCATCACTTCCTCCCTGACTCTTTTCACTCCCTTTTCACCCTTCCCCAAGCAATTTGTGCCTGTCATTTTTACACTTCCTGTCTCTCAAACACACCCTCTGTTTCTCGTCTTCTCTTGTGTGTCTTTAACTGCTTGTATTCAGAGTGTAAATTCTAACATAGGTTAGCCCACCAAATTTGGCTCTAGGTCAGGAAATGATGATGATCATGATGCCATTATGAGTATCAGACTGGGCTTGGAGGCTACAAATGGATAACAAGCCAGAGAGATGGTGTTTGAAAGACATGGATATTTATCAGGCAGGGATGGCATAGAGGCTGCCAGCTTCTGCTGCTCTTCAGTTTGACCTTTTTGAATAAACATAAAACAAAAAAATCTTTGGCGTTTCCCAGCTGCACAACAGACACACAATGTCTAGATCGTCTGTTATTAATTGCCAAGACATGTCGCCACGCTAAGGAAGACTGTGTGTAACTATTAAGTGACACAGATTAATTTTTTTTATGTGCTCAAAGGTGGAAATTGTTTTTTAAATGATAATTAAATCTTGTCACCCTGTGATTTTCAAAGTTGCCAGCTAATGTTAGCAAGCTCAGTTGGCAAGTTGCATCTAAAATCTGTACAATTGCAATGCACATGCACGCAAACTTGCTAATTGGTGCTAATGGATTAATAAAATATGGACATTTCACTCACTACAGCAGTTGTTCATTTTTTTTGGACTACACAGAACAAAAGCTAAGATTTGGGACTTGTTACATTCAGCTGCACACCAAGCCATGTTATCTACACTGTTCTATTAAAATGCGCCAAAAGGCACTGATACCACAAACACAGCTAGGAGGTCCAGTCAGCTGAGTGCAGTTAGCAGAGGTGAGGCCTGGAAGACAGCTGTAAGCCACATCTGTCTGTCGGCCACACCCCTCACTTTAACCCTCAAGTAAAACCAGATAGATGAGATGTAAAAAAACAAATCACAATCTGTACAGTTATGGACGGGAAAGCATCCAGAGACCAAAACTGTTTGGTTTTTTTTGTTTTAGTTTTTTTGTATCAGGCTCTAAAAAATGTAACTTTCAAAGCTGTATTGTGGGCATTTTAACATAGGAGCCTATGGAGTGATTTGTTGTTGGAGCCAGCCTCAAGTGGCCACTCCAGGAACTGCAGTTCCAAAGCTGCAAAGCTAACAGGAAGACTAAGGCGACTGAGTACCAGAGAGTTGCTGAGCTTTAAATCAGCTGTGTGGCAGCAGATGTAGCCATCGCAGCAGAAAATACTGGAGGCAGTGTTTTCAATGCGCAGTCTTCCCTCGCTGTCAGTCTTTACGTTGTTTCTCTACCTGTTCATGTCCCATCTGGGTCCTCACTCTTCATGTTTCACTTCTTTCCTCTTGTGCTGTTTTAAGGGTATGTGCAGCTGGATGATTAGTAATGTGTCACTGAGGAGCTCGGAGGCATCTGAAGGGCTGTGGGTTTTTAGTCAGCGCGCACTGCAGTTCAAGTTTATGCGAATCGGTTCAAATTGATCAGTTACAGTAATGAAGGCATTTGCTTGCTGCCTTCAAGAGGCAATATGTTTATGATTAAACTGACATTAGACTGCTATGTTTGATTACAGAGGAAATATGGACCATGTTAAACACTGATTAATATAAGTGATTACTGAGAAGAGACACGCAGTCACATAAACTATTACCACAAACTTAGTTCAGTCAGGACCATCTCCAGTTTTTCATAATTGGCAGTGTGGTTCTCTTCTGAGACCTCCCCACCCAGCATGGGGTGGAGAGCAGGAGCAAAACCCCCAGCACAGAGCAGCAACAATGACACTGATTAAGTCCAACACAGCATCAGAGGAGGAGGAGCTGGGATGGAGGTGGGTTACCAAGCAGCTTGCAGAGGCAGGCCGTACTGAGCAGAGGAAAGATGCCGTTGTCTCTTAAATGATAACAGCAGCTCATGTGGAGCACGCTCAGCTTTCATTTGGCTTGTTTGTATACCTGTGGGATCATCTTTGTACTTGCAGTCACAAAGACGAGGTCGTCTCAAAGGCTTACAGGGAAATGGGGAAAGTCAAAGACTAGATTTCTACAACAGTCGAATGAACTTCTGTCTCTTCTTCCTGCAGTGAACAGAGTATCTGCCAGGCGCGAGCCGCTGTCATGGTATATGACGATGCCAACAAGAAGTGGGTCCCAGCCGGTGGCTCCACGGGCTTCAGCAGAGTCCACATTTACCACCACACAGGCAACAACGCCTTCCGTGTAGTGGGACGCAAGATCCAGGATCATCAGGTCAGTGGATGAGACTGTCATGATGTTACATTTTTGCTTCATGATAGTGTTACTGTCACAATATCTGTAGAACATTTGAACAGAAAAATATGTGTGACCAGAACGGTGCCAAAGCATGCGAGAACAATTACACAGTTATTTATGTGACCACATTTGCATTACTGACACAGTTTAATTATTACCACGCAATATAGTATATAATATTGTAATATCAAGAGAGACGATTCCAACAATCACGAGCAAGCACTTGGCGACAGTGAGACAAAAAACAGGAAGAAACGTTTGGCAGAACCAGGATCAGGGAGGGGAAAGAGTAGAGCACTATTGCACTATAGATAAGCTGCCACCTTGTTTCAATAGATTTACACGTCCAATTAGAAAGTGTGGCATCAGTGACCATAACTGGCAGTGTTCTTCATTTACTTGCACTTATAAATGCTGCTGCCTGTTAGCATCAATAAAACATTGTTCAGGGTTTTTTTTTTTTCTATATTGTCAAAAGTATTATCACAAATTTTGCTTGGAATATCATGATATAATTTAGAGGTTATATCAGCCACCCCTTTTTGAGTACCCAATTGGTTATAACATTTTAAAATCCACCGGTTCATTGGTGACCCATCTAGGGTTAGGAATAGGGAAGTGGGTCACATTCAGTTAAAATCCAGCTTGGAACCCCCAAAATTATGAAGCTTTTAACAGCAAAACTTAAATGCCAAAATGAATGAGTGTGTTTGAAAGGTGACGTCTTCTGTTTTCTGAAAATCTACCTGCTCGGCCCAAAGCCTGACTCTAACCTTATCCCTGCCCTTACCTCTAGTGGAGTTTCTAATCCATGTCTGGTCCCAGTAACTAAACACAAAGTTGAAGAACAAGTGCCTTTATAAAATGTTCTGGTAATTCTTTTGAAGTAGTTGTTTTTATCTGTTGGAAATGACTTCATTTTTAAGAACAAATATCTAAGTGCACAATTGATTCCTAATTCTATGTGTGAAAGATTTTGCCTGTGATAACAAAAGATACACTGGAAGGGAAAAACATCAGCTGGTGCAAACCAAATGAAATCCCTCTGCTTAATGCAGGACTGCACACTTGTGCTGACCTTCCACTGAACCTGTATTCTGAGTCCTCGGCCGTGTTCTTCTCTCCAGCTCCTCTTATTTCTGTGTTTGTCAGCACATCCTGCTGCCTAAATGTGCAAGCATTGTATATTGAGGCAAGCTGCACATGTATGAACACACAACACACAGTGATTCAATCGTACACAGCAGAATCCTGGAAAATGAGGACATTTGAGCAGAAAGAAGCTCAGATTAGCTGAAATGGCTCATAGCTTGAGAGCAAAGATAATCCTCAGTTTAGATAAAAGCATCCTAATCAGAGCTGATGCACCATGGGCACAGTTGTATGCAAAAGTTTGGGCACCCTTGAGCAAATTCTTGGATTGTAAAAAAGGCAAATGGCCCTGCAGGAAACCCAATGCGAGAGAAGCTGCAAGATGTGAGAGCTGAAAATGTTCAGACTGCTGTTTAATGCCCAAACTTTCGCAAACAGCTGTATGAATGTGCTCTGCATGTATATTCATCCATTGGCAGATCAATACAGCATGAAGCCGTTGAGAGAAAAGGTGTAGGGGTTTGTGTGTGTGTACAGCTTGTCAGTGATTCTGCCCCCCCATGGGGCTGCACACACTGTCTCAGCAACCCTCTTATTGTGAGTTTTCCTGCAGGTGGGGAGGAGAGTAAAGTGTGATACCACCATCTTCCCTTCTCATCTCCTGCCTTACTGTAGATTCTTAAAATTGCTCTATAAATAATGGTCAAATATTGTAGCCAGTGGCATGAGCAGCATGAATAACTAACAGTAGGGCTAAGGAGGTGGAATTACCTGTACTGTAATCATAAATTGAGCAAAAATCATAACTGCAACATCCCAGTTTTGAGTCTTTGTCCATGCTGTGCTGCTCTAAATCCAGTCTGGGCCTGTGTGTTACCTCGATGACTTTGGTGTAGCAGTTGAACCACTTATTCTTCCTGTAGTTTCTGCATCGGCGAGTCTGTTAGGGTCTGCTTGGTTTCAGGTGATGTAAAGTTGCTCATCAAATGGTGAATCCAACTATAATTCAGCAACTACACACACACCCTTCAGGGAGACTCCAAGTGGACTTGAAAGAAGAATAACAGGAAAAACTGCTCATGTGTGGCCGTCCGTATAGAGTGGTCCTCCAGTTTGCAGTGGCTCTCTAGGGCAGAAGAAAACTACCATCAACAGCTGCAGTCCCAAGAAAGATGAGACATCAACAGACCTGACCAGCCTCCCTGCAGGGAACAAATGAGATGGGAAGAACTGGAGCTGCCTCGTTAGCAGAGATTGAAATTTTAATCAATCATGTCTCGAACAGATGAAAAAATAAATCTCAAAATATACCTGGGCAGCCCCCCCCAAGTAAAGTATATGTGTGGGAAATGCTGCTCTGTCCATCCAGAACAGTGAATATCATTCAGAAATAGTATTTTTGCCATCCAGCAGTCTCTCAAAGTTATTGAGACTTGGATTTCTGGATGTTTCTTATTATTAGCCTTCTAGGACAAGGAACAATTATGCCCTCATAACTTTGACTTTAATTGCTAGTTGCCAATAAAAAAAAAAGTAATAATGGTAACTGTTAAGGGAGTCTTAATGGAATTCATCAGTAAGGGCATTTGGTCTTTTTCACTGAGTAATGACAGTCACCACTTTCATTCCCAGCCCATCACAAGACCAAATATATCAGTGACTCTTTGACGTTGGGGATCTTTGTTCTGGGACAGCACAAAATCTGTGTTGTTCAAACTGACACTATATGAACACCTTTTATAGCAGCTTCCCAATCCTCCAATCTCACATCTGGTTCCCATCTGGAATTTTAACATACGAAGCAAATTGGAGCATTTAGACAATGGAGTTTTGTGACTATCTTGAAACACTTGTCTCATATTCACAGTACAGAACTAATGAAAATTATTTGCGGGCGTGTGGGTAACATGAATAACGAGGTCTAGGAAAACATGGACGAGTCAGATGCTGGACTGGCTGTGTTTGTGTTGGCGCCTCACACTCCAGGCTGATTCTCACTGTGTGGCACTGCCTATCATATGATTTCCTTTATTTGTTTCACTGCCATCCACAATAAGCATCTCCGGTTACAGACTTCAGTCTTTCTGCACATTTATTTGCTGCTTGTTGTATTATCCGGTCAATCAACAATAGGAAGCGGTTATGGGAATTCTTCTTAGCTACCAGAGAGACATTTAGAGGGAAAAAAATAAACACTAGATCATTTCTGTGGTAAAATAAACTTCTTCCCTTGTGTTCCATAAATGAGCAGATTGTCTGCAGGTATTTTATTGGCCAAAGCAGTATTGTGTCTTCTGGAGGAAGTATTACCTTGAAGCCTTGTATCAGTACAGTTTAATCCTTCATTTACATCAGGAAGCGGCAGAAACCAAACCTCGTATGATAAGCTTTGAACCGCTGGGTCCCTGTTGGGGAATGTTTTGAATTTATTCTCTTATTAGTTTGGACATGAGATGGCACAGCGATTATGAGATTAATCCGCATTACACGTCTTTTCAGGGTATATGGGCTATATCAGATGAACTGTAACAAAATACTGTGTGTGTGTGTGAGAGGGTGTGTTGTACATCAACTGCATCATGGTGCCAAAACATTTCCTGATAATGCTGATTATGCTGCTTCAATTATGCACGCTTTGTTGGGAAAAAAAAAAAGAGGTTTCACTTTAACAGCAGAGAAAGCAGATATGATTAATTTGTCTTTGTTTGCAAAGTTCGTGATCTTCTAAAAATATTTCTCACTTTGCATGTGAAGGAGTGGAGAGAAGAAAATGTTGTCAGTCTCTTGTAGGGTCTGGGGATGGCAGTTTGGGACCTCATTTGTTTTGTTTAACTCAGAAGAGCACCTCGAGGCGTCTCTGGCTGTGCGCCCCGGGCAGTAAAAATCCCTGATGTGAGCACTGAAGGCACCTTAAATTAGACCAGAGTGAGGGGATCATAAAGTCTGTTTATGAGCAAGTAATGACCTTAAATAACGTAACAGGCGACAGTGTCGCACTGTTGACACATTGTGTTTAATTGGAGAGATTTTTTTTTGGTAATATATGTGGGGTGAGATTGAAGAGGTGTTTGTGTTAATATCATGACCTG
Organism: Archocentrus centrarchus; assembly: GCF_007364275.1. NCBI lineage: Eukaryota > Metazoa > Chordata > Actinopteri > Cichliformes > Cichlidae > Archocentrus > Archocentrus centrarchus. The sequence continues at coordinate 27,958,974 of NC_044369.1, read as the reverse complement.
GAGAGAGAATGACCGATTGAGACCAAAATACATATTTTTTTGTTTGTTTCTTTTTATCTGTTTGATGTCTAAGCTGTTTGAGCCGAGCCTTCAAACATGTCACTTTTTCATTTTGTTTTTAACTTGAAATGCTGTTTCCTGTCAGTTTAATCTCACGACCCTTTAAAAACATAAGAGCAGACAGCGCTCTGACCCCTGAGGTAAAGCATGGGCTCTTCCAGACTTGAAATCATAAACGTCTCTTTTCTCTGTTCCCTCTCTGACTCGCGGGCGTCTGCAGGTGGTGATAAACTGTGCCATTCCCAAGGGGCTGAAGTACAACCAGGCCACACAGACCTTCCACCAGTGGCGTGATGCCCGGCAGGTCTACGGCCTCAACTTTGGCAGCAAGGAGGACGCCAACGTATTTGCCAGTGCCATGATGCACGCACTGGAGGTGCTCAACTCGCAGGACACAGGTGAGACCTCCTGAGTGTTCGTGCTTCTCAGCTGCGCTTCACCATCAATATCTCAGCGTCAGAATTTAGAAACCAAACTTTGCTGCTTTCATTCTTTAGTACTTACACATGTACTACATGTACACATGTCTACACCAAGGTACACCAAGGGAGTGTACATGCTGTCATGAAGTAATTTGCGTGTCATTGTATTGTAAATTTCTGCATACACTAAAGAAGATATATTCTTTTGCTCTCTGTAATTTTTCTTTGTTTATCAACTGTCGAAGGACTACAGAGGAAAATTAGTCTAAATGGCTAACGCTGCACATTTACATGATTATATTAAATAATGTGCGCTTCCCTTTCTTGAATAAATAAAAACAAAGAATAGTAACAGATGTAACAGCATCGCGTAACCCTCTTTTCTCCATCTCCTCTTCGGCACTTATGTCAGATATTCTTCCTTGTTTTCTTACCCTTAAATGAACTTGTGCTTTCATTGCTTAATTTAAAACAAACAAACAAAAAAAACCTTAAAATATTAGCTGTTTGTTTTTGGGGAGCTCGTAGCTGCCTGCTTTCTTAGCTGCTTGCATACCTTTTGCTCTTTGGCAGTTTGCCAGCACGAGCCTTTCGCCTCCTCCTGTTTTTGTGTGACGGCGTCTGTGCTAGGGTGGGACTCCTGTCAGCTGGAGCAGGTTATTAAAGGTCCTTTAGATGTGATTTGCAGTCCTGCTAGTTTGATGTTAAGCCTGTTAGCCTTAGCCTGAATTGTATGCTACTGCTGCAAAATGCTTTATTCAGGCATTTCAGTATAACTGGGGGGATGCTCATCACTAATGAAGTCAAACAGAGAGCGCTGTGATGTTCAGTACAGCTTCAGTGATATTCGCCTGTATTCGAGCCACAGCTCTGCTTCAGAGGGAGTCCACTGCTCTCTGCTTAAAGCTTGCAGGCTTTCACTTGTGATGTGTAAATAATTCTGTGGGGCTGCATATTTACTTGTTATCATGTATTTCTTAAAACAAAACAAAAAACAACTGTAAATATGCTGAATATCAGTCCTGATAATCAGACTGTTCAATAATCAGATGCTCTCTATATTGTATATAAAAGATGGAAGTAATGACTACATTTTAAGGCCTCGGTTTAGCATCTGGGCTGCCAGCCTGTCCTGAAACCTCAGATGAGGCTCCATCTTGATGTTTTGAGTGTGCATGTGAAGAAGTGGAGGGGAGGGGGGGTCTGACTGTGGAACTACACATTCATTGACAAGTCATTGGCTAATGACATGTCAATCAGAACTTATTATCCAATGAGCAAACCCTGGATAATTTCTGAAACTTAGAAACCAAAATTTACAAAATGGACTTAATGTTTTTATTCAGTTTAACCTGAAACTAGTGACTGAACCCATCAGGAACGTATTTACTGAGGCCAGAGCTTAGCAGAGGGCTCAGGCTATCGGACTGGAAGTTTGCTTCTTGGTGGCCATTAAAAACAATGCAGTTTATACACTCGTGTTACACTGTCTGTGCTGCCACAATGGTTTTTTTGAAGGGGGATTTTTTGGAGCCAGAAGTGACCATATATGGATGAGAAGGTGGATTGTTAAGTCTGTGTCAGCTAACATTAGCAAGCAGCCTCCAACTCCCCTCGCTGGGGTCCAGAACTCGCAGTCACCCTTAAAATTTCTGCAACATAACAAATATACTTTAACATCCCACCTATTTACACTGCCAGCATTTTCTGTTCACATTAGTTCAGCTTCAGAGGTTATAAGCATCTCCTGATGTTTGCATTCATATGTTGAAAGTCCATTCAAACCCAAGCCTCAGATGGGTTTCATTTCTTTTACTGCACAGCTCTGAGGAATTTCCACATATCCAATAATGTAGCATTCAGCTGAAGCTCCTGCTGCACTTTGGACCCGTTACTGGAAGTAGCACCACTAACTTTATACTTAACTGTGCAGCCAAGAGGAGCCTGTGGATATGAAACACAGACAGGAAGGTGTAGCACATGAGATTAATACTTGTGTGGGGGAAAAAAAAAAAATAATAAGAACATATGTCGGCAATAAAAATGTTTTTGAGTGAACAAAACAATTTTTTCCAGAAGCAGTGATCAGCGTGAAATGTCTTAATTTGTTGCACGAAGCAAACATTTGGAACATGACTTTCATTTAGAGCTCAAAGCGCAGCCAGGAGGTAACACTAAATTTTTTTTTTTTTTTTTCATTTTAAGCATCCCTGGGCTTGATTACCAGTCACCTCTCACAATAAATTCATTTATCAAACATATTATTGACTCCAGATCTGATCAGAACGCAGACAGTAGCAGAGTCTCATTCACATCCGCTCATAGATTCATCTAATTTTGCAGCAGATATTTGCAGACTCCAACTTCCATGACCTTGGCTTTCTGAACACACGCTTGTTAGTTTGCTCCATCCCCTTCCTGCGTGCCTGCATTCGCCTCCCTGTGGGAAAGGCTGGGAGATGTTTCTGAAGTAGAGACTCGTCTTCAGCTGCCTTATTTTTGAAAGAGAAGTCTCTGTGGAAACCTTTCCTTCCCTCCTTCCTGTCTTCCTCTGTTTTAATACAATAAAGATGGTTTTAATTGCAGCCTGCTTGCATTTGTGCAATCCCAGCATCCAGATGCTCTCCACGTGACCCCCTCTCTCCTCTACCATTCCCTCCTCTCTCCCTAAGCCATACCTCTCATCACACTCTAATCCCATCCACTAATTAACCTGATAGAGACGCGCCTCATCAAGCTAATGGGGCTAAGACATGTGTGGTGTGTTTGCGTGTGAGAGGCAAAACAGACTTTGCAGAGAGTGAGGGAGACAGAGTGGAGTGACATGAGGAGACATTTACACAGAGCTGAAGGGAATTTGTGCAGGATTTTGTCATCCCAAATATGACCAGAGAAAATCAAAATGCAACTCTGTGGACAGTCGTTTAGGACTGTGGGAGTCGAGCTACAATAGGTGCTGGCACCAAAGCTTTTTAGGATGATAAAGTAGTGCATGTTGAGTCACCCATATTTTTATTTATTTTTTTCTTTTCTGTTAATTGCTAAATTAAAAATAACAGGAACTAGTTCAGTGTCCTTTTGATGAGCATATAACCATGTTTTTGTATGTGCAGTTTACAGATGTCCCCTTGAACATGTCACATTAAGGCAGTCACAAAGCCATCGTGTATATTCACAGTGTGGTTGTGCTGAACAGGCTTACTGTGGGTCGCTGCTTTCTTGAGAACTGCTCATTCAAACTACACGAGTGAACGAGAAATAAAGGAAAACTCAAAACAAGCAACTATAATGTGTACGTGTCGAGCTCTCTTGGGGACGACAGTGTTGAGGTTTAGAGTGATAGAGCTGAGGTAGGAGAGCCGTTCCACTTCCTGTTAATTACACTGTATAGAAATTGGCTGCTCCTCAGCTACGGGAGCAGCTGGGGGTGAGCTAGCTCTCAATGAATGACTAAAATAATTATTTACAATTATTTCTCGAATTCTTTGCTCCTGCTCACTACATGCCAAAAATTAAAAATTTTGGATCCTCTAAAATGGCTTATGGTGCTGTTATGTCCCTGCTGCTCGACCAAAAACATGATAAAAATTAGGCTGATTTATTTGTGGGCCAATATTGGCTATTTGCCGATATATCTGTAATGGCATTTCTAAATCGGTGATGAAATGATAATTTACAAAGTAAAGGAGAGACTGAAGAAACGCACTTAAACCCATGCTGTGAGTGTTGATATTACCCTGCAATTTTCCTGTTGGCAAATAGCTGATCTGAGCAGAGTCGGGCCAAGTGTAAACAAACAAATAACTAAAAATGTTTGGGAAATCTATTTGTTTTGTCCAAAAGCAAGAAAAAAAAAATCAATGGAAGTGTGGAACATGGTCCATTTGGACTCAATGCCCTCAGCCTCCCTCGGAATGCTGTCGACGTTTTGCCGGAGGTGGGAGTTGAAGATCTTGCTGACAGGCGTTCCCAGCACACCCTCACAACATGTTTAGGTACACCAGGTCTGTCCAGTATCCTCCCCCACCACCTGATCCAACTCACCACCAGGTGGTGATCAGTTGTCCAGAACCGCAGATCTGATGATACGATTACAAAATTGATTATCGACCTGGGACCTAGGGTGTCCTGGTGCCTTGTGCATTTATGGACATCCTTATGTTCGAACATGGTGTTTATTATGGACAAACTGTGGTTTGCACAGAAGTCTAATAACAAAACGCCACTCGGGTTCAGATTGGGCAGGCCGTTCCTCCCAGTTACACCCCTCCAAGTCTCACTGTCATTGCCCACATGAGCGTTGAGGTCTCCCAGCAGGACGATGGAGTCACCGGATGGAGCGCCCTCGAGCAGCCCGCTCAGCCACTCCAAAAAGGTTGGGTGCTCTGAACTGTCATTCGGCGCAAACAACAGAATCGAATAGAATGCCTTTATTGTCATTATACAGGATGTACAATGAGATTGCAGTCAGGACACGTTCCCCAGCCCGAAGGCACAGGGAAGCAACCGGATGGATTGATGGATGGATGGATGGATGGATGGATTGATTGAAATATTGGATTCTTAACTCCCCAGATATCAATATCTCTTTAAAATCCCATACTGATTGGGCTTTATTAGGAATTACCAGCAGAAAAACACATTTTTTGGTCCCACAGGAACTCTTTGATTCTTGGACTATGACCAGCCCCCCCACCCTAAAAAAAAGCCCTTTTTAAATTTTATGTTAGGCACTTGGTAGCCATGATTAAACTTAAAGGCAGGTGAATGCATTGATGGTCAAATGTGTTTGTGTGAGCATGTATACCCCTCCCCGTGCACATGGAGTGGAGCCACTGTAGAACCCAAATGACCTCAGACAGACACAGTTTTTGGATTATTGGTTAAAAAAAAAAGTCAAAATATGTAATGCTGCTGAAGGAATGAATATGCAGCTACTGTACTTTTAACATGATGGAGTCTGCATCTGGGTTTGTCATTACTTTTGTTACATATAATGTGTTTATATGTTCTGCCTCTGGAGCAGAAGTATAAAGTTATTCCTAATCCTTGTATCAAAGTCAGTAGATTGTTCCATCAGATTATTGGAAATGCCAGAAATATTCCAAACATTGTTTTCCGGTTTCCCCTCTGCTCCCTGTCATTCTCATTCCTCTCACACTCCTTTCCTGCCCCGCCACCCCTGGTGCAGTGAGCTCCATACAGAAGCCAGAGGGGTTTCCCCTTTCACCCCACTGTTTTGCTACTGTATTTCTGTCGTGACAGCTGCACTCTGTGGCGCCTGTCCCGGCCGCATTTGCCCGTGGACCTGACGGTCCCTTGCTACACATGCATTTCGCCCTCCATCACTCACTCAGAGGGTGGATGAACCCTGCCATATGATGCAGCATCAGCCACATCACTCATATTAGCGCACGCATGTGAGTCATACAGTGGAAGCTTTTAATGATTGTTTTTAATGCCTTCCCTTTGATGTGGTGTACAGTAATGATTTATGCCGTGACCACTATAATAAACATAAAGACAAGAGGAATATTCTGAATGGGAAGTTCTGTTTGACTTGTTTTGTGGCTCTCTCACCACCAGTGCTTAAATATAAAGCTGGGATTTACAGTTCAGTAGCACTTAGAACTGGCTGTCTAAGCTTTTACCTAAAGTGCTTCACAGTATAGTGGAAATCGGCGACCTGATCCGGGCAGAGTTTCTCCTCGAGAGGATCGGTTCAGTAATCAGTGGAGACGTGACTCGAATGGTACGGCCTCGGCCAGTGAGCACAGTTAATTGGAACAAGACAAACTGCAGGATGAGGATAGTCATGGAAGCCGCTCCTGAAGCTAGCTTTTCCAGTCAGACTCATTTGTGCAGCTGCTTTTACACTCAGTGTAGTCAGAGGTACGGTACAGTCAAAAGAAGTTGTTTTCATCTGCAGTGATTTATATTTGGCAGTGATACTGCGACAGATATGACTTTAGTCAGGTCGGGTGGGTTTAGCCGCTGCAGTAACTGTGGCCAGGCTAAATCAGGTTAAATAACCGAACACCCTGTTTAAGATCAGCAAGCTGAAGAGTCTCAGCGCAGCCACCAGGCGATCGGCCGTGATTGCAGTTTAGCTGAACTTTGTGGGCCGCCTGAATTAATCCTCTGCTTGATTTTTGGATCATGTAAACAAGACTAAGAAGTGTGCCATCTAATTATTTGGAAACTTTTAGTAGTTGTGACACACCTTAGTGTGGATATAACTTTACTCCATACATATCTGAAACTCTGCATATTTTATTTGTGTAGGAAATCCAAATGTTAAAAAGAGGCGGAGGGAGTTGAACCTGCCGTGTGTGTGTGTGTGTGTGTGTGTGTGTGTGTGTGTGCGCGCGCAGAGGAAATGAGCACCAAACCAGATTATATGGCACAGGTACTTTTCTTATATGAAAAATTAGTCCATTGCAACTTCCATGAGGCAGCTGAAGCAGTCTCTTTCTCCCTGGTATTGATGCTTTTTTCTTCTGACTCAGCGATGCATTAGGAGGATCTAAAACACCCCTGTTGAGAAGGCAGGCAGATTAAGTACTAGTGATTTCAATTCAACACAGAAGTTGCATCACTTAAAACCTCTTTTATCTGATTCAGTGCAGACTCCATCAGTTTGAGTCCTGAGAACAAATAGCATACTGTAGATAGTTTGGGCACTTTTTTGATGTGCAAACTTGGATAAAAGGAGGGTTAGACGGAGGTTAAAGGAAAAAAAGGCCAATCCAAGTGTACAAAAGACCTTACCAGGAAGCCAAACATACAGAACAAATGAACTGATGGGACATCATCATGTTACAGGGGTCTTGATTTAGCGACAGCGAGGAGTCATGCATTAAACCCTTAATAAATCCTCGCTGACAGTGGATTAAAGTATCTTAGCACATGTGGAAACCACGTCAGGATGACCTCTGCCCTCCGTGACTTATTGATTTATTTCCTTTCCTCTGAGCCCCCTCCTGAGTGTATCTAATGAAGAGATGCTCCACAGTTGCAAAAGGGAAGCCCACACTCAATATCACGAGAGATAAAACTGATTTCTTGCTCCCATAAATGCTGCTTCACATCAGGACGTGCTTTGATGTCTCTTTGAAGTTCAGTTTGACCCAGAGAAGATTAAGATTTCAGCTGTTTGAAAGGATTCAGAGAGGGCACAGCAGTCCTTTTTTATGTTGCTGCTGTTTGACTGACATTGAAAACCAGCTCACTGTCATCACACTTTTAGTTATGTAAGGAAGGATTCCTATATATGCAGGTGAGAGAATTGCGATGTGTGCGTGTGTTTATCTGAGGGTAGGAATGTGTGAGTAAGCTATTGAACAAAGCACAGAATAGTTTCCATCTGAGGGAAGCAAGTAGATATGGTTCCCTGCTGCCATGTGGAAAGCACATGTGCATCTATGAGCACTTAAAATACAGGCAAACACTCATCACTGTGATGATGGGTTGTATACAGTAGGCGTGTGTATTTACTGTGGATGACTTCTACAAACGGCACACACGCAGTTCTGTCACCGTCTGACGTCACTGGAACCAGCTCGTCCACCTCACTGTTGACTGTTTCTGTTCTGACTGTGGATGAGTGGGGGTGCAGTCAGCACACACTTAGTTCATCTGTGTTGTTATTTTTCTCCTAAAAAGGCCAAAGTAGAGTGGGAAGGAAGGCAGGGATCAGGAGAGGGAGGGATGGGTCACAGACCTGCCAGCCGTCTGTTGTGGTCTGGCTGGTAATCCGCTTCTGTCAGGTCCAGGCACAGCCCGGGGGGGGGGGGGGTAAGAGCAGAGAGTTACAGACATAAAGGTGGATATGAGGTCATAGGTAGAAATGAGTTGATGGATGGATAAATGTTGTGCCCTCTCTCATCCCCCTCCTCCCCTCCCCAGCAGTTTTATTTAAATGTGGCCTGGTTGAATAAAGGCTCAGAAAAACAGCGCTGTCCTGGCCTGACCTGTGTGCCAGCTGCTCGCTGCTTAGAAAAAACACTGTTGAAAAAGTTGCAGAAGGAGTATGACCAGCATCAACACGCAGAGTGGAGGATCCGGGGATCGAACGTCCAACCTTCCGATTGATAACCCGCTCTATCTCCTGAGCTACAGCCGTCCCACTCGCATCACATTGAGAGAACTCCAACATGAAGTGACACAAACACTTTAATGTTTATCTTTTCTAAACAACATTTATTGGTGTCTTTTCTGGGTTTTAAATTGAAACGTACACTCACTGGCTGCATCATCAGGTATACCGGTTCCTCTGCCCATCAACACAGATCTCTAATCAGACAGTAACTCCAAGCTTTTAGACATGCAGAGATGGTCGAGACGACCTGCTGAAGTTCAAGCTGAGCACTAGAATGAGGAATAAAGGTGATTTAAGTGACTTTGAATGTGGTGCCAGACAGGCTGGTCTGAGCACTTTAGAAAGTGCTGATTTACTGGGATTTTCCTGCACAAAACCACCTCCAGGGTTTACAGAGAATGGTCCTGAAAAGAGAGAATATCCAGTGAGCGGCAGGTCTCTGGATAAAAATGCCTGGTTGATGCCAGAGGTCGAAGGAGAATGGCGAGACTGCTTTGAGCCGACGGTAAGGCAACAGTAACTCAAATAACCACTTTTTACAACCAAGAATAGCATCTCTGAATGCCCAGCATGCTGAACCTTGAGCTACAGCACCAAAATTTCTTGCCACCTCTGGGATGTGGTAGAACAGTAGATTCACTATATGATGCTGTGAATGTCAATGTGGAGCAGTCACAGTTTTGAGGTTTTAAATTGAAGTCCGTTGTGGTGGAGGGAGCTGTTTGGAAATATCTTAAGTGGCCTGAGTAAACAGGAGTGGAATGCACCTGTCAAGCTAGTGCTGAGTAGTTCTCATCTTCTGAAAATAAAAATACAATATCATCACATTATAATTGTTCTTTTTATAATTTAATCAGCCTTATAAGTATAACTATCACATTCTATCACTGAGTGCCAGCAGAGGTGGATTAAATCAGATCAAATGTAAATCCTTTCTGTTCTGTTTTTATCACCTTTTTGATCATCCACCTCCTGTCATTGGTTCCACCTGTGCCTCATTTCTCAGGCTCGGTGTATGTAAGGTCCACTTCTTTCTCTTGACTATTCGTGTGTGTGTGTGTGTGTGTGTGTGTGTTCCCAAAGCCTAGTGTTGCTGTTTTCCGTGGATCCCAGAAATGCGTACTATGAAGCACTACTTCCTGGTTTGCTTTCACGTTCATATTTCTCTGCTTGCTGTTGGAGCATTTAACACTTGATGGGTTGCAGCTTGTAGAATTTGACAAAGTGTCGGGTTTTTTTTTTGTTTTTTTTTTAGCTCCCCTTTCTGGCTTTAAAAATACTTCTTTCTTTTTTTTTTTTGGTTTGTTTTAATAGAACTTTCTCTGCATAATTGACCACTCAAAGCACTTACTACATACAGATAGTATTACTGCACTTTTTTAATACTTCGTTCTACACTGCACTTATCCCATCAGACATAAGCACACTGCTGCTTTGGCTGCACCATCTGCATTACTTTTAGCCTTTATTATGTGTTTAACCTCTTGAAATTGTTGTGATATATTTCACTCTTTGTCAGCTCTCCGTGTTTGTGACCGGTCATATGCTGCCAGCATTGTCTCTCTTTATGCAGCCGTGTTTGCAGCTTAATTGGGGGAAACCCTGAGTTGACACATCCAGTTGATAACGACCTGTGTGTGACTTTTCAGCACGATTTGCTGATGTTGGGTTTAGTGAAGCCAGTGAAGGAAAACACATCCTGGATGTGTTGAAATTGCATTCACAGTACAGCCGCTGGTCCTCCCCTCATCTGTACATTCATTTTTGTTTATCCTCTGACTTCTTTGTCTGTGTTAAAGGCTTAAGGCTTACCTTTTCATTGGTCTTCCTCCTTGTGCATATCTTTCTTTGTAACCTGGAGCAATAAGATTTTCGATTAGAGCATGGATTTTATTCCTCCAGCCTTCCTAAAGGTTGCTATTTGCATTGGTACGTTAACCAAATGGAGGTGAGATGAGCTAACAGTTCTGGAATGAAAGCCTTGCCAGAATAGCTGTGTCTAATTCTTTGGTCTGTTTGCCTGGACAGCCACTGTCAGACTTGGCAAAAGCTTGTCTCCACAGAGACATGTGAAAAGTTGCTAAGTGGGGATCATCATTTATTTTGAGTCTTTACTGTTGCTGCCAGCAGCATGTGGCTCAGGGTCTTGTGAAACCTTTGTTGGGGAGGAGGGGCTGAAAACTGAGAGCTGGAGATGAAGAGAGAGGCTCACTCAGGGGCACTTCATCCCTCGTCCCATGGAAACAGCCTGTGCATCCCCCACCCCCCACCCCCAGGCGGAGGGGGTTTGTTTTTGCAGGTCATGGATGAGAGGATGTGTAAATAATTTTGGGTCCAGCAACCATGCACCGCGCCAGCCTGGCATGTGTTTTGCTTGTTTTAATGTGACGGCGCGTGATCACGCTTGCATCAGAAGACCCCCCCCCACCACCACAGACTGCCCCACATTTCTATTTCTCGATGAGCTCACGGTCTCTGGCATCAAAACGCACGCTGGCAGACGACTGCACAGCTGGACTCGAGAGACAGAGGCAAAGAAGTTAGAGACGCAGGGAAAGCTGTGTGCAATAGGACAGGGTAAGAGAAAAAGAGAGGAGTCAAAGTTTCAAAAAGGCAGAAAAGCAGGGTTTGAGAAGTGAGAGGTCCACCAGCTTTGCTCGTGTATATTCTGACTGTTGCTCCCTGTGGTTTGATCAAACAAGGAGCGCTTAGGGCCCTCATTGCAGAAGTATCCGCAGACATGCCGGCTGCAGCGAGAGTTCACCGATTCCCCCAGGAGCAGCAAAAGATCAGCCGTGCTCAAATCATCCTCAGGAGTGAGTAGTCAACCTGACAGGACTGTTGCAGGCGGGCTCTGTTCTGCTAGTTTGCTTCGTTGTTTTATGTTGTCTTGTGTCCATCTGTGTTGTCTTTGATTAAGAATAAGATATAGAAATATAGGAAAAAATAGCCAAACACGTTCTAGTTGCTGCTATTTAAAATATGCTGCAAATCCTATTTATGTTTAATATCATTTTTAATAGAATATCTTTCATGGGTACAATAAAGAGTTTATCCATCAGCAAGGCATCACATCCTTACTCTTGAGTTAGCAGAGAGAGAAAAGGTGGAGATGGTTCATCCTCACTCAGTGTCATTGAGTTAAGTGAACTGTCACATAAATATATTCCACTGCTGCCTTCTCTTAGTAATAATATGTGCTGAAAATCTCTGAGTGTGTGTGTGTGTGTGTGTGTGTGTGTGTGTGTGTGTGTGTGTGTGTGTGTGTGTCAGTGTTCAGCATTTTGTGCCACAAGCCTCAGACACATGTCAGCCGGAAGTGAGGCCTCTGCAGAGACCCGATTGGCTACGGAGCTGCCCTGTAATTTCATTGGTTAAGCTGGGCTCTAGTTGTCATGTAGCAACAGTGTTGAAAGGCTGGAGGGAAGAGTGACCACAGTTGCCATGGTCTCGTGGTCTTTGAAAGAGAAACAAGTTTAATTGTACACGTGAGCCGCAGCTCGAGTTCTTTTGTGTTTGTGTGATGATAAATGCAGATTTATTTGCATGCTGTTCAAGGGTAAAAACGCAGTTATGAGGATAGAAATTCCAAAAAGCCAGTGCAGTGACAGGCTTTCAGAGTCCTCAAAATACAAAACGCACTGGAAACCAACTATCCTGAGAGGAGTCTGAACATGTGTTAATTGGGACATTATATGCTCATTTTTAGCTCCATATTTTCATTTGTGGACTTTGTTAGAGTAGCTTTGCATGACTCAAAGTTCAAAATGATCCTTATTTATCTTAAACTGGGTCTTGGTGCATCCACTGTCTAAAACAAGCCATTTTAGTTTCTTTCCTTCTCCTGTTAAGACAGCTGTCCTATCCTGGTTTATGGCCACTGCATTGGTTGTCCAACTGTGATGTTGCTGAGGTCTATGCTTATACTGACACTAGAAGTGTGTCAGACTCAAAATAAACTTGTAACTTCCCTCAGGTGAACAAACTCCAATCACCATTATGATAGATGGGCAGCCAGTTAAGTTTAAATGAGACCAAATAATGCCTACACTGTCTAGAATATGGACAGGCACATTTTCCTTTGAGTACGGGACCAGCTCAGCGGAAAGATCATAATGAATGCAGAAAAACCCCTTTCGGAACCCAAAACTTCCTCAACTTGGCCAAAACTCACGAGGAAGTAAACAAAACACTTGAGTTAAAAAGCCAGCAACCAAGCTATAATCATGGCTGTCATCATCTTTCAGCTGAGATGCTTAAAACATCCACAGACACCACAAGACTTGACTCACACTAATAAGTTTCCATCCTTTGGTCTCTGGTTAATGGCCCATTATATGGTATGTGCCAAATCTCCTGCTCGTCATTACTTTCCCACCAGTCAGTTGTGCTTTAATCTTACAGCGTGGAATGTAAAGATTTCTTGCACCAACCAAATCTGTGTTATTTAACTGGCACTCATTAATCATCTGCTAAATAAAAATCATGGGGTTCTGTAGGAGCTGGGAGGCTGGGGATGTCAGCGATCATCTAGACCAGTCGTTCCCAAAGTGTGGGCCACAGCCCCCGGGTGGGTCGCGAAGGTACTGCAGGTGGGCCGTAAATTCAGTTTAAAATTACTGACAAGTGTGCGTAGTTACATATTTGTATAAATGTATTGATTTTATATAAAAAGTGATTTAAAGTCCCTGCCCCCTCTTATGCTGCTGTAATTTAAGTTTTCACCGTGACGACTGAAAACTGCATCTGACTACAGCGCTGCACCTCTTTGTTGTTGTCCGGTTGTGTATCCTCTCACACGCTGGCCCAAACTGTGTCATGCTTTTGTTGTTGTTGTTGCTGCCATTACCCTGGCGAGCTGATGAGTCATGCAGTAATATATAATTCATGGCAGTATTGGTTTTGTGTGTCTAAAAGATTCTCGTGGGTGAGGTGGAGGTAGCAGCTTTACAGGAACATCCCAGCCAGAGCGGCTTTCTGCCGTGTCTTAGTCTTTAGATCAGGGCCATTTGGTGACGCAGCCTTCTGCTTTTTGATTTTTTTTTTTTTTTTTTTCTGACCCAAAATCATCCTGAATTATTAATCCTGTTGTACCGTAACTGACTGTAAATAAAATTTTATTTTATTTCTTTATCCAGATTGAATTAAAGTAATGTTTAAGCTGTATCCTTAAATTAATCTAACAGGGAAGCTGATTTTTCGTCTGTAAAATCATTCTGCTAAAGTATGCTCCCATGTCTTTTTTTTTTGGCTGTAGCTCCACAGGTCCCTTTCATTCTGGATTTTCTCACGAGCCATCTGATTAAAAGTGGAAATTCTTCAAACCTGTATTCATTTAAATGGCCAGCGGGGGAGAGTCCTGTGGTTGCAGAAAGAAGTCCACTCACACAGAAGACAAAAAAAACATTACCATGCTTCTCATTGCATCTGTGACCTCAAAAATTCATTATCTGGTTCCTGCTAATTCTAACCTCCTGCTTTACCCTGTTTACCGTAACCCTTCAAGGCCATCTAATAAGCCGTTCCACATGTTGCCAGGCAGATCTGAAACTATATTAAGTACATTTTTGTATGTTGTGTCACACTGACACATGATCCCTGTCATTTGACATGGATTCAGGATCATCCCTGTCTTGTCACTCAGATATTCTGACAGGGCAGTGGGTTGGAGTTGGATTTCCAGCAGTCATTCATGGGGTGGTGATGGAAATGTGGAGCCGAGCAGTTATGGATATCAATATCCTGCTGCCCCTCTAGACATCCTGACTCCCATGAGCCCCAAAATAATCCCTGCACACACAGGACACACTGAATCAGTTGGAGATGCAAAAGCAGATGGAGACGACTCGGCTCACCCTGGACCCGCAGCTACTTTAAGCTCCTGCGAGTCTGTCTGTAATAGGATTTATTTCTAATTAACATAATAATTAATGTACTCTCTTTGATCAAGTCAGAGGTCCTGTAATGATACCATTTCTGTGTGAGTCAGACTCTGAGTAATTGGGCTAAAACCTGTCTTAAAGTTCCTTTCCTAAATTAAGGAGTAACAGCCTTTTTAAGCTTTGCCTTGAACAGGTCCAAACTAGGTAAAAAAAAAAATAAAAATTCCATCTCATTTTAGAAAAAGTTCACAAGTTTAATTCTTAACTTGTAAATTATTTATCAGGGTTTTCCAGAGGCCCGGGTCCTTTCAAATTTGGACACATGAAAGAAAAAATTCATTCACTTTGCCAAGAGAAGAATGTGACTTTCCTTAAGACTTTGCAATAGACCTTGAAAGTCATTGCACTTAATGGAGTGCACCTGTGAGCTTTTAAGTTCCTCCTTAGTGTGACATCAGCCATCCAATAAGGTTAATCATGGCAAGGTTGCTTTGAAGTGATGAAGTCATTGATGAGGTTAACAGAGGTAAGGGAGTGGACAGGTAGCAGGAGAACAATTGATGAGAAGAGCTGGAAGCCAAAGAGAATTGGAAGGTGGTTCATTTTCCCTTTGCTATCCTATATAATGGTTTTTGATGGAGAGTACTAAGCAGACCCGTAAAGAACCATTTCACCTTGCTTTCCTGAAGACCCTTCAGCAAGAACCATGACAGGGAGGTAGAGGGCACATTCCCAGCTCAGTCACAAATACTCAGTTCCTTGTAATTTCTTACAATTCTGCCTGCATTTGGCCGGTGTGTAGGAGAACTTCAGACATGCACTGCTCTATGAAAAGCACATACTGGAGGTAAAAAAAAATAAAAATGGATGTAGTGGGTCTGAAGGTATTGTTGAAGCACCTTAAACCTGCGTTCTGTCATGATGGTCAGAAGTGGGTGACTTGTCTATTGCTTGGTGGGAAAAATCTAGAATTTAGTCACAGCAAAGAATCGAAAACGTGAAGGAAAGAGACGGCGCTACCGGCATCTTATTAAAATGTCATTCCTCCTCACCTTTAGCCTCATCTCCTGAACTGAAGTCAGGGCTCTAACAAATGAGAGTGTGCATAAACATCTTTATTTATTCCAAATATTGTTGCAATTACTTAAACTGCAATTACAGATAGCTGACAGCAAGCTGGCTAAACAACAACAGCTAACATTTAGCTCAAGCATCCTAAAAAGCAGACTTTACCTCTGATAAACAGTTTGATTACACATCATATGAGAGTTTATTCTGTAAGTGTCAGAGTACAACAAAGATGGCTACACTCTTGGCTGTATTAGTGAAACTAACAGCGGCAAAAGCAGTTTTACTGTTGTTCAGCATATCCTCAACGACTCTCCTCATCGCTGTCATCGGTCAGAAATGAGCTTCTCAGACTCATCGACCTGTATCGGACTCCTTTCACGTGTCCTCAAGTGGACCGGCCGAGGTGACTGACAGCCTTCCACAGATATGACAAACCTCAGATCCAGATCTGGTCCAAACAGTAGTAGAAACACACTGGCCTTATGAGTACAGTGTAAATGTCATCTTTTTGGTTTCTCTTGGCTGACTAAAACATGTTTTGTCCTATAGCAGCTACCATAGCTAGGATTATGCACTTGAATTGGGAGGAGTAAGAAAACAGAATTCAGTTGACTGCAATCTATTGACAGCTAGTGGAGAGATTTTACACTCTGTAACTTTAAGGCTATACATTTTTTTAAATGTTTCTTCCTCTTCACAGTGAACTCCACTTTTGCTTCCTTTCCTATTCAAGCCCGTTTTAAACCAATCAGCATTTTGCCTACACATAGGTGGAGAACACGGGTTTAATATTTAATAGAATAATCGGTGTTGTTTTCTTTAACTACATGGGCTGGAGCCAATCACAGGTTGTTGCTATAGATGCTGTCACTTTACCTGACGACAGAGCTTGGAGGATGACATCATGATCTATATGATACTGTGAGGATTGTGTGTGTGTAAAAATGTGTGCCTGTAATCCTGCTCTCTGAACTTTCTGCCATCCAGTCCGGTTAATTTCGTTCAGTTTTGCAGGGGAGTCTGTCTGCGATTGCATCTTTTAGGTGTGTGACACATTACTGGCATTGGTTCCCCACTGGAGCCATGCATGCTAAAAAAAAAAAAACCTGTGGGCCCTCGTGATCCTGTAAGGTGCTGTGGATCAAAGTGTGTACCAAAGCAGAGACTCTGAGCTTCATGCATTATTTATAACATGTGTGTGGTTTTTAGCACGTTGGTGCCTAACAGTTTGACGGATGGACATGTTTATGGAGGAATGCAGCCAATAAATGCTCATCCACTGCAGCCACATACATTACAGAAATACTTTGACCTCCTGGCAGTTGACAGTGTCAGCTCCTCACTTGTATACACATGGACGGCTGGCAGGTTTGATGACAGCTTGTTTTTCTGCCAGTTAAAAAATGGTTCAGAGGGTAAAACAAAGGACAATGAGCCCGTCCGCTCATTTCATTCATTCTGACAGACACACAGTCTGTCTCTTTTGGTTCGTGTCACCTTTTCTTTTTCCTGTTCTTCTTGTGTGTTTTGTGTCCAGCTCTTGTGGTCTAACAGTTATTTATAGTACATTGAAAAGTGTTTTTTTTGTACATCTGTATTCAGGCTGCTGGGTCTGTCTGTCTGTAATTTCTTTAATGGCACATGGATAGTTAATTTTATCTTTGTCCTACTCCAGGCTCAGACAATGGCTGATAAATCCTGTTGTGTATCAAGTAAAATCATTATTTGGATGGTTTTTAGGGCTCGAGCACTCAGTGCGTAGGAATTGTTCCACCTGTACTCATCATTAACGTTGACTCATTTTGAAGGACCAAACATGCTCATGAAACTTTGCAGAAATGGTGTAAATTTACATATTTTTTTTTGGGGGTCTTGAACATTGGTGGTTACAAAAGGGCTGCATAGTGACCCCCTAAGGCATTTCGACAACGTAGCCCCACTACCCTCTTTATCACAAAACAACTCTGTGGCAGTCAGTGTGCAGGTTCAGAGGTGTGGTTATTGTCCGGTGCCACTCAAGTCTCACAGAAGCCTCAGGCTGATTAAAACCCATTCTGTCTGCAGGTCTAGACACTGTGTGTGTTTCTAACTTGGGTGAACCAACACTTTGTTTGATGCTATTTCTCATCATATGAATGAATAATTTAGGCATTCTACATTTATGTGAAATGACAAACCACGGAGTTTCAGCCCCTCTATCTCCCCATGCACACACTGGTAGCGATACTGAGAGCAGCAGCATTGTGTCCTTCTCTGTATCCAGCGTATAAATAATAGATGGATCCAGGAAGTACAAACTGGCCGACCAACCCATCAGGTAGAGGATCCTACCACATCCTGTATCAGCCTCTCTCTCTCTCTCTGTCTCCATTTCTCTTTCTTTTCCTTTGCTCTCTTTATCTTTTTATGTTCCGGCAGTTTCTTTCTGCTCGCTCTTAATCTCAAGCAGTTTTGCTCTCTCTCACTCCCTCTTATGCTCATCCCTCCCTCCTACTTTCCATCCCTCCCTCTCCTCTTCCTTTGTTCCCATCAATTCTAATCTATTGGAGAACTGGCACAAAGAGGAACCACACCCAGCATTCCAGCATCATTTTGAAAGGTGAACCGTCTGGATATCAAGACATCAGACTGCAGAGGATAAAGAACTTGTGCCACCGCTGCACCAGAAGAACACTCAATATTTTATTTTATTAAAAGCGGTCTTCTTTTGATGGAACTTTAGCTCATAAGCACTAGTCTGCCTTAGAAACCTCCAGCGGTGTGGACAATGCAGAACTAAGGCACGGGAAATTGACAGAGGAGCCTCTGGAGAGCCTGAGCTATGGTTTTATATGTGACCTCCCAGGACTGTGCAAGAGGAGCTGGCAGTAGGGTGGTAGTGACTCTGAGGCCTGGCAACGGTTCAGACGGGGCCTCACACGGACTGTGGCGCTATGTTTGCTGCCAGAGGAGGCCCGCAGTGATGCTGCCCTTATGTAGGTATATGGGAGTCATGGCCTTCAGTGGCTGCTGTACTGTTTGTATCTGTGGGACATTTCAAGGTTGGAGTCTGCTCAAGAAAAGTTAGCTATCAGATTTGCAAGTGGAAGGCAATTATAGATATTTTGTTGTCTCCTATGAAGTATTGTCTGCCTTGTACTCGTGCTGAGATGACGTATAGCAAACACTCTCCTTTCTAAAAGTCTGTTTTAGGACTAGATGGTGATCTAATGATATACTGCTGTGGAGTTTTTCGTCTCTAAGTATGTCATGCCTCTCTTTGTCGTTACTCTTTGCCTCTTCTTGTTTTCCCAGCCTTGTGTCAAATAGTGTTTTTGGAAGCGAGCCGAGTCTAAGTGCTGCTGTCTTGGGTCATTGGATCAATTCAGCTCTCTGAATATCGTCCATTTGACAAGAAAGGAGGCTGGCTGAATGTTTCGAGGGGGCACTCTGAGTTACTTCCTTGTACTTAAATAGTTAAATACTAAGATACGGTAATAAAAAGCTGGTCTAATGAGAAAACGAGACCTAAATGAGCGTCTGACCTGGTGATTTGATTTAAAGTCATCCCTCCTGAGCAGCTTTAGGGGCTGTTGCCCTGTTAGGCTGCTGTCTGAGTCCTGTCATTAGCACATAAGCTGTATTAGAGCAGACAGTAACACAATTACACCCACAGGCAGCGGAAGATGGAGACGAGGGACCATGTCAGCAATTGCAGATACAGATACAGACTGCTTTAATTTGGTAGTATTTCAAGCCTGGACTAGACGGAAATCATCAAGATGGTGATGAGATGATGTGGATAAAAAGCTACATGTAGAGGAGGCTACTTTGTGCTCACATGAAACAGAGCCAGTGCTATCCTCAGGCTTGCTCAGAAAGGCGTCTTGCAGGAATTAAATTATTTCCCTTGTTTTTGATTTTGCTTCCAAAGTTTTGTTCCTCAGTTTGTTCATGCTTAAAGCACAGTAACTTTAGGAGCAGCACCTTTTATTATTAAGATGCAGCTCTTCCTTACTAGCTTAAAAATCCATTTACAATAATGCTGTTTTATTTATAAAATACCCGATCAAATAATATAGGGCTGGGCCCAAATAATCAACTATTGTTTTTCAGTGCTGGGATTCTGACGATTTTTTTTTTAAGTCCGAAATAAAACCCATCTTAGCTTGTGCACCTGACATCTCGGTTGCTCTTGCCTCCATCACGCTTGAGTTCACCTCGTTGTTGCTAATGTGGTTACTTTGCTGCTCGTCCTTACTCCTCTAGCAGAAATCTGAGGGCTTTCCCTCTGCTTTGAGTGAGTGAGCAGTGAGGCTTCAGAGCGGCTGAGAGCGACGCTGTTCAAAGAAACTTTTTTTTTTCTGCTACATTGTTCAATTTTTTTTTTCTTATAAATTTCTATCAGGAGCATGATGGGAAATTATCATGGGAAACTGTAGTAGTTGTAGTCCTGCAAATAGGGATCCTGTGAATCTCCAGTCTTTAATCTGACTAAAACCTCTTGACCTGTGACACACGCAAGAGTGACTTTAGTCTTTTCTAAGTCTTCTAGGGTGGGGCTGGGCAGGTAATTTCCCCAAGGGGCCACATAAAGTTGAAGTTAACTATTTTAGCTAAAACAACACGGTTCATTTTTAGCCCGACTTATTCAACACCTCCTGATGATACAGCACAAAAATACAGATTTCAGCTCTGGGTTCATTTCAGTCATGTTCTTGCATCTGCTTCAAAAATCAGACATGTTTCCCTGTCAGATTTGCACAGCCATCAGCTGTAGCCAGTTGGTCCCGTTTCAGCCCCAACATATCCAAGCATGCAGCAACCTCTGTGAACACCTTACTCTGTCGTAGTCCCTTTCATTCAGTTCATTACTGCCAGCTCCTCCATCAGTTATTCCACGTACTGAGATGAGTAACTGGGCCGTGTGGTCCAAAGCCAAGGGGAAAAAGTCAAAACTGTCCACTTGGTGGGAAATTTGGAGTTTCATTTGAAAAACGATGTCCTGATCCATCTGGTTACCGTTCACCTGGGGGGGGGGGCACACATTGTTTTTTCTCAGGGCATATTAGAGCCCTTTTATAAACTCCCCATCAGAAAATGGCTTATTGACTGTCTTTTGCCATTTGGTGGTAAATCACAAAGCCGGACTCGCCCGCTCCTGGATGTTTAACACGTGGTTAAAAAGCCTTTGTTGCTTTTGCAGCTTTGCTAACAAAGGTTCAGATTTCCATTCCCGCTTTCTTCTTCCCAGTTTGTTTTCTCTGCATGTTTAATCTCATAATGGCGATTCAAATTGTAATCCTTACACACCACAATCTGCTCTCCACAAACTAAGCACACAGCTTTACTTCTGACCTCAGTAAATAAATACTTAGAAGTCCATGTCTTGTTAAAAACTCTACATTCATCTTTTGGGGCGAGCTGATTCACGTCTCTAACGTGGGCTCAAAATGCATTTGCAGTGGAGCTGCGTTCGCTTGCACACACATGTATGTAAATTTAAAAAATAGCAGTTGGCTTCAAAATGAAAGCAACAAAGTTGTGTTGAAATTTCCAACAAAATCAAAAGAAACAGTAAGCTGATGGGGAGTTTATCAAAGAGTGTTTGGTGGCTTATTTAGGTCAGAATCCTAATTTCCCATTGACTTCACACAAGCCGTCAGGGACAACCAACAATACCCAGGGCTGGTCAAAGGCAGTGTTTTTCAACCTTTTTTGAGCCGAGGTACATTTTTTTTTTTTTCATTGACAAAATCACCAGCCAAAAATGTTAAAAAATGATACTCTGTAGCCTATATTAACAATATAGTCATTCTTATCAAAGTGTCTTGAATAGGAATCAAATAAACACAAAAAAGAACTTTGTCATATAATATATACTTTCAAATAAAAAGTGCACTTAACATGTCCACTTCAAAAACACAGCATGAACATAAATGCCACAACAATGTGGTCTTATAGTAGAAAACTTCAGTGTTTTTCAAACTCTAATTCTGTCCAAAAGCATTCTGTTACCAGGAATAACACAACACAATACATGAGATAGAGGCAAGCTCACAGCTAATGCCAGTTTAATATCATCATCATGCATAAGTCCCCGTACAATGTTTTAATGGATGAAGGTTATCATTGTTAACTATAACCCTATACCACCGAACATGTCATAATCTGCTCAGTGTACTTCAAAAGAGCCGCCGTTCGCGGACTTACGGCAACAATTACCGTAATAACACCACAGTAATACCCTATATTGGTTGTGAAGTGCAGTTTCTCAGCTTTCAGAAACCGATAGGACAAATGGTCACGTTATTACGGTAATTCAAAGTTCCTTTGATCAGCCGCCTCAGGCTCTGTGCTAACCAGCTGTTCGGCTAGTAGGGTTATAATATGTATGCTGTGTGCGTTTCAGATGGCTCTCATGTTGCAAAACTACCGCTGAGAACTGTCGGTCTGGGCGTTCAGCCGGTGCTTTGAATGCCACCAGTTTCTTGCTGTGGGGTTTTAAAAATGATTGTGGTGAAGGAGTCGCTCTCATGCCTCCGCTAGTGACGACACTCCCAGGCCAATCAGTGGCAGGCTGTCCTCCGCGTCACATTGTATCGCCTCTGATCGCTTAGAACCTCGGGTGAGTGAGTAAGGAAAAAGGACCGGCAAAGTGTTCCTGATTCTAATGGAGATGCCGTCAAATCGTGGAGAGTCGAGTCGACCCGTGGCGAGTAGTTCCGTATGGAAAAGCGGCTTAATTCTCTTTGTGTACAATGCAGTTCGCTACCTGCTGCTATCTAGTCTAGTGATATGGAAGAGTATTACATGATTATGCTCCAGTCACTACTACAGCACAGACACTTGTGGCATATTACGTGAAACTGGATAATTTCCCATGGCACACCTGACGATCTCCCGCGGCACACTAGTGTGCCCTGGGAGATCCACACTGGAGATCCACACTGGTTGAAAAACACTGGTCTAAGGTATGGTAGGAATAATGCTTATGGATGAGTGCTGGCTGTCCTCAGAAAATATAAATGAACCTTTTGATGAAAAGTGTAGTTAGACCTGATGTGTTGTCACTGAGTAACTGTCTGCAGCGGTTTCCAGTCAGCACACACCACAGGGGGCTGTACCGTTCTCTTTTTTTAAACACTCCACTGATGCACAGCTTCCTCTGAGGATTTTTGCTGCTCCACGGATTTAAAAAAAAAAAAGTGGCTTAAATAAATATTGAAACCACAGACACGTTTAGTTTGCTGAAAGCACTGACAGACATGCTTTGTTCAAATACTCTACAAATAAGAAGAAAATGCTGAGAGAACTTGACCTTTGTGTCACTTTGATTTCAGCATTTCAACTTTATTTCTCAAATTTAGGCTCTGAGTTTGTCTCACTTTGAATTTTGAAATCTAAAACTTTTTTTTTTTTTTTCTTCCTTTGCCGCCATGATTTTCTTCTCCCTATGAAAATGTGTAGGAATTTTGACCTTATTGCAGCAGATGCTGCAACTCGTATCTAAATAACTTCATTAGAGTTCTGTAACTCATTAAATATTTACTGAGTTTTAAGTTCCTAAAACAGTTTAAATTTGAAAGATGCAAACTACAGTTAATAATTAAATGGGTATATATTATAGATTATCTGGTCTGAGTCACAGCGGCATCAGTCTAAGCAGAGCTGCCCGGACCTCCCTCTTCCCGGCTACTGCCTCTAGCTCCTTTTGGGGGGGGGGCTCCAAGGCCAGCTGAGACGACAATCTCTCCAGTGTCTCCTGGACCTGTTTTTGTCTAACTCGGTAGTTCAGCCTCAGTGATGGATAGGCTGCCCCCCCTCCAAAAAAAAAAAATCCTCTGGCTCTACTTCTTCTGGGAAAATACTCAAAAGTCCTAAAAGTATTCCTTCCACCACTTGACTGTCTCCAGTCGAGGCCAGCAGCACTCCATCCCACCTGTATATATTTGGGGAGGAAAACTGCTTCCCCCCCCACTGAGATATCCAGCACTGCCCCCAAATCTCCAAGATTTTGTTCCACATCCTCACTGAACTCGCACGCCGGAGTTTTGACTGCTTGGGCTGTCCTTACCCACCAGCAACCTCCAGAATCCAGTAAATTAACCACGTTTATTCAGACTCCTCTTTCAGCTTTACTGCCCTCTTGACCTCTGGCATCCATAATCTGGTTAATGGGGTTTCTGCTGCGATGGGCACGACCTCATGGCAGCTCCGTGCAGCTGCCTCAACAATGGAGGCCAGTGAAAACTACGTGGAAAATCGGACTCTGTGTTCCCAGCCTCCCTCTGAATGCTGTCCCAAGTTTGCTAGAGGTGGGATTTGAAGACGTGGTAGTAACATGAGTTAGCCAATTTAACAAATAGCTTGGTGGCATAGTGGCGCGTTGGTCTCCTGGCAGCAAGAAGGTTTTAGGTTTGAAACTGCACAAAGACCTGCTTGTCAGGTTAATAAGTGATTTTAAAATGGCTGTTGGTGTGATGGTAAATGCCTTTATTTTTATGTAATAAAATGATGCGCTATGGGGAAAAGGCAGGGTTATCCTTTGGGCAATGTCCTGGTGGGAAACCTGGGGTCCTGCCATCCATGTGGATGTTACTTTGACACATACCACCTACCTGCATTGTTGCAGACCATGTACACCCTTTCATGGAAACGATGTTCCCTGATGGCCGTGGCCTCTTTCAGCAGGATAATGCGCCCTGCCACAAAGCAAACATGGTTGAGGAGTGGTTTGAGGAGCACAGGTTTGAGGTGTTGAACTGGCCTCCAGATTCCCCAGACTTCAGTCCAATCGAGTATCTGTGGGATGTGCTCGACAAGGCTGATCCATGGAGGCCCCACCTCGCAGCTTACAGGACTTCAAGGATGTGTTGCTAAAATCTGGTCAGGGTTGTTTTAGCAGCAAAAGATGGACCAACCAGAAGCTTTAATGGCACCAAGCTGACTCCTACATCCCCTTTGTACTGGATTATCAGTATTTCACCTATTGCCTGCTTCCACTTGCATTCTCTTTTGTTAACTGTCCTTTTATGGTGATGAAAATTCTTCACCATTTCCCACAGATGATCTAAAAGTCTGAAATTGAACCAAAAAAAGCTGGGATATGGCAAGTGGAAAAAAAAAAAAAAGTAAAATAGAGATCTGTTTTTCCTGTGCTCTGATTGCTTTGACAGAGTCGTGGCAAACCTCGTATTCTCCCCTTGTGGGAAAAGTAGCTGCTGTCTATACCAATGGCAGTGTTAAGTAGAGGCAATGTGTGTGAGCAAGTTGGTATTCAGATGCAGTCATGAGCCTGGCTGCAGCCCAGATTCTGCCTGTTTTATCTTCCTGTCTCTCTCTCTCTGTCTGTTGATATGGTCAGCACTTGGCTGAATACTAATTACAGTCAAATCTGCTCCCTGCTCGGCTCCATGCAGACCCAGAATCTTCTGATTGCTCTGTGTGTGTTTGATGCACAGAGCACAGTTTTGGTTCTTCTGACCATGCTCATCTTAAGGTAAAAGTTGGCTCATTAGCAAGTGTAAATTAGACAGTGCTGTCTGTGAGCGTTTCACACATGCCAGGACTTTGTTCTTTGGTCTTTGTTAGTGTATATTTTTACATAAAAGCATGTCCCTAATGAATGTGTGTAGATATTGGACAAACATTCATTTTTAATTCCTCTGTTCAAATCCTGCTTCCCCCTTAGGTTAAACTGGACCTGTTCTGCTTTTCCTTTTTCTGGCCAATGTTTCAAATAATGAGGTCAGCATATGTACAAGTAATCCCTGTGAGCCAAAAGCTCAGGCTTCAGACTGCTCTAAACACTCATCCACTTCCTATTTATGAGGGGCAGCCAATCAGAAGAAAGCTGGCTTGAAGCTAAAATGGTTTGTTCCAGACAGCGTTTGCACCGAAGCCCAGATTAAAATGGCTGAAGATTATTTCAAACTGTAAATAATCTTCTCTGCAGCTCCTCACCGGTCACTGCTGCCCCCCAGGGGTGTGGCCGCTTTGGGGTTCTGTGACGTGGCCGAATGTTCTGGTGTGGTTGTTGGCCCGCTCCCTTGGGGGTAGTGGTTCAGGGCGGCCTCTTCTGTGTTGCGGGGTCTCTGCTGGGGCCTTGGGGCTCCACCATCAGTCTGTGCTGGGATGACCGGCTTCCCGTTGCCTCTGCTTCTCTGGTGCTCTTGCCCTTCGGCAAGGGGGGGTCCCTCTTACCTCTGCTGGGGTGGGCATGTGGTTGTTAATGGAATGTGTGGCCCGGGGTCTTAAATGCTCTTGGGGGGGCTGCGGACGACCTGGGTTTCCTGGGTCTTTCTTTGCCTCAGATACATTCTCTTTCTCTCTGTCTCAGCTCTGGCATTGTCATAATACATATACACGTATATGAATAATACAAATTAATGAATAAATGAAAGAAAAAACACTACCTAGAGGAGCCTATAGTGAATCTGTAGAGCTCATCTTGGAAAATATGTTTGGCACAACAGTGCGTTCAGATCATAATTCTGATTACAAAAGCTGCCGGACAAGACAGACTTATTAAAAAAAACAAACACATGTTTCTGTAAATAATGTAATGCTACTTCCAAGAATAAAACTGTGGAACAGAACAGGTCACCTTTAATATAAATTGTCATGCTTGGTATGAAAACCTGACAGATTCTCAGAGCTTTGTGTGTTTGTCTTCAGTTGGACCCTTATTATGATTCTAACTTGTCTGTTGCTCTATCTGCATACAACACACACACACACACACACACACACACACACACACACACACACACACACACACACACACACACACAACACACACACCCACCTACCTGTAGCAGCTGCTCAGTTATTGTTGATAAACTGGCTGATGAAAGATGACAGAGGAGCTAATAAGAGCGTGTGCTGATATGGTGGAGATTGTAGAAGACGGAAATACTGATTCTATTTTTAGAACATAAACAAATGTAATAACTGCACCGCATGAATGATTGGAATCATGTAGTATTTATGGTGATATGGATACATCGTGTTCCTGCTCAGAAAGTTCTTTAGAAAAATGACTGAAAGTTCTAAATTCAGTAATCAGTTACTAATAAAATAATTTTCATTCAGTCATTTGCACATTCTGGACTTTGATTGCCAGCCCCAACATCAGTGTTTATTACTTTATTTTCAACTTAAAGCACCTTTATTTTTGTCTTTATGTGTTTATTGTGGTGATGTGACTCCTTTGCTCCTGTAAAAACAAATCTAACTGGACGCACTCTGTCCCCTGGGCTCAAAGCCCCCCGTCAGCAGAGCCTGAGACACATCTCAGTGAACATGAGGAGAAAGAGAATCCTGCTCTGTGGAGGGTGGAGAGGTGGAAGGACTTGAACCTGTAGTGTAGCAGACTGTGTATGCACAAGGAATGAGTACCAAATCAGATTATATGGCACAGATACTTTTGTCATATATGTTTGGATCTGATATGAAATGTGAGGTCATTAGAGTGTAGAGGTAGAGTTTTTGGTGTTGCTGTTTTTCTTTCTCTCAGAATGTGCTACAGCGCAGCACCAAATATTTACCTCCCATTCTTGGCAAATACGCGCCTCTCTGTCAGAAATGGCCTTACAGGACATGAAGCCGCCCCAGATCTACAGAAGTCAGATAAACTGCAGATATTTTGCCATATATTGGGTTCCTGTGACAACCGTCAGAATCTGCCTGTTTTCTCTGCACTGTTTTCAACAGCTCTCGACCTGAGTTACCTTATACGACCTTGCATGTTGATAGGTCAGGTGCTTTGGCTGAAACAATGATCACGTGAGCTGACTAACAGTTGTCGTCTTTGTGTGTATTGCCCTCTACAGGCCCCACATTGCCCAGACAGGGCCCCCAGGTTCAGAATGGCCCCACACCAGAGGAGATGGACCTGCAGAGGAGGTAAGGACCACCCATATGCAGCAAAACCAGTTTTCATGCTTAAAATCGGTGTTGGGCACTGGTGGGGTTGTTACCAAAAAGTATGCATTACACATTACTTATTACTTTAAAGAAAGCTTAAGTACTACCTGGACAAAGTAATTCTTTACACTGCTTGTTACATTGCTTTTGTGTTACATTGTAGCATGGCCTGGGATGCAGTGGCGCATAATTGCATGATGCTGACACAAATCCCAATTTGCACTTTACCGCAGTAAAAATCAAATTAATATGTTATATATACAATTTGTTAATATTATATCCATATGCCCCCCCCCCAAAAGTTGTAGACTACTTCACTGTTTTCCTCCACCCTGCACACAAACAGAAGTTAGCCGATTGTTGCCAAAGTGCACAGAAAAAAGGTCTTGTAAACTTGTAAACTTTCCCTTTCACCCCTGACCCTCGTTACCACCCACTCCAGCCTGCCTCACTCGCTTCTTCACCTCTTACTAATAAAACAATTCTCTTTACTTTGTAGCATAAACAAAAAAACTGGCCCTCCATGCCTTTTTATGCACACATGTGAAACAGTTGCTTGTCCTCAGTTCGTGTCGGTAAACAAAAACCGCAGTGATCGACAACTTTTTACTTCTAATTTACTGCATGAAAAAATTTGTTGGTAGTGAGTGAACCCTTTCCTAATGATTTTATAGTGTCAGTCACTAATTTAATGTGTCAGTGATTATTATTTTGTAAGTTATGGTTCCCCATTACTGTCCAAAAGGATGATAAGGCAAGGTGGGATTTAGAGCAAGAAAAACAAAACAAACCAAAACACTTACCCTAAGGAAAACAGTACTGACAAACCAGTCGGTGATGTCACAGTGTTTGTGTCCATCTTTTATATACAGGTTAGGGGGACAGTTTAGACCCAGCAGCCTGAATTCATGATATAAGCAAAATAAACAGAAAAACAGTAGCTATGCCCTGTGATTGGCTGTATTGGCATTTAAACTGAACACCAGAGAATGATGCACAAACAGTTGTAATGTACATGTACTCAGTCGCTCTTCAAGTGAGCACGAGAAGAGCTCAGCTAGAACATAATGCCTCCAGATGCTGTGGATATACAGGCTTATGCATACGTATACTCAGACAAAACCTTGTTTTTCTTCTCCATACAAGGCCAGTCTTTCGTTCAGGTAATACAGACGCCCTGGAACAGTTACACACACACACACACACACACACACACACACACACACACACACACACACACACACACACACACACACACACACACACACACACACACACACACACACACAGTTACATAGTTACACACAGGGCTGCATTAATGCAGGACAGCTGTTGGCGAAGGTTTAGAACCTGTTCAGGCAGAAAATACTGAGATGCTCACACTTGGTGCTCTTTATAGTCAAGTGTGCACCACATGAGCCAACCAGCTCCACCTTATTGCAACAACTTGGACAAAGAGCAGCACATACCATACGTAACATCATGAAGGGAATGAAATGAAGGGACAAATAAATAGGGACATCAAAGGGAAAGCTTGAAACGTGATGGATCCAGGGGTCCCATTATCCAAAAGTTGGACACTTGGAATTTGACTATAATTGTGATGTGAAATGTGATGCGTTTGTGCTTCTTGCGTGGAATAGTTAGCAGAGGTTTAGATGCACCTTTTTGACCAGCTGCTACAGCAAAGCTGGTAAAACTCACAGCAGATTTTTCAGCCCTATTGGGATAGATGGTCATGAGTCTCTGCTGGTGTGAGTTTCCTTTGCAGGATGATCCGTGCATTCCTGCAGAATTCAGACACACGTGAAGTGTAATCATGTATATACTGTTTCTGGCATCCCCTCCCCCAAAAGAAGCTTTTGCCAGAGTGAAAGGAAAGTACCAGCAAATTACATTCATAACTTCTATGAGTTAAAAGATTTGCTGCCAATATCTCAGTGCCAAACAGACACTTTCACAGGCACTGTAGACCAACAGCATGTTAGGCAGAGTAGTCATGATGTTTTTTTCCCATCAGCATGGAGTCAATAGGAGTCAATACTGGACATGAACTCTAGCTGAGATCAGACCTAATTGCATCTTTGTGTGTGTGTGTGTGTGTCCGTCCTTGTGTATTTGGCGCTCACACATTATGAAATGTGATACGCGTACTTTGTGTAGGGACCCCTTCTAGGATCTGTCCTGGCTATGTGACCGCCATAATTACCCAAATGCTTGTGACTGTGTGGAAGCCACAGTCACTACCAGGGTTAGGGGATAGAGGTCGGATTACTTCAAGGATCATCTGTGCTAAAATATGGATTCTTCCACACTCTGCTGTGGTCATTGTGCCATCCCTCAGTCATGCTCTGCTTCTCTCTTGTTCACACATTCAGTAAAACATTGTGTGACTCAGTGGTGCTTTTAATTGTTTGAGGTGAATGTGAGTCTGGCTGCCAGCTTCTCCATTTCTTCTTTTTTCCTTTCTCCTTTTGCTCTCTCTCTTTCGTGCTTTAGTTTCTGCCTGCTGTCGTGTCTCTTTTCCTTCTTACCTTGCCTTGTTCTTTCTCCCAGTTCCGGTCACGTTCCACACTTAGCAGCGGATGACAGACAGGCAGCAAGTAGATCAGTGAGTGAGGTCATCTGCTGATACAGAGGCCAGGATCAAGCCGTTAGAGTGAGCAAAGGATGTGCAGACCAAAGAGAATAGGATGACAGCAGTGAGGAGGGTGATGGTGGGAGAAGAGGCAGAGTGAGGAGAGTAGTGTAAAAATGAAACACACAATAGTACCAATCCTTCTGCTTCTTTAAAATGAATGCAAACACACTGTAAGCTTTGGGAAAAGATGAAGGACTGTTGGGCCTGCAAATATAATTTTTGAATCATGTGACTTCAGATAGTATTTTGCCAGAGACAAGGTAGCACACTAAGGCCACCTAGCTGTTATGTTGGGCAGTTAGCCCATTGTCTGGGTTAGCTAATAGTCAGAAGAAGCTGGTAAATGATGTTGCACAGTACCAGTGCCCAGTCCAGACTGTCAGGGACGCAGTGTAGAGATGATGATGTCCTTTACCAGCCTCTCAAAACACTTCATCATTATGGGAGTGCAACAGGGCAGTATGATTGCATGTGATAGTGGATTTTTTTGGGCACTGGTATGGCAGTGGCAGATTTGAAACCTGATAGAACAGCAGCAGTATGCTCCAACGAAGTATTAAAGATGTCCGTAAGGACATGTGCCAGCTGGTCAGCACACTTCCTGAGCACTCGTCCTGGAATGCTGTCAGGACCTGCAGCCTTCCATACGTTCCCTTTGCTCAGGGTCGGACATCAGCCACATGGAGATTCAGCGCTTTCTCGTCAGGGTGAAAATTAGCTTTTGTTGCAGGGGTGTTGGCGTTCCCCTGCCAAATGTACCCAGTGTTACTAGGGTCACAGAAGAAATTTAGCATATTCCCAGCATGGGCACACTTTGTTCTTACAGTATGGTTCAGTTTGGCTCTCACTGTTCTGAGCTCACCCCCATCACCAGACTTGAAAGCGGTATTTCTCATTGGCCCTGGTGGAGATGTTCTTCATGATGTCCTCTTTTGGATGTGGATACAGATGCATCATACCTCTCCACGTGATTGTGCTGATTATCAGTGGCAGCAGCTTTTGAATCCATTGAGCCTTGTACCCTGAGATGGATGGAGAGGGCGAGTAAATAAAGAATTGGAGATTGTGGATATGGGTTAATAAATGGGAAGCAGATTCTTTCCTTCTCTCCAAATTCCTCTATGCCTCATTTTGAGATCCGCTAACCATCAAATGGACCACCTCGTTCCTCAGTGACCACACATGTTCATTCAGACACATTCCACACTCATCAGTGTGGCTTCATCTTGCTCACTTGTGGGTCTCCGCTCTGTGTGAGAAGCAAACACTGAGATCCTTCTACTGTGGGAAGCCTAGAATATCAAAACATCTCTGTGAAGGGATTTTCCACTGAGTCATGTGATAGGAGGAAAAAATGATGCACATGTTTTTTTTCTCTGCCCTTCACCTTCATAGTAATCACCATGTCTTCTCCATTTCCTGTTTAATCCTCCTCTTCATGAACACACAGACGCAGGGCAGGCAGACCGCACCGCTTCAGGAATGAGTGACGGATCGGTGGAAGTATTTGTTGGATGTGTTCATTCGTTCAGCAGCTAAGGGAAAAAGTGCTGCTCAACCACCTGTTCAGGAATGCAGGGTACCACCCTCAGATTAAAAAGACACGAGCTGGAAATAATGGGCTGTGGTAGAAATAGCTGTGCGCTGTGTGGGAGCGAGTGAGTGTGTCGGGGGAGAGAATGGAAATGTGTTGCATCGTCTTGAATGAAAGCGAGGATGGAGGTATGGGAGAGGGAAAACATAAATATGTGTTTCTGTTCGTTTTCGCTGTTGGAGGATGAAGAGCACTGCAGCTGCAGGTGGAAACGTGCTCTCTGCTGTGAACATCGTCACAAGCGTGCGGTGATATCCACAGATGTTCTCAAATGACGGTGTTGGATATGAGCGCACACACTGTACATACAAGCATACACACCACCAAGACCAGTATGTTTTCTAGCTTTGATAGCAAGGTTAGGCTCTTTTCGGTGGGTCACATGACACGTAGAGTGTGTGTCTGTGCATATTGCACATTTGGGCTGGATTCTTAATAGAGTAGGTCCATATGGTCCATCTGGGCTCCTATCCATTCAGACAACATTTCCTGGTTCTGCGAGCCAATCAAGCGAGCCACTGACTCCAGCTGGCCGGCAGCTTTTGCCAGACTTTGAGTGTCCCAGGAGTTTCAGCGCAGTTGTCACTTGTGGCAAAATGGCAAAACCAGAATGTGACATCATTTTCAGCCGAGGAAGAACAAGTGTTCATACAGCCGAGATGTCTCACAGCCACAGCAGAGTTTCAGTATGAAACGCTATATAGATGCAAGAAATATTTCCAGGGTCAGCGAGTCCTACGGCTAATGGATCGAAGCTCTTGTGATTTATGACGACGTAAAAACAAATCACCTGAAACAGCAGGCGCTCAGACAGATTACACTGACATCACATAGAAGCTTCTCTTTACAGGTGATTCAGTGTTAAATGAACATTTAATTCCTATTGTCAGTTTAACTTAATTTAGCTTTTTTGGCATCTGATTAAGCTGAATGTGAAACTTTTGACATTTTAATCGTGTTTCTGATGTTTGATAATATCAAGGAAAAAGGAAGGTGCGGTGAATAATCAGCGTGACACGGTTTAACGAGAATATCGACGTGGAGAGAGAGAGACCCTCACACTGTTGGTTTCTTCTCTTCACGTTGTTAAAGTGGACGTATTACGGTGTAAAAATGTGAGCGTGTGCGAGCGACAGCTGCTGCTTCTGAAAGTGGTTCTCAGCGAGCGTTTGTGACGACAAACTTTGTGCTGTGTTGTAGACCGCTGACTGTCATTAAGTACTAAGGTATTCAATTAATAATGAATCAATAAGTGAACGTTGGAGCTTGCTGGTAATATGGAAACAGTGTGTGTGTGTGTGGGGGGGGGGGGGGGGGGGGGGGGGTCTGTGGAAGAATGTGTGAGGTGCTGGCGTGGAAGAGGCTCCAGGCCGAGACCGCTGTGGGGACACCTGTCCACTGATAACGCTGAACCTGATGGTGACTTTCAAACTTTTTCCTTTTCTTGTTTTAGGTGTTTTATTTCACTTTACACTAATTTTTCTCATGTGCTCCATTTCCACCTTATTGACGTCTTTTTAATTTCAGTTCATTATAAGTGTTCAAGTGGTTTATGAGAGAAATCCAGCGAGTGTTTCTGCAGTTTTTGTAGCATTTCTTGTTCACCTTAAAGAATGAACTCCTATTGCGCCCCTTTGGTCCTTACACCCTGACTGCAGATTCTGTTCTATACTTACTTGCGTTGTGCCTGTGCAGCTGTTTTCCTCCAGGTTTTTGTGGCTCTCAGTTTTGACAGAAAGCCTTTTGATGTTTTCAAAATTATCCCAAATCCTCTCTGACTCCCCAAGTGTCCTGAAGTCAGTCATAGTAAGTTGTTGCAAAGAGGAAAGGAATATGTGTGCGTGCGCGTGTGTGCGTATGTGCACGCGGTGTGCCGTGCTGCCGCCCACGCTCCCATAGCAACGGTTTCCCAGCAACTCTTGTCACGAGGCGAGTGAGACGCCAGTTAAATGGTGCAGGAGGCTTTTCACAGCTTTGAATCCTGTGACGTTTCCCTGCAAGGCATAGAGGGATGCGGAGGGAAGAGGAGCTTGTTTTTGATTCACCCATCGGAGGCAGGAAATATGCAGACTGTATAGAAAAGGGAATTTAATGTGGGAGTTGTGGCATCAATTTCCTGGAAGTGACGAAACACTCAAATTTATTAAATATTGTCAAACTGGCATTGCATGAAAGATTTCTGGAAAAGACAACGGATGTCGCTGAAATCCATCTGTTAGACAGAAAACTGTAAAATATATATATATATGAGTACCGACAAAAGTTTGGACACAGTATCAGCCATGAACATAACATTTTTATTTATTGATTGATTTTAGTCAGGTAGATGAAACTGTTTGGCTTCTGCATTTAATTTCTCTTCTTCATATCAATTATTTGAGGTGTTAACTTTTTATAATTCACTCATTTAAATGTTAAGACTTAAATTTGTGTGACTGCTTTGACTGGCAGGTGATGCTGACACAGATAACAGCCTGTAAGACCTCACCACAGACACTGACCTGAACCTCTCCGCCATGTTTGTGCTGTTGGTGCCCTTTGAAGGATTTGAATGGAATCATTTGATCAATAATATGGAATAATATGGCCTGCTGCTTCAGCTTTGCTGAGTGAAATTAAGGATTTTTATTAGTTTGCTACTTATGACTAACCAGCAGGTATCTCTGTGTGCTGCGCTTTCACAGTTTGTGGATGCTGGTTGTTAATCAGTCTTGGTAACTTTAGCTGATAACTTAGCATTCCACCTTCTGGTCCAAATATAGACCCAAAAACCAACATGGCAGTGACCAAAATTTAACGTCAGTGAACCTAGTTTCCACTCTAAGGAGGCAGATAATCTGGCAGAGACTGGATGGTTGAGCTGGTCCTGAAATACCACAGCTGACGAGGTGTGGACGAATCCAGGCTCTGCCTGGAAGGACGGAGATCCACTCAACCTCCTGATCCAGGGTGACAGGGAGGCTAGCAGGCAGCAGACCATGACAGAACTAAACTTTACTAAAGCAAAATTTTATTATAATGAAGGACATTTGTAAATGCAGAATGCCTGAGATTAATAAGTCGCTTTATATTCTGGACATGACTGATAATGATGAGCATCATTGCGTTCATTTTCGTTACCAGTCTTTCATGATTATTAGTTGTTTTACTTTCTTTGCATTAGATATGGCAGTATGTCCAATTTAAAATGCTTCACAATCAGAAGGTGTAACTGCTGAATTAGGAGCTGATCAGAATTTATATTTGATATATTGTTTACCATCGAGACAGCGTTCCACTAAGTAAAAGGGACTTCACTCATTTCTTTTTCCACAATAGTGTGTGTGAGGAGGAATCATCGGTCATTCCTACCTAATGAAAGTGTGTGTGTGTGTGTGTGTGTTTGTGAAGTTCCGGCTGTGAGAGAAGCTGCTCTCACTGAACAGGAATGCACGTATTATTATCGCATGACATCAGCTGAAAAGCTACAGTAACCCTCGAAGGTGTCGCCCCGACAGACTGCAGGCTCTGTGTCCTGCTTCCACATACAGATACAAGAGAACACGGGTTACCCCCATTCACACTCATCACAACCACATCTCTCCAGATGGGATACTTTAACTTGGTGTTCTCATTGTGTAGGAATGTCATGATCTCCTCCTTAGAAGAATGCTGTGTGTGTGTGTGTTACAATCATAAATTTCAGCATTTTTGTATACATTTGTGCAGCTGCTGGCGCACTACTAAAAGCATCAACCTGCAGTGAGAACTCTATATTCCACCTGGAATCCTGAAACAACCAAGTCATGATTCCTGTGTGCTTTTCTGGTTCCATCAGTCAAGAGTCGGAATATCCTCTGAGCCTGAAGACATTCATCAACACCAGCAGAGCCATTTAACTGCAACAAAGGAAACAAACTTGGACAGCAGTAGAGCTGAGGTTGCCTCTCCACTCTAATTAGGACTGATTCAGCAAGTCCTTCACCAAAATGGAGAAGACACAAGATAAATTACACCATCTCTAGTAGTTCATGTTTCTCTGTTGGAATGTGCCCCTACGACACAAGTCCCTGTGGAAACACAACGCTGTAGCATGGATGTTACAGTGGATCTATTGTTTTTATTTCTGGTCTCATATATACAGTACTGTGCAAAGGTCTTGACTTTGTTTTGCTCGGAAAGTGGGAAACAGTTGCAGCAATTTATTAAAAAATGTGCAAACATACATAGAAATACAGTATATGAGGCGAAAACAGAGTTTCTACAATTGTAACAGGTTGAAAGTCAAAATTCGGTTTGACCACCTTTATTTTTCAACACAGTTTGAACTCTCTGAAGCAGCTTTGTCCTTTCTTTAAGTGGTGTCAGGAATAGTTCTTCAGGCTTCTTCAAATTTTTTCTTTTTTTTTTTTTTTTTTTTTTTGACCACAGCAGCTTTTATTGACAGTAGAGAGACAGGAAATGGGGGGAAGATACAGGGAAAGACACGCGGGCAAATTGGCGGCAGGCCGGGACGCAAACTCGCACCACCCGCACCGCAACGCGGCATATGTATGTGGTCGCCGGCTTCACCACTAAGCCACCCAGGAGCCAGTTCTTCAGGCTTCTTGAAGGACATTCAAAGCTCTTCTTTGGATGTTGGCTGCCTTTTTCTCCATCCAGATGATCCCACACTGCTTCAATAATGTTGAGGTCCGGGCTCTGGGGAGGCCGATCCATGACTGATGGTGTTCCACTGTGTTTTCTATCCAGGTATGTAGATAATTTTTTCTTTTTTTTTTTTTTTTTTAAACCTACCACTTCTTCTGTTGGCCTCCACTCACCCATTTTCCTCCTTTTTAAGGACTCACAGCACACCATGCCACGATATGGCAGGTTTTGGACCAATATCTCTTTGGGAATCATCTTGTTGGTGCAATTTAAAATTGGTTCTTTGCTAAGTTGTCTTATGTGCAGACACAACAGTGATTCATCTCTTAAATTAGGGGCCTTTTTTATGCTTGAATGATTCGTGTGTCAGTGTTAAGTACCTTAAAAAAAAATATGCAAATCAAAACTTTGAAAGACCCTCAGAAAGCCTGAAGAACTATTGCTCAAGACCACTTTAAAAATTACATGAAAGTCTGCCTCATTGGAAGCAAAATACACAGAAGGTGCAGCTTTAACAGTACTATAAACATATGTAACATGGCCAAAGTTTCAAATTTTAAGATCTGCAAATATCGAGGTCATCGGGCTGCTGATGATCTTGATGTCATAAAGTGAATATCTGTAATATGGTCAGAAGCACAGCAGCCCCACCCACCTGCTGTTCAAAACTTCTGTTTGAGGGGCAGTCAATCCCCACATCAGGGAGGGTGGCCTGGGAGCAGGAAGGGAGGTAAGATGGCTCAATTCATCCTGAGGAAGAACCTGAGGCCCTTTTATAAGAAGAATAAGGAAAATTTGTCTAAATTGTGAATTATGCCAAGCTGTTCTCTAGTATCCCAGAATAAAAATACAGAGTTGGAAATGATCTTTATAGGTATTATTAAAAGTGGCTAAAAGGTAATAAGCTGGCTATAAATATTAAAAATTCTAAGAGCAAGATGCTGAACTGGAACCTGTCACTTGTTTTAGACACCGTTTATTTGAATGCATGTTGTCCACACAGTTGGCTGACTCCAGTCAGTCAGCTTGTTGCTTTAGCTTCATGATACCATTGCTTCAGCATTACAGTACTGGGAGAAGTTAAGTATGGAAATGTGATGCATCTATCAGCACTGGATCCCCTCCAGTATTGGGAAAATGTAAAAACACGTTTGTTTGTTTTATCACTGCTCAGATTAAATAAGTGATTGGAATAACTTGTTAAAATTCACTCAAGGCACCCCAGTGGTCCTTTCCATGAATACACTGCTCATGTAATCAATATAACACACAGATCAGAAATATGGGAGTTTTTTTTCATACCTCATAATATCTACTATAGTATATATACTTTGTTATATTCTGTATATATTCTACAATTTAAAAGTAATTCTGACTGAAATAGAGCACAATATTATGTGAAGAAAACCTTTTCTCAAATACCTTAATTGCCTTCATTGTGAGGCAGCTTGTGATTGGTAATAACCCCTGATGTGCTCAGTGTTTTAGCAGAAATTCACTTTGTCACTAAACTTCTAAATCCAATCCTCAGCAGCTGAACTCAGTAGTAATTCACTGGTTTATAACAGTAGCGGAAACTTTGAGGAGCTGAAGCTCCTCTGTAGTTATTGAGAGTCCAGGGGACCCACTAAATTAGTGTGTGTTGCTGGTGAGTTGCATCACTGCCAGTCCCCCGTAAGCCCTTCTGTTCATGTTCTGACCATCAAGCAGTTTTTTTTCCTCCAGGACCAGATGACCTTAAATTTTGCAAAAATATTAAATTGTTGGGAAGCCTTATGAGTGACCTGTAGGTGTTTTCATCCGTTCTTGTCAGGCAGGAATTCCAACCACAGCTAACAGTCGTCTTTTTTCCACAAACAAGACACTACAGAGGATTAGCTCCACACTTCCTCTCTCTGTCTAATAAAGCACATATGGATTTAGAACACAAAGATTGCCTTCCAACATTGCTGGTTGGCAGATTGCACCAGTTGTACCAGCTGCAACCCTGTTAACATTTTGCTGCTAGCGCTTTAGCTATCCTCACACAGAAAATTGGAAAATGAATGAAAAACGTGGACCCCCTTCTGATCTGCCTGATGATACTGCCATCAACTGTGACATTATGAGCTATATTTAATCCTGAAGATGTTCTGATGCCGTTGCAGCAGTGAGGATCCCACAGGGACTAATTTGCCATCAGAGTGTAGGTTATTGTAGATGAGGAAAGCCCCCAGAGAAGACTGTGAAATCCTCAGAGACGTGGCTCTGCTGTGCTTCCATTGGCCGTGAATCCAGGTTTGCCCCGTTTTTTTCTGTAATTACATCAATGCACAGCTGAGGCACCGTGAGAACTGGGACAGTTTAAGTGTGTGAGTGAGGGGGAGTTAAGGAGGGAGCAGCCTTCCATGGGCTCCCCTGTTATTGGGTCATGGTGATACCATGCTGTGTTTCTTTCACCGTTTCCTTCCATCTTTCCGTCCTTTGGAGTTCTCTCTCTCTCTGCTAGTGGGAAATGGGAGAAAGCTATGTTTGATTCATACCAGTGCTGAAGGAAGAGATTTTTCTTAGATCTCGTCACCTCTTTGCATCTTGCTGGTCAGAATAGACTGAGTACATCTTCTATTCTGAATCAGTCATAATGAAGCTAAAACACTGAAATGATTCACCTGTTAAATTGTTCTTCTCTCATCAAGCTTTTAAACCAGCAGCAGTCAAACTGAGCACGCAGCATTAGTTCATGCAGGCTGCAAAGTCGAGCTGAGCTGCAGTGCCACCACGTTAGCTGACTGCTCAGCTGATACTTTAACACATCCAGTTTCCTCATAGGTTGGTGGTGGCGCAGGACATAAAGCAGGTTATCTAACGGTTAGATACCGATTCTTCAGTTCACACTTGTTCCCAGTGCATCCATCAGTATCTGAGTGTGATGGATTTTAAAAAATCCTTTAAGTACATAACATAAAGTTCTGTGTGAGTATGTTGTTGTGAATACTAGAAAAACTATTTTACATCTGCATGCTCCTTTGAAACCCACCTCCACCCCCAGCTCCTCCTTTCATTCTGACTTCATTGCTGACATACAGGATCTGTTGTCATTGATGGCTGCTCCTTTATGTGCTGCTCTCCCCGCCTTATGCTTTCCACATACACTCACTGTCCTCTTCTTTACGTCCCTCTTGCTTGTACTGGGCTGGAGCCCCTTTTTGGCTTCAGAACTGATTTAATACTTCATGGCGTAGATTCAACAAGGTGCTACAAACAGTCCTTCAAGATTTTGATGTAGCATCAAGTGATTTGCTGGCTGAACATGCATGATGTCAGTCTCCCATTATACCACATCCCAAAGGTGCTCTATTAGATTGAGATCAGGTGCCTATGGAGGCCATTTGAGTACAATGAGTATAGTTATTGCCATGTTCAAAAAACCAGTTTGACATGGTTTGAGCTTTATGGCACGGTGTGTTATCCTGCTGGAAGCAGCCATCAGAGGATGGGTACACTGCTCATAAATGGATGGATATGATCAGCAACAATACTTAGGTTGGCTGCGTTGTTTAAATGATGCTTAATTGATCCTAAGGGGCCCAAAGTGTGCCAAGAAAATATCCCCACACCATTGCCCCAGCAGCCTGAACAACTGATACAAGGAAGGATGGATTTATGTTTTCATGCTGTTCATGAGGAATTCTGACTCTACCATTCAAGTTTCCTGTTCTTAGCTGACAGAAGTGGCACCCAGTGTGGTCTTCTGCTGCTGTAGCCCACATCCTTCAAGATTTAACATGTTGTGCATCCAGAGATGATTTTCTGCATACCTTGGTTGAAGTGAGCGGGCGTTTCAGTTACTGTTGCCTTCTTATCAGCTCAAAGTACCCTGGCCATTCTCCTCTGGCATCAACAAGGCATTTTTCACCCACAGAACTGTCGCTCACTGTATACTTTCTCTTTTTTTGGACCATTCTCTGCAAAACCTTGAGATGGCTGCGTGTGTTTCT
This sequence comes from Archocentrus centrarchus, assembly GCF_007364275.1. Classification (NCBI taxonomy): domain Eukaryota; kingdom Metazoa; phylum Chordata; class Actinopteri; order Cichliformes; family Cichlidae; genus Archocentrus; species Archocentrus centrarchus. Next base: position 27,918,687 of record NC_044369.1, on the reverse strand, counting down.
GAAATACTCAGACCAGCCTGTCTGGCACAAACCACGCTACGTGCAAAGTCACTTCAATCACCTTTCTTCCTGATTCTGATGCTCACTTTGAATTTAAGCAGGCTGTCCTGACCATCTCTTGGAGTTGCTGCCCTGTGATTGGCTGATTAGATAGTTGTGTTAACAAGCTAGTTGAACAGATATACCTAACAAAGTGGCTGGTAAGTATATGTGCACAGAAGGGTGGGGGAGGTAGTGGACCTGAGTGAACTTTTATTGTGAACAGTCATTAATCCTGCCTGTCATCATATTATGATGTTAAATGGAACTCCAGTTTTATTTTATGCCCTGCCTGGGAAGCTGTTCCAAAATGTGCCAACTCCTTCTGCAGTTTAAAACGTATCACTGTAAAGTTAGGATTTGAAACAGATGTTAAATCTGTCATCCTTTCCTTGGCTTCATAAGTGAAGTCACCTGCTTGCATTGGTTTGGAAAATATCTGCTGCTGTGCAAGAACCCACAAATCCAAACCTTCCTCTGCGTGTGTGTGTGTGCGCGCGCGCGCGCGCGTGTGTGTGTGTGTGTGTGTGTGCATGTGTGTGGCAGGTGGAGTGCAGTTTGTGCGTCCCCCTCAGGCTGATGGAAGTAAAGGGAGTGAGTGTTTGCATTAAGCAACGTTTGTGCTGATGATTGACTTTTAGCTGTGAGTCAGCTTTCAGAAGAACAGGATGAGTGAGGGCAAGTGACCTGACAGCATCTCAGTTGGGGTGTGTGTGTGTGTGTGTGTGTGAGAGAGAGAGAGAGAGAGAGAAAATGCCTTTTGGCATTTAGCGTCATTTCCCACCATTTCTCTTCTTGTGTAATTTATGAATGTAACACTCACTTATTTACAACCAATGTAATTTATGACCCAGTTAATCATCGACTATGACAACAGTCTAGGCTTTTCAATTAAATGAAAGATTTCTTGGGAACTGTGTGTGTTTGTGTGAGAACCTGACAGATTACACCCTCCCACAGTTTGCACCTGCCTCACGTTTTATCTCTTGCTCTTTCCCCCAATTCACACACACACACACACACACACTATTTGTGATATTTTTTTTGTAAACAAATGTTCTTCACGTTCCTCGTCGGCCATCATGATGGACTCGGGACAGCCCGTGTAATTTACTTCCTAGTTGTGCATCAATTCTGTACCTGTTAGTGTGTATGGAGGTGTACACATCTTTTATTTACAGTAGGCTGGTTTGAGTTGCTTCTTTGACATCTGTGTCATACAAATGAGCAACAATTTAAAGGACACAAAACAATGCTAGCTTTACAATGAAGGAGGGAGGCTCTGATGGCTCATCTGTGTATTCTTCAGTGGAGCAGGGATGTGTCGTGTGAAGCTATTTCAACAGGATATCACTTCCTTATCTGGCTTCACTTACCCTAAGAAAAAAAGAATAAGTTAAACACATAATGCAGGTTATATTGAACGCATTTGCTGTGGCCAAAACTGTAGTTTTTGAGGTGTGTGTGTGCAAGTACTATATAGTATGTAAAGTATTTAAAAAAAAAAAAAAAAAAACACTGTGTGATTGTTTGTTCAGTAAGGTTGAAAAAGCACTTTATAACCTTTAAAAACGTCTATGTACAGCCAGGGGGGAATACCGTGGAAGCTTATAGAACTCTCAGTATCAGTGGCCCATTGAGGGGCAGAGCCTCGCTGTAATTTATCTGTAATTACAATTAAATGAAGGTGTTGATTAAGTAGCCTGTTCTTTTGGCATGTAGCTGTGTTCTTTCAGCTGCAGTCTCAGTGGTAGTAAACAGTGCTGAGACCGTCTCTTCGTACTAGCTGAGCTCCACAGGCTTTTCCTGGCATGGACGGTATCATTTAAAGAAGTGTAGCAGCAGGTGGGGCTGTATGTGCTGATCTCTTATCGTCAGCATGACCTGCTCTAGAGAAGACAAGGTCTTCATGAGGGGCTGACAAACACATGATGGTGATGGCAGTTTACTAACACCTGTAGCACACACCCAAAAAGGGCACTACAATTAAAAATGTATACCCCACAGAGTGCTGCTGGAATGTTTTCGTAGGTCAACCTGGTAATTGGGATCATCCTTGTTCACTTGACAAAAAGCTAATGGGATTTTTTTCCATGGGTTTTCCTTTAATTTGTAAAAATAAAATTCCAGTTTATTCCCCCAGTGAGCTCTGCCGCACAGCTTATCGAGTCTGTACACACGTTTTCACTGAGTCCGCATCTCTACAAGAGCCTGTTGTGTGTGTCATATAGAATAAGTTGCAGGCTTCCTGTTTGTCATTAAAGAATCTGAAAGTTGAAATTTAAAAAAAAGGTCTCAAAATGTCTTATTTTTCCTGTCAGCTTGCTGGCACATGTTGCATTTAAGAAAATAATCTGAGAAAATCCAGTAAGATTAATTATATAAAGTTATTGTTTGATGTCACATTTATTTATTGTAGATAAAAAGCAAAAACCCTGAACTGTGAATATTGGAAACACAAATTTAGTGTTTTGTCTGATCTACAGTCCAAAACAGAGAGATTTGTTTTACTGTCATGTGCAGTCAGAGAAAACACAGAATACTGTGTTGTATGGATTATTGCAGTATTAAGTACTTGTATATCCTGATAGCAGTTGTTGAAAAAGCCCTGACTACGGGGCATCATTTGAATATTGTTTGGTCTTTCTTCAGTTATTCTGCTTTTAAAAAGTGCTTAATGTGTTAGTCCTGGTTTTCACACTGTGTTATGTTGGTTATTCTTATTAATGTTCTTTTTTTGATATTTTTGCCCAAACTGCTGCAACAACAGAACAGTTCCCCCGCAGGGATCTCGTCACAGAATCTCAGCAAATGAAAAATGGCTTCCTTTCTGTTATAGTTGAATTCATTTCCACAAGCGCTCACACTCGCATGCATTCCTCACACGGTCCATTCCTCGCGTCTCCCTCTGCTGCTGCAGTGCCCGACACCTTCAGCCTTCTGCTGACACCTAGTGGCCAAACATGAATCTGCAAACACCATCTGTGCTGAACACACTATTAGGGTCAATATTAGGATTTCTTTGGTGGGGGGGGGGTGGCTGAGAGTTTTGAACATTTGCGTGTCATATTTTTTCTGACAGACACCTGGCTCTGTGCACCTCAGGCGCTCGGTGTATGTGGTTTTTAATGTGGCCAGATTTTAACTAAGTTGGCTGAAGTTGCATAACAGCATGGTCATTGCGCCTAGGAGAATTTATTATATAATGATGTGTCTTATGTAATGATGTAATTGCCTGTAGGTCACCAGGGTCATCAACTAATTCACAGCATTGACACTTTTTACTCTTTTATCTGGTTTTATTTTTCATCTCTTCAGTTACTTAAATAAACACGTTCATCATTCGATTGTAGACTTAAGCAGGTTCTTAGTTTTTTTTTTGTTAATTTATTCAAGACAATAGAAACAAGGTGATTTTTTATTTTTTTTTTTTCCCTTCTCCGGTTTGCGTGCATCACTCCTTTTCTTCCTCCTTCTCTTTTGCTCCTCCAGGCAGCTTCAGGAGGCACAGAGACAGAAGGAGATGGAGAGAGAGCATCAGGAGAAGGAGCGCCAAGAGCGGGAGCGCCAAGAAAGGGAACGTCAGGAGAGGGAGCGTCAAGAACGAGAGCGCCTGGAGCGAGAGATGCTGGAGCGTCAGGAGCGCGAACGTCAGGAACGGGAGCGTCAGGAGAGGGAGGCTCAGGCAGAGAGAGAGCGACTGGAGCGGGAGCGCCAGGAGCAGCAGGAGCGTGCCGAGCGTGAACTGATGGAGAGGGAGAAGGTGGAGAGAGAGCGGCTGGAGAAGGAGCAGCAGGAGCAGTTGGACAGAGAGCAGCAGGACTGGGAGAGAGGGAGACGCATCTCCAACGCTGGTGAGTAATAACTTTGCTTTTTCTGCTCCTGCACACACTTCAGTTTCATTTTGGAATATTAGTAATGTGATCGTTTTCTGCCCAAAGGATCAGTTTGTCTCACGTGTGACTGCAAGCTCTATAAAAGTAATTATAGATTATTTCAATGATGAGTGTTATCATTCATTAATGTCTCTCCAAAGTACATTTTAAAAGGGTGATTTGTGTCATGTGGAACATTAGTGAAATGTTTGTGTCTCTGTTACATGCAAGATCGTTACTGTTATTATTTAGCAGTTTATTATATGTGTGGTGTTTTAAGTGTACTATTTTAATTAGCAGTATAAATTTTAGTTCAGTTATTATAAAGCAGAATTCACTGAAAATGGGTTATCCTTTAACCACTGTGTTTTTTCCCATCCACCCCAATTCAAAATGCCTCAGTGTGTTTTTCCCAGCAGTGAGCAGCGCCTGCTTTTCTAGTGCATTGTGGGTTAATAAAGTCCATCAGCAGCGCACTCCAGTTTCTAGATTTTCTTTGTATTCATGCTGACTTTTTGAATGAGCTTTCATTACTTTATTTTATGCTTATTTATTTTATACTGGGTTCCCTCAGTTCATCCGTCTAAGGCGTTGGTGATACTTGCACGTCTGCAAGTCCGCTAGGGCCCGCTTGGGTTTGAATGACGTAAATTTTGTCATCTGCAGAGACTTTGAATTACAGTGCACCAACAACACGTGCGCCTCAGGCCGTGGACTTCAAAGAAGTATAACGGGATCGACTCCTTGGCTTTGGTGTCTCCAGCTGTGTCAGTGTCCACAGAGGAGTATAATCTGTGGACTTAAAACGATCAGTCCTAGCGCCTTTCCTTCCCTTTAAAAGAGTCGCCTTCTGATTGGCTGCAGCTCGCAAATGAAATTTGAACAGTAGTTGGGAGGGGCTTCTGTGCTCACAGCCAGCGCTGTGTGCTTGAGATGACCATACTAGGGATGTCTGCTCCCACTGATGTCATAAAGAGCCAAGGCTAGAAAAATCAGCCTGAAGCCTGAGCTTTAGGTTCATAGGGAATACATGTGCTGACCTCATCATTGATGCCTTTGTCATGTTTAATGTGAGATTACACCACTGGAGCAGTATACATATAACAGAAAATAAGGAATAGCAGAATAGGTCCTTTTTAAATAATATATTATTCCGAAGTTGCAGGTGAACATGCTTCCAGTAGAAACGCTCTGATGGTCCAAAAACAGGTTACTGCATGCAGTACTTGAAAATACAGGAAGTGGATTCTCTCTGAATGAAGAGAAGCATTAGGTTTTCATCTATCCTCATTGGTGCTGAGTTACAGGAAGCTCATCTGCCAGGCACTGTGAACAGATTGCTGAGGCATGGGGGGAGAGTCAGTCCAGCCTCATGAATTCAAGTGTTAATGTGTCATTTTAGAAAGTGTGCTGTCAGCCCATGCACAAATAAAAATTCTGCTGTTCATAAACTCTGATTTATCTTCGTCAATGTAGCAAGAAAAGATTTTCTTTTTTTTTTTTTTTTTAAAGAAACAAATCAGTTCAGTCAAGCATAGAAAATGAGTGCAAATATTTGCAGTCAAATGTAATTACCACGTAAATAGAGCAGCAGGGATGGGGAGGAGCCGCAGGTGGGTGCACGCTCATGTAGTACAAAAATATCCAGGCAGCTTCTAGGTTGTCAAATAAGAATGAAATTTGCTGTAATCCATTACTGGGTCAGTAGGGAAGGCTTGGCGTGTTGGATGACACGCTTCAGTGCCACGCTTGGCCAATTACCATATGCGTGCATAAGCATCCACACAGAGGCAGGCAGAGTTCAGTGGCCTGACTCAGAGCCTAAAAATACATCATCAGGGAGAATGCTGGTGAGACCCTCCCCGGGGTTGGATGTTTGTGTTGGTGTGTGTGTACGTGCATGTGAATGCAGTCATGCAGAATAACATACAAAGAAACCGGGTGCAGTGATTGCTATTTACAAATTCTGAAGCAACACTGCAGTCATTGTGAGAGAGCTGCTAGCACACAATCTCACTCCTCTCACAATCAAATCAGAATTTAACAAGAAGTTGGGCCGTTATGTGATTGCTGTTCAGTTTTTCTCTAAATCACTCAATTTGACCTTTTGACTGGATTTGTGCTGTTGGTGCCTTTTGGAGAATTTTCCATGGAAATATGTGACTAACAATATGGCTCTCTGTGTGGTACAGACCGCCCAAGACGTATCAGCTTCAGTTCAAATTCCTAACATTCATTTCAATGTCTCTCTGTAGGATGCGCTTCACTGCGTATTCCTCAGAAACATTTCTCGCTTCCTGATTGGCTGGCAATTGCAACGACCATGTCAGACAGAACCGCCCACCCATAAGTAGCTTGTGCTAATACGCAGTCATTATTCAAACACTTCTCGCTTCGGAGCATATCTCAACCTGCATTATAGGCTAGCTGTCCTAACTGTTGATAGACAGGAGTGTTGAGCTAACTTCTGTCACCAGGCTGCCCTTTTTGCTCATTTCATCCTGAGCCCAAGTCTTTACCATAGACCAGGGTGTCATACCACTTAGCAGTCTGGTAAGGTGGTTTTAGTTGTAGGGTTTAGCATAACAGCAAACACCGTTTTCTGCTGTAGTTAGCATACCCGCTATCCTTATTGTTAGGACTCCAGCAAGTGACGATGGAGCCGTCACACCAGAGGAAGTAGAGACCGTGGCTCGACTCTGCATTTTGTCTATATTTTGTTGCTGCAAGGACACACACACACCAGGTCTGCTCGTGTTGCCTCGGGCTGGAAAGTGCCCAGCTTGTGCTCAAAGGCCCCAGTTCATGTGCCCAAGCTAGCCTGTCGGAAACAGATCCTTTCCTGCCCACAGCCAGGATTCCAACAAATGGTGACGGGGAAGGAGACGTGGAAGCCGAACCGTGCACTAGCACCAGCCGGGGCTCACAGCTTAGACCTAGTTGCGCCGCAGCCAATGGAACATGTACTGGAGTCAGATTATGGGGATGACAATGAGGGCAACTCAGGGCTGCTCATATCTAATGACGAGGACACCTCAGAACAGAACATGTGCAAAAGTGCTGCATCCAGGCTGAATATTCCCAGCATGATAATGGAGACCACCAATCATGTTACAGGGGGAGTAAATTGTTCCAGGCCACCGTGGTGACAAAACAGTTACTCCCAGTCTTCCAGGAGATGCTGGAAGAGGTAATGCTCTCATTGAAGGACCGACTGGTCAGCAGCAGAAGCCTGATACAGGGGGCTTCCTGGATTTTGAGGCCATGGAGAAGCACGGCTTGCTGTGCATGCCTCCTGTGTAGCGGATTGATTTTTGCCAAAGCCCAACCCTCTGTCATCTGTGGCTGGCTATGGCATCTTCCAGGAACCCCATACTCCCATTAAAGGCAGACCATTTTACCATTTTCCACCCACATCCAGACAAACAAAAGGCCTTTTTCACTGTTAGTGTATTTGGCTGCCATGTTGCTGTTTGCTATTTGGTGTTTAGTGATAAAACGGCTAGCCAGCCCCCCCTTCATCTGTGGTCTTGCATAGACCAACATTTAGTGCAGGAGGTCAATTTCAAGCATCTGTGAAGACAATGTTGCTGCTCTGCTAAACATGTTAGCGATATTCATGTACTTTTAGCACACCCTAGTCAGTTTGTCCTAGGGCAGACCAGAGTGTTGCTGAAACCCAACCCAGCCTATGTGCCTAAGGTGGTTGGGTCATGTGTACACGTGACAAGTAGGACACACATGCTGTGCCCTATTTGTGTTTTGCGTGCCTATTTGGACAGGGCTAAGAGTTTGACCATCTTGTTTTCTGGGCTGGCCTTCATAAGGGCAAGTGCAACGACAATAATGCAACTAAGCAACGGCTCTCACCGTGGAGTATGGAGGCAATTGGTTTTGGTTATATGAGTCAGGGGCTGGAGGCACCAGAGTATCTGTGGGCTCACGCCACTCATGGTCTGGCAGCATCCTAGGCCCTGTTTAAAGGGGTGTCAATCCAGGACATCTGCGCAGCAGCAAGATTGTCTTCACCACAGACTTTTGTCCAGTTTTACAGGCTGGATGTGTTCAGTTCAAGTGTAGCCCAAGTAGTGCTGAACTCTTGGTTCTCACTTGGACTGGTGGGATGTTTGCTAATTGCTGGTTATTGCTTGAAATAAGCTTGTCTGGCAATACAGGAGTCTCCATTTACCATAGTGCGACATTGAAACAAATGCTAGGAATGACAACATCAGGTTACTTGCATAACCCCAGTTTTCAGAGTATTATGCATGACATGACTCACCAGACAGCCATTCTCGCTGGGGCGAAGCAAGACAAGGTGCTTGTCTTGAATAATGACTCCGTAGTAGCACAAGCAACTCAAGGGTGTGTGGTTCTGCGATCACCAGCCAATTAGGATTGGCGGAAGGAGAGAAATGCTTCTGAGGAATATGTAGAGAGGCACCTCCCATAGTGAGAGGTTTCACTCATGCTACTCTGAGAACTAGGGTTATACAAATAACCTAAAGTTTTGTAGAGTGAAATATTAGTATTTTATTAGTCTGTTACTTAGCACTGTATGTGCCTGTGCATTTACCTGTATAGCTAATGACTCCAACTCACTAATCAGGGTTGCTGGCATTAGCCAATAACTTAGCACTCCACCCACTAGTTTAAATATAGACACTTATTTATTTTTAAATAAATTAAAAAAATAGCAACAACCAACGCGATAATTTTGAAGCTTCAAAATCCAGAGTCCAGAAACCAAGAGCCAACCTCCAGAAATAAAAAATGAAGGCAACATGAGAAGTGCAATAAAGACTTGAGTTAATAAAATGGCCATTGGAGGCCGGCTTTAAAAGCAACTCAATCCTCATAGACACCTATGTTAAAATGCCTTACTTTACAGCTTTAAAAAGCAGCTGGTACAGCTTGGTACAAACAGTTTTACCCTCCATAACAAATTTACAATACATACATTTTTCATTTGTTTGGATATTTGCTTTAAGTTGGGGATTGGCTTAAAGTTGGATGATAGCGCTTCAGAATGCAGAGTCTAGAAACTCGTGCCTCCCAGAGTGTCTACAGCCATCTTTTTTATACAATCTGTGAGCTATAGATATTAATTAGAAAAATGTGTGGTTAACACATTCTCCTTATACATGAAAGATCCCCTCTCCGAGATCAGGAGGAGACACAAACCCATCCTCCGGGGGTCACGAGCTAGTGTAGTCCCAGTGCCGATCCCAGACCTGGATAAATGTGAGGGCTGCATCAGAAAGGGCATCTGTCATAAAATCTGTGATCTGTCAGGAGCAGTGTGTGTGTGTGTGTGTGTGTGTGTGTAAAATATACAGCTACATAGTTGCTTCTGTTGGGCCTTTTCTCTTTTTTTTTGTGTCTTCATTTATGTCCAGGCTGTGGGGCCGGTTTGGCACAGGCGAGCTTGACTGCAGTACGGCTTTGTTGTCTTCCCGTTCCTCTGCACTTGATTTTCTTGTGTGCATGTGTCCAACTCTCCATGTTGTACTCATGTGTTGATTGTTGTAGACTGGCAGAACAAGGACGGGGCCTCTTCAGTCACAAGACCTGCCCTGAGCAACCGGGAGACAAAGATTGAAAGGATGAAAGAACAGGTGGTGGAATGATGAAGAAATAGAAACCACAGGGAGAAGCTGGAAGATGAGAGAAAGCAGAAAGTGAGAGGCAGAAAGAGAACAGTGTAAGGTTGTGGGGAGCTGTTGTTTTTGATGAATGTAAGAAAGCTGGCTGAAACCAGGAGGAGGAAAGCATGGAGGGTAGATTGTGTGTGGTGTGAACTGGAGTTTAAGTTTGAGGGAGCATTAGCTCCAGTTAGGATAAATGGCAAATGCAGCATAAGTTCTCAGGGTACTCATCTGAGAGAATAAGCAGAGAGAAGAGGAATCAATCAGGGAGGGAAACACCAATAATAAAACAAATGTCCTTATGGGGACACACAAAACTATTTACAAACCCACCCCCAGTCCAAAATATAGTGTCTATTTTTCCACAATACATAGGATTCAAATTAATAAGCAGCTATTGAAAAAGTAAGGCAGTGAGAGTGCCTATAAAAACAGCTGATATCTGCAGTACAAATCAATCAGTAAATATTTATCATGTCAGTGTCACCCTTCTTTCCAAGCTTATAGTAAGTCCAGAGTATTAGACTGAACATTGAGGAAAAAAACCTAAAATCCAATCACAAGACTTAGAGGAGAAAAAAAATGTGTGTAATTACAGCACAAGTCAAGTGAAGTAGAGCAGAAGGTGAACTGAGGATTACACCATCCACACACACAGATAACATATGGCAGCCACAGAGAGCGCCGTCCAGGCTATGCTAAGCACTAGAGGAGCACAATCAAAGTAATTAGAGGGGGCTGGACTGAGGGAATTTAATGGAATTTAACACACAGTTGATTTAAGACAGGAAGTTGTGCTTCCACTGATCCTCCTGCATCCCATTAAAATGAATGAGGTGTGATCAAAAAGTTCCAGGAACAGACATTTAAAAATCAAAACTTAAATTTGGCTGATGTCCCATTCATAGTCGTCTTCTCAGGGCTGCAGTTTTTGGATCATTATATCCTCTCATACTTCTGCCTCTGCGATTGTGTTTTTGGTTTTGTTTTGTTTTTAAGTGATTCTTCAACTTGATTTTCATTCTTGATAAGTGGCCGATGTGACAGGGAAGCTAACCTGGCAAGTAGGGAAGGTGGAGAGTGAAGATTGTGTTAATGTGAGCAAATAAATGTTCACCTGCCGACAGACAAATGTTGGAGGGAAAAAAAATGAGCGATAAGATGAGAAAGATGGGTATCAGTTGTTATGGATTGCAGAGTATAAAGCTGCTGCACCTTTGAAGGTAATCACAAAACTTTAAACAACCATCAACATGATTCACTGCGATAGACTGACAGAGGCAATCATATCATCTGCAAAATTATTATCTACCAGATGGCCAAATTTGTATGTAACCAGCCTTTTAGAAAGATGTACTTTGACTTCTGTCAGACTTTATCGGAGAGGCGTGGCACTCAGAGAATCTTGTGGTGATAGAAGTATAACTGCTGGTTTAAAAAAGCTTTTTTTAAATCTTTATTTTGGGTCAAGTCACCAAACCTTTGACACAAATTTTATTTTTATATTTTATTAATTAACTTTGATAATGCTTCAAAATGACCAAATAAGTGCGTGGACATGTTTCAAGATGGCTGCTGGACTTAAAGACTGGCATTCAGATCATTTTGATTTTATTTCTCTAGACATCACCTGACAGAGGTGCATGTTAGCGCAAATAGGTGACAGACTTCTCAGACATTAGCCATCTATGATGTCAGATTGAATAGCACAGCTAGTGTTGTTGTGCATAAGAATATTGTATTAGGAATTATGCTGTGGTCATTCTTCCTGCAACTGTTATGCTGTATGATTATCCACAAAACTTTCATCACTATGACCTGATCAAGCGCCTTCTTTTTGTTAATACCTTATTAATATTGTTGGAGTCATACAGTAGTATGACATTTACATTTGAGGAAATGTCCATTGTTTAATGTAGCCACTATGCTGCATAGGATGTATAGAATTCATTTCTCTGTTCTAGTGTTTCTGGTGTTGAATGAGCTTCATCACGCTGGCACATTGGTCTTTACTCTGGATTTTTTGTTATATCAGAGTGAGATACAGTGGGTACGGAAAGTATTCAGACCCCTTTAAATTTTTCACTCTTTGTTTCATTGCAGACATTTGCTAAAATCAAAACAGTTCATTTTATTTCTCATTCATGTACACTCAGCACCCCATCTTGACAGGAAAAAAACAGAAATGTAGAATTTTTTTTGCAAATTTATTAAAAAAGAAAAACTGAAACATCATATGTCATAAGTATTCAGACCCTTTGCTCAGTATTGAGTAGAAGCACCCTTTTGAATTAGTACAGTCATGAGTCGTCTTGGGAATGATGCAACAAGTTTTCCACACCTGGATTTGGGGATCCTCTGCCATTCTTCCTTGCAGATCCTCTGCAGGTCCTCAGGTTGGATGGTGAACGTTGGTGGACAGCCATTTTCAGGTCTCTCCAGAGATGCTCAATTGGGTTTAGGTCAGGGCTGTGGCTGGGCCAGTCAAGAATGGTCACAGAGTTGTTGTGAAGCCACTCCTTTGTTATTCTAGCTGTGTGCTTTGGGTCATTGTCTTGTTGGAAGGTGAACCTTCGGCCCAGTCTGAGGTCCTGAGCACTCTGGAAGAGGTTTTCTTCCAGGATATCTCTGTACTTGGCCACATTCATCTTTTCTTCAATTGCAACCAGTCGCCCTGTCTCTGCAGCTGAGAAACACCCCCATAGCATGATGCTGCCACCACCATGTTTCACTGTTGGGATTGTATTGGACAGGTGATGAGCAGTGCCTGGTGTTCTCCACACATACTGCTTAGAATTAACACCAAAAAGTTCAATCTTCATCTCATCAGACCAGAGAATCTTATTTCTCATAGTCTGAGAGTCCTTCATGTGTGTGTGTTTGTTTTTTTTTGTTGGCAAACTCTATGTGGGCTTTCATATGTCTTGCACTGAGGAGAGGCTTCTGTTGGGCCACTCTGCCAAAAACCCCCAACTGGTGGAGGGCTGCAGTGATAATTGACTTTGTGGAACTTTCTCCCATCTCCCTACTGCATCTCTGGAGCTCAGCCACAGTGATCTTTGGGTTCTTCTTTACCTCTCTCACCAAGGCTCTTCTCCCACGATTGCTCAGTTTGGCTGGACGGCCAGAAGAGTTCTAGTCGTCCCAAACTTCTTCCATTTAAGGATTATGGAGGCCACTGTGCTCTTAGGAACCTTGAGTGGTGCAGAAAGTCTGTTGTAACCTTGGCCAGATCTGTGCCACAATTCTGTCTCTGAGTCCTTCAACCTCATGATTCTCATTTGCTCTGACCTGCACTGTGAGCTGTGAGGTCTTATATAGACAGGTGTGTGCTTTTCCTAATCAAGTCCAATCCGTTTAATTAAACACAGCTGGACTCCAATGAAAGAAGTAGAACCATCTCGAGGAGGATCAGAAGAAATGGACAGCATGTGAGTTAAATATGAGTGTCACAGCAAAGGGTCTGAATACTTATGACCATGTGATATTCAAATTTTTCTTTTTTAATAAATTTGCAAAAATTTCTACTTTTTTTTTTCTGTCAAGATGGGGTGCTGTCTGTACATTAATGAGGAATAAAATAAACTGTTTTGATTTTAGCAAATGGCTGCAATGAAACAAGGAGTGAAAATTTTAAAGGGGTCTGAATACTTTCCGTACCCACTGTAAGTGGTAAGCTTTTATTTAACTGTCCTCCTCAGTACGTTCTTTCTTTCCCTCTTCTTTCAGCAAGCGGGAGTCTGAAAGCTTTCTCTCTCTGGCTCTGTCCACAGTGCTAACACCTGTTCACTAACACTGTAGCATCACGTCAGCCTAAGAAAGTACACACAACCTGGAGGAAGACTTTAGTTTAGCTCTGTGCTGGTTTTTCCTGCTTCATCTGCCCCCTTCTCTTTTTTCCTCCCTCCCTTCTTCCGTCTATCTCTCCTGACCTGCTGTCTTTCCCTCCTGTGTGCACGACGGCTGCTTCCTTCCTGCCTTCTTTCCTTCCTTCTGTCCCCTTCTGTCCTGTCTTGTCCTTGACCTCGGTTTTGTCCAATTCGCACATTCAGCTTTCGAAAGCACGCTGTGCACCCCCACACCTCAGGAGTACGGCAGGACCCCCTCCACACCCGTATCTCTGTCCACACCCGCTTACCCAGCTCCTGGGACCCAGTCGCCATCCTCCACTACCACACCCCCAACCCCCCCACTCAGGCACTCGGCCTCCCGGTTTGCCACCTCGCTCGGTTCTGCCTTCCACCCCGTCCTGCCTCACTACGCTACAGTTCCGAGGCGACAGCAGGCCTTTCCTCAAGCCCCGCCACCTGCGCCTGCTCCCGCCCCGACTCCTCCTCCTCCACCCAAGTCTGTGGTGTGGTCAGCGTGCAATTTTACTCCATTGCCCCCCTCTCCCCCGGTCATGATAAGCAGCCCTCCGGGGAAGGCCACAGGTCCACGGCCACTTATCCCAATTGCTGCGCCATCCCCTCTCTCACAAAAGCCGCCCTCCCCATCCCCCAACGGCCCACCCATGTTCCCCGCACCTTCTCCCGTGACCATCCCAAACAGCCACACCCCCCTTGGCATTACCTGCCCAACACCACCTCCCCCACCTACTCCTCCCCCTCTCCCCTCCCCCATAGCTCCTCCATCTTCCTCCTTCGTCTCGTCTCCCCCCTCCTCATCCCAGGCTCCTGGTGTGCCCTCTCCCTCCACAGCGCCCCCTGCCGCTGCAGCTGCTGCCGCCACCTTTGCCTCTGCTGAACACCTCTCCCTCCCTGTGGGCCTGGGTTTGTCGGGGCCAGGAGAGCTGGACACAGCCGCAGGCCCAGAGCCCCACTCGGCTCAGGGGGATTCCTCCTGTCAGCCCCAGCCCCAGGGTAAGGCCTCCAGTCTGCATTCTGCTCTGTCTTTCTCACTGCTTTTCTCCCCTCTGTCTTTCACTGCTTGCAACTCACACTCTAACAGGGGGGGGTGGGGGGTTTACATTGCTACTGAACTGGCCACAGCACAAAGTAAATCCCATGATACAGACTGATCTCAGAGGAGTTTTCTTTCCTGGTTGCTGTAACTCAACTCAATCCATTGTAGTTCCAGCTTGTCTATCTTCTTTGTCAGTCTCATGAAGTCTGTGTATTTTTATGTGCTTGCTGGCTGTTCATTGGATATGAAATCTGTCTTGTCTGTCTTCAGCATGGCATGTCTGTGTCTTTGACGGGCCTGCATAAAACTCTTGCTTTCTTCATCACTTGCCAGATTTGGTTTTCTTTCATCATTCTTAGACAAAGTTCAGTGTATTTTCCTGTAATCCGATTTCCACATTTGACTTTTCACTCTCCATAATTTGATTCTTTACTAGCCAGTGTGTAAGGCAGTTAGACTTTTTATACACTCCCTCCCTGTGTGCAGGCACAGCTGGAAGCACAGGCTGTCCCCTTTCAAATCTCATTCACATGAAGTTGGTCTGTAATGTCAGGAGTGCACCAGTCACAGTCCAAGTGCAGAGGACCAATCTGCTGTTAGATTAACGAGCTGCAGTCCTCATTGTGAGGAAGAGATGATGAATTATTGCTTAAAAATCAGGTTTGACTTATTGCTTTACCACCTTTGAGAAATAAAATGTAAGAAATACAGGCAAGAATATAAATGCCCTAAATTAGTATTCATGACTACAATAATGAATGACAACCGAACCAAGATAAATAAAAAGTAAATAAGTGAACTGTATTTATGTTCATTAATATTCATCTAATTTATTTGCAGTAGTCTGATTTCTGCTCAGTGTGACAGTCTGTACTTCACACTGCTGATATTTATGGTCTCACTCATTTCTCCTTCCCCTGCTCTGTCTCACTGTAAGTGCACCTCCACACACACAGGCACAAGAGACGGATGAAGTAATATTAATCAAGCTGACAACAACACCATTATGTTACCTTAACTACAATAAAAGCGTCCAACAAGTGTTGAGCCAAACGTACTGAGAGAAGCTAATAAGAGGGATCGTATGAGGTTTTTCACAGTCAGTAAAGTGAAAAACTGTTACAGATATTTAAAGAAAAGCGGTTGGTGTCACAATTTGAAATGCTTCCCAACTGCTGACCTTTTGCTGTTATTTTTCTGTATGTTAATTGTCCCACTAGCAATAGCTGTGCTGCTTCTGACAAGTGAGAAACAGAGAACATCATGAAATAGATCAGCCCATTATGATGACTTTCTTAACTTATTGGTGCACCTCTAGACAATGCACCTAAAAGTGATTGAGCTAAAAAAAAATTGTGGGAAAAGAGGCTGATTTTGTCCTGTGATGATTATTTTAGTAGCCAAAAAGGTTGATGACCTCTGGCCCTCAGAGCTCATCACATTGGTTGGCTGATAGAGGCTGGTCTGTTTGTCTCATATTGACCACAGTTCAGCAGGTTCACATTCCACCATAGGTTATTGATCATGGATTTATACTGATAACAAACTGCTTTAATATCACACATGAAGCAAACATCTGTTTGTTTTATAGAGACTCATCTATGAATTAATGCTTCTGCCCAACTTCCTCTCATAAATGTCTTTTGGTCATTATGCATTGCTGTGCATGTGTCTGTGTGCATGTCATTGCATCAGAAAGTTTAATCGAATGCTTGGTGTGGATCACATGTTCTGTTTATTGGACTGTAAATAGTCCAAACAGGGTTTTCAGTAAACTATTAAAAGCAATTGTGATGACTGACTTCCCACATAAGCACGAATCCACTCGCTAATGTGCATGTTAATAAAACAAATTTGCTCTGGTATGATGTGGCATGCCATCATACCTTTTTTTTAATATGTTGTGTTCCATTGGAAAATAAAATCCACCTTTACTGCACAGCAGATCCAGTGGCAGTATGTAACCGAACAAAGATTTATTTTGGCTGAAACATTTATTGCTGCTCTGCTTTCGTCTTTATTTCAGGGAAATTTGACATAAAGAATTTGGAAAGGAATAATGGAAAATAGAGGATGCAGCAATCATGAAATTCTGTGCCAATAATGCTGTTTAATTAACAATCAGTCTGATAGACAGTTGCTTACAGGTAGCCAGCACACTATCAATATGAAATGACAGATAAATGTCAGACACAGATACACTGATATCAGTCAGTACTGAGATGCACAGCTGATAGATGCACATCCCTGCTAAGTGGAGGGGGGAAAAAAGTCAAATCAGTCATTGCTGCTGAGAAATCATATACTCTGGATATATAGAGGGTTTTTCCTCCATGCAAAATATTTTGGCACCCCTGCTCTAAAGAACATTTGCCCTGCCCCCAAAAGAAAACCAGTAAGCAAAAACAGTGATATTTGATTGACTTAAGCGTAAAACAGAATCAACAAGATACTTCATAGACTTCTGTTAATGTAACACAGACTCATTGCCTTAACAGCATGGGCAGCAATCACGCTCTGTTGTGTGGTCACACCCCAGAGTTCCATTTAAGCCCTGGAGTATGTTTAGTTATTATCCAGACATCCTGGAGTCGGCAGGTTTGTGTCTGAACCACGACTCTTCTTAATTAATTTTCTCTCCCTTTGTCTTCACCCATCCCTCACTCTTCATCCCACCCCTCACCCCCAACAGACGTGGGACAGACTTCGGGGTTGACCACTCCCACCCCACCCCCACCTCCACCCCTGCCACCCGGCTCCACTGTGAACTCTGCGGCCGCCACCCCGGCCGTCACCCCCACCACCCCAGCCGGCCACCCTCCACCTCCGCCACCTCCTCCGCTCCCTCCAACACTGACTCCAGGCGGGACGCCCCCTCCTCCACCAGGTCCCCCTCCCGGAGCCCCACCACCACCCCCAGCACCTCCTCTTCCCACCGGACTGTTCTCTCCTGCAGAGGACCGCCCCCTCTCAGGCCTGGCTGCTGCCCTCGCTGGAGCCAAGCTGCGCAAAGTGCCAAGGGTGAGCGCTTCATTCGTTACTGTCTTCATATGTGAACCATTTGAGACACAGTGCATAGAAGCATTAGGAAAGCACTTGTATGCATACAGTCAGTTGTGTGTCTCTTCTGTGATACACAGCTGTCACACACAGTCACTGTCACTAAAACATTATGCATACACACCATGTTCACACATGATCACACACACACACACACACACACAGTTGCCATCTGTCACGGCTCAGAGGAGGTTTTCATGTAAAGCTCACAGCCTGCCAAACACTACACGGCTACTTGTGTGTTTTAACATGAGTATAAAATATGGGCAGAAATTATATTGGCTTTTCATTTTTTATGGCTTTTATGATATAAAATATTTTTTAATTCTCAAAACCGTGTCAATACCTTCCTCTATTTATAAAGATCTTAGATGTGTTTTTGCTTGTGGCCCTTCAGAGTGACGATGCAGGGGCGGCTCTGGCAGCAGCCATGACGGGGGCCACGGGGGCCAAATCAGAGGCCAGAGGAAACGGGCCTCTTCCTGGAGGAGGAGGGCTTATGGAGGAGATGAGTGCCCTTTTGGCCAGGAGGTAGACTCACATCATTTATAAATCTTATAGTGGACTTATTCTGCTTTTCCTTATTTTTGTTTGTATATGCACTGTTCTAGTGGTGTATGTCTCATATAAAAAATACAATGATGCTTGTTATCAGTCAATATTTAACTCGTGCTCATTGTGTCTGGGCTCTACATGTTACAGGAGAAGAATTGCAGAGAAGGGCTCGTCACCTGAGCCTGACCAGAGATCAGTAAGTATCATCAGAGCCATGGTTCGAGCCTCTCATGTCTGTCATATCAGCACTGTGTTTGAATTTGGTCCAAATGGCATTACTGCTGCATCAGACAGTAGCTCTCCTGTCTGCTGAATCATTCAGATTCATTCTGCTCTTCGATCACTCAGTGCTTCATCAGTATGAAAGTCTACATGGCTTAAGAGGATGGCACAGTCTAGATTCCAGTCTGGTGTAAAGGTTCTAGTACTTACCTGAATTGCAAAAAAGAAGGTCTTTGAGTTGTGTGGTAATAAAGATATAAACAATCATTGTTTATGCAGCACTTTACAGATGCTTTGCAATATTAAACCAACATATAATTTAAAAAAAATTTGAAGAATAAAAGGAAACGTAAGAGCCAGCAGTAATAGAAGATAACAAAAAAGGACTTAAATGTAATTGATTTAATGATTGATTTAAATGTTGTGTTTAGTGAGATGTTGCTTTGTTTTCTGAGTTTTCTGTTGCTCGTTATGTCTTGATCATTCCAGAGTAGAAAGCCACAACACAAATTCTATTTGCTGAACATGTGCCATAACACTTTCTATGCTTTGAATATTGAATACCAGTAAAATATAAAAACTAAACTAAATATAAAACTAAACACTTCCTTATAGATGTTTTATGAAGAAAAAAAACCAAAGTCAAAATCCAGCTTTTTCCATCAAGGCTTTTAATGTGGGAAAATCAACAGAAATTTGGTGATGGAAGCTTAATAGGGGTGGTGGAAGTAGGGAGGCCAAGGGGCCAGTATAAATACTTTTGCATGCAGGTATTTAAGAGTCAACTTATTTATAGGTAATTACAAATCCTCTACAGTATCCTACCTGCACATAGTAACTGCAGTCCATGTTTACAATGTGTGCCTCTAGATATGTGGTCAGTTTAAAGGGAGCATTGTTTTGTCATGTGACAACATTTCATTCCTGCACATCACCATTTTGTCTTAGTCTCTGAAAGTTTTAGGGTTCAATGTAAAATGAATTCAGTCAGTTTAAAGTTGGTCTTATAGATGAAACTTCTTTAAAAGACATCCAGTGATTCTGTTTAAACTCTATCACAAGCCGTACTCTTGACCCTCACTGTGACTCATCTTTGAACCCTGTTTCTGTGTACCCAACAGGAGGTGGGTGAGATAAACACGACCCCTAAAGTGTCAGCTTGTAGCACACCAGGTGAGTGTCAAAGACTGAGACAATGGAGCTAATGAGCATCTTCCTGAAACCAAGTTAGCATTAATTTAGCATTTTCCTGTTGATTATTGAATAACTGATCTTCATGTTTGGTTTCAGTATTTCTTATGTTTTGTTTTGTTTTCCAGACATGCCCAGGAAGCCATGGGAAAGAACAAACACCATGAATGGTAGCAAATCTCCAGTTATTGGAAGGTACACTGTTTTCCTGCTTCTCTGTTGGAAAAGTCTTCTAAAGTTTGTGCTATGCTGTCATTTGTTGTTACATTTTAAGCACATTTATGTCCTTAGTTACACTTTTCTTTATTTTAACACTGATATGAATGATAATCATTGCCTATGTGAATGGCTGCAGTGACGCAGCTGAACATAATTTCTTCTCAGCCACTGAAACTATAGGAGGACGTATCGAAGCATTAGCATCACCCAGCTTTAGCATGATGCACTGCTGGGGCCGTCCAGTGCTGGCTAACATCACTAAAGCTTCTGTGGCCTTCGTGTGCACACTCGTCAGATCATCAGCTTACACTTTTGTGTGTGAGAATGAACGAGAGAAAATGAAGTATCAGATTTGGCTAGACTTACTCGGGAAGTTTTTTTTTTTTTTTTTTTTTTAAAAAGACTCTCAAACACATGTACCATCGAAATTATGATTTCCAAAGTTTCACTGTCTAAATGTATCATTCCGTGGTTAACATCCATCTTATTTTACACATCCTAAGCACATAAATGCTCCATCAGTTCAGTGAAATGTCTCATAACTCAGGCAAATCTCTCAAACTATTTTTCTGCTAACCTGAGTGAGCTTGAGGATGGATTTATAAGCCTCCTTACCACACATTTTCACACACAACAGCATACCTGTCACGTTTTGTATTTAAAATAAGGGAAATTTTCTGCCGCCGAAAATAAGAGTTACTATATGACATCATCACCTAATTTGCATGATTGGCCATTTGCAGTAGTTCCAATCGAGGCTGTAGGAGAGAGGAATAAGATCTTTGGAGAGACAAAAAGTGAAGAAAAAAACACCCTAAATATGTTTAGAACTACAAATGAATTTTATGAAATGAAGCTAGCAACATTCAACCCTCCTCCTTTATCCGGGCCACTGTTGCCAACTTGTGTAAGAAAACCTGCTGTCGGCTGTCTCAAAACTTGATAAAGGCCGAAGCGAGGTCCAGGGACGGGGGCGGAAGGAGTGGGTAGGCGCTAAGCTTGTTGCTAGTCACTTTTTGGAATAAAAAAAAGAAAGTCGCTACGGGAGTCTCAAAAGCTGCTAAGTTGGCAACACTGAGCCCAACCAAGGTCCAGTTGTTGTTCCGGGAACACTAACCTCACGAGAACTGCCATCCAGGCTACTACAGGTGGCAGTTCTCGCGAAGGTAGTGACAGAATTCAGTGTGGAGCAGCACAGGAATGCTTTTTAAAAATTATATTAAAATACGGGAAATTTACGGGAAAATAATACAGGAGGACGGCGGGATGGGGGGGTAAAATAGAGGAGTTTTCTGGCCAAAACGGGAGATTTGACAGGTATGCACAATAGTCACCCAAATATTACAAAATATGTACTTCATAAGCATAAGATGCCATAAATATGGTACTACATCATTCTCTGATGTATGTGATGGCGATGTGTTGGTGATGTTCCTAGCTAAGTTGTGGCTAGCTGGCTAACCACCTCATGCGATTACTGCAGAAATCAAATGTTAGTTTCCCATGACATGATTTACTGATGACTAAAATCAGTCCCGTTAAGCATCACGCTTAACTTAGCCAATTAGCATTTCCACTTATAACTGTTAGCACCAGCTAAAAGATAAGGTTAGCCAGTGTGATGAAACCATATATAGTCTATTGCCATAACTTATTTACGCTACATCAATCTAGGGACAGCTATTTCATAACATTAGCAAATTAAGAAATTTTAAAATGTCCAACTAAGTTACCTGATCAGATGAGGGAATTTGAATGAATTAGTTGACCTGATGAAACCAACAGTAAATGTGGAATTATTTTTAGACTAAGTGGATTTATTTTCAGTTTTCTTTGGTAAGTTTTAGGAACAGCTCATGGTTTCCATCAAAATGGATAGTTTCTGGTAGAAAGCTGTGTATATCAGGCAGCTGTACAATTAAAATAAATAACACAAGACACAAACAAATAACCACATCGTAGTTTTGTGTTTACATCATTTTTTTAATGTACATAGCAAACTACACATTCATAATTCTTCATCATAACTATTCCATAAGTTTACCCATTGATAGAGATGTATCCTTTTTTTAAAAAATTTGTCCTGGCCCCAGTTTTTTTTTTTTTTTACGTACCTTTTCCCTGAGTTCATGTTTTCTCTCTCTTATTTCAAACCACCTTAAAATAAAGTTGATTACTTTGTGTTGGTGTTAAGATCAACTGAATCACAACATTTTAACGTGTCCTTTAAATAATCTGCTGGTTTATAGTATTTGTACTTGTTTTTTCAAACCACCACATGGTAGGTAATCTATGTAACTATTAGAGAACAAAAACATAAATATATTGATTTGTGATTCTTTATTTCCAAAATAATTTGTGATGTTATCACAACCAAAAATCAATTTTCTCACACTATTTCAGCAGCGACGAGCTTAATTTTTTTTAATATTTACTGGCAAATGTTATATACTTTATTTTACTTTAATTCAGGGATAAATTATAATATCAAACATTTAAAACTTTCAATTCTGTTTCCACTGAAATCAGAAGCTGTTTCAAAGTTTTCCCAGAATACAAAGTAGTTGAAATGAGTGACATCAGCACATGAAATTTATAAGATACAACAATTCAGAGACACTGGATATGCTGTTTATATACAATATAAACAGTGTGGGGCCCAGTGTTGAACCTTGAGGAACTCCAAAAAAAAAAAAAAAAAAAAAAGTAATTAACAACACCTATATCAGAAATCCATATCACAAAACAGTGTATTGGGGTTTTTTTTTTTTTTGTACATCTACACAACCCCTTAGTAGGACTCATAAATGGAGTTTTCCCATTAGGCTGGCATTCTGCTATGCGTGGACAGATCTAACACTGTAATTTGTAAAGTCAGTGTTTCTGCTGCTCACACAGACGCGAGTCTCCGTGGAGAAATCCCATGGCAGCAGATTCCTCCAACAGGTAGAGAGAAAAAGCCCTGAAAAGTTTGAGAAAACATTTTCTTCAAATCAAACTCCCTTTAAAATTGAGGTTTGCTGTGATGGTTTTGTTGGAGAGGAGTTCATTTGAAATGCTTGGATGTTTGGACTGAGTTGTGTGTTGGCTTTGTGTTCTTTACCACATTTGTCAGGCTGCAGGGGGCTGCCTCTGTTCGTCTGTTGTTTGATATGTGCCATTTGGTCCAAAGTGGTGTGCTCTAAATCAACGTGTGTGTGGATGGTTGGACTTCAAATGTAATCTAGTCATTGTGTTTGCATGCTGTGTGCCCGCTGCACTCGGAACTTTTTTAAAAACAGGGAAATCCATATGTGTGCGTCACATACTGTACACCCACCCTATCAAACACACAAACACAAAAATGTGTGTCCACCCAGTGTAGAGTAGACTTGGCAGAGTATTATCTTTAAAGAGCCAGAACAGTTCCAGCAGGCTCTCCCAGATAACTGTGTGTGTGTGTGTGTGTGTGTGTGTGTGTGTGTGTGTGTGTGTGTGTGTGTGTGTGTGTGTGTGTGTGTGTGTGTGCATACACACGAGAGGAGACCAGATGGGCGTTTTTGATTCCAGCTTATTAAAATTGACTTTAATATGCAGCCCATAGAGAGCTGAGCAGTCTGTCACCTGTAGTGTTACACTGCATCTGAACATTTTTTACAGTCATTTCAAACTTTATAAACCGTTATGATCTGAACAGAAAGAAACATTAATTTTACTTTTTTTATGGTCCATCGTGGTGCAGTGAGTAGCATTTGGGGTAAACCTCTACTAAAATTTTAAAGAAAACACAACAAAGTTTTCATTCATACAGATGACTGCATACAATCTACACATACACACCAAACTACACACATTAAACCAAACAAATTGTTTAATTTCTTTAATTTTTGTGCAAATATTGTATAATTTCTGCATAGTGATTGTTCTTCCTCAATCTGTTTCTTACCTCCACTGTTTCTTTTGTTCTGGGGCCACCATGAAAAATAAAGCAAACACACCACACAAACCATTTCCAAATTTTTTTTTTTTTCTTTTTCCAGTCCCATAGCTGCCTAATGACCTGCTGCTTAGGTCACTTCCTTTTCCTTCATTTCCCATTCCTCACACTTCCTCTCTTGAAAGTAACTGGCTGCTCTGTGAGTTTTCTGCCCCTCACATGGTGTGTAGGGCAAGACCAGCCTTAATAAAAAAAAGAGGTTCAAGGAAACTGTACCATACCTCAGGTTTCCTCCTTAAAGAGATGGGGGTAGGAAAGTGTATTTGCACTCTTAGGAATGTGGTCTGATCTCTGTCTAGACAAACGTTATGTGCATAAGCTAATAACAAACACATTGAATATTTCCAGTTCTGGTGGGAAATGTAAGTGAACCTTATCTGGAAGCAATAACCTTTACAAGCTTTTCAGTCTTCCACAGTGTTCAGAAGAAATTTTATATTATTATTCTTTCCAGAGAAGCTTGAGGTCAGCCACATTCCTGGGATATTTGGTGTGACTGCCTCAGACCCTTAACTTTCCTAGACATCAGCTGGGAGAGGTACATGTGAAAAGGCAAATATCCAATGCACCCAGTCTTGAACCTGCCAGCTCCTCAGAGCTTGTATGTGCGATGTTAGATTGAGCCACTGTGTGAAAAGTGAATCTAATATTTTGGTGTATTACCAGTATGATCCACTGAGGTGGACATCAGAGACATGAGATCATATTGATGTGTGAATGAATACCCAAGTTCTGTTGAGCTTCATGCTGCTGCCTCCACTGTGCTTTACCTCGAGGTTTTCATGTTGCAGCACTCGTTTTGTCATTCATAGTGAATTGTTTTTCCAAACAGTAGCACAACTTTATCATTTTTGAATGTAGCTGTGATTTTTTTTAAGGTGTTTTTAACCACACTGAATGTTGATCCCACTCCCAGTAGCTGCGCTTATTATTTACAGACAGTTTGTCTGACTGTGAGTAGAATAATATCTAAACTCTCTGAAGTTACTTTGCTACTCTTTCTAGACCGTTTTCAACCATAAAGCTTCTGAGAGCTGTTGATGCTTCTTGTGAAACAACAAGATAGACGTGATGTTTTTTTGAAGATTATCATGCACATTTAACTCTTAACTCTGGCTTTGTTGAGGTTTCACTTACTTTTTCCAACCAACATGGTGGACTGTTTGAATGGTCCATCCAGTATGGAGGAGGGCAGTACAATGATTCGAGCTCAGAGGTTGTTTGTACACTTGTAAAAACCTGGGTTCCTTTTCATTTCAGTTTCGTAGGCGGCTGAGGACTGTGTGCTTGCTTTTCCGTGTATTTCCTTGCATGTCTGTGTACACTTTCCCAGTGTTTGTGCATGCGTCAACCAGGATTTGGCTGCTAACACATGTGCACATTTTATATCAGACTGAGAGAAAACGCTCAATGTGTGTGCAGTCACAGCGTACTAATAAACAGACATGTTTGGCGAGTTTTAGCTCTTGTGTAGAAAATGGGATCTAATGCTGGTAAAATACTGCATCTAATTTGTTTTTATTTGTTCAACTGGCCATCTCAACTGTGTACAGTTCCTGCTCAGGCTAAAGTGGAATAAAATTTTGAGACGTATTTATCAGCTACTGTTTTCTCTTGTGGTGTAGGGCAAGTTGCTTTGCAAGCATCTAAACAAAAGTTGACATTCTAGTATGAGGTCACATTCTTTGGTTTTAAATCATTTTACTGAGATTAAAACCTGTGTTTATTGCTCATATTATAATCACATTGTACCTGGTGGTGTTGATCATGCTCTTGCAAGGTCTTATTTTTTTTTTTTAACACTGAGTTTATTTGTACTGTTTTTTCTCATAGGCCTAAATCCACTCCTACACCTACTGCATCCTTAAGTGCCAACGGTGTGCCAACAGAAGCTGTTGACTATGACAGATTGAAACAGGTAAGTAGACATTTTTAGGCAAATATTTCATTCCTTCATTCCTAAGAGCAGATGCAACAACTTTCTTCTGATGTCTAAATAGTTTAAAGTTATGTCCCGAGTATAAAAAAAAATCATTAGTCTTTAACAAATTATGCATAGCTTATGTTGATGTTGGTATTTTCATTGGTCAGTGTGAGCTGTTTCTTCATTATTCATGCTGCCTTGTTAGAGGTTCAGCAGTGTGGTGCTGTGGGTGTGTGCAGTCCTGTTAGAAGGCAGCTCCTCCCTCTGACCTAATGTGAATGAGCCTCTTAGATAAGTAAAGAGTCCGTCGGGGTTTCCCTATCTGTCACTACAACTGGTCACAGTAGGAAGACTGTGAGACATGACGGCCCACAAACTCCGTCACCCAATTCACCGTCACTGCCGTTTTCTCACTCAGGGAAATTGTAGCTGCAAAAACTTAGAGGTCAAAGTTGAGGCTCATCATTTTAATACTTCCTTGTATACTTTTGTCCATTTGTTTGCATCTTGGTGTCATTAAGTAAGTCTTTAGCCTAATCCTACAGGGATTCCCTAAGCAGGGATTAGTTACTTTGTAAAGTACACATGGAATCTTCTTTTACCAGTTGGCAGTGTCTCTGCCTACAGTAAATCAATCCAAACACCAAAGAAAGCTGTCAGGCAGAAGGCTGAAATGAACACATGAGCTTGTCCCCTCACTGATATTTATCATGTTTACATGGAAATGTGACTTTGTTCTGTTTTTTTTTTTTTTTTTTTTTTCTTTTCTTTTTTTAGGACATTCTTGATGAGATGAGGAAGGAACTGTCAAAACTAAAAGAAGAGCTCATTGATGGTAATTATCACTACATTTAGTCGTCCTGCAGAAACACCATGAAGGCTTTGCAGTGAATCCATGCATCAAATACTAAACATGACAATGCAGCAGTAATCCTTCCATCCTTCTACTGTGGGGATTACTTAATCTATTCAACGACAGCCCATATTACACTCAAATGCTGTTAAATACAGGAAGTGAAAAACTTGCTTGCATACTCTATTCTTAGAAATGTACAGTGAACCCTCGTTTATCGCGGGGGTTACGTTCCAAAAATAACCCGCGATAGGCGAAATTCGCAAAGTAGTCAGCTTTATTTTTTACAGTTATTATACAGTACTATAGAAGGAAACCAAAGATCAAAACCTGTTTTCAAGCCGAACACATTCTGTGCTGGACAGAGACGAGGGACGGAGGAGATTGACAGCCAATCAGGACGCAGAACACGATGCGTGTTCATAGACTGTTAAAAAAAAAAAAAAAAAGCATAAAAAACTGCACTAAAAAAAACAGCGAAACAGTTTCCGTGAAACAGCGAGGCCGCAAGAGGTGAAGTGCGTTATAACGAGGGTTCACTGTACACTCATTGATGTTGAAAGGTAATGTGCAAAATTATTAAGGCTCACACCTTTAAATGTGAGATTAAGGTTTATGTTCATGAAATGAAGCCACAAGCTGTCTGTTCACATGCCGTTTGTTGTTTTGCAACAGTAGGCAGGATTTGTAGGCAGGTGCCACACAAACCAAGTTAGCTGTACATCATAGTATAGAAGCATTGTGTCCATAGACTGTATATAAAAGATGGCCTTTACCCCTCTGGTTTTTACCCATTGGTTTCTGGACACTGCACTTTTAAAATTTTTATTTATTTATTTAGGCGCTAGATGTGATCATATTTGGACAAGAAGCTAAAGTGCTAAGTTATCCACTAAGCAAGCTAGCATATTTGGTTAGCAGTGCATTGTAGTGTATGTGGTGCAGAAAACAGATATATGCTCATTAGTGCTAATTTAGAGACTACCAAAATACTAAAATTTCACCACATCTGAAGCATCATGTTATTGGTATAGGTCTATATAGGTCTGTAACTCAAAGGAAGTCGCACTATGTGGCAGATAATTCCATTGGCATTGCTCTAATAGGGGCCAACAGCACATACACCATGGAGAAGTGTAGTTCAGTGCTACAGCACTCTGTCACTTATACAAAGGTTCACCTGCTGTGCATGTCATGTCATGCTGTCATGATGGGTAAAATTATAGAAGCTATTTCTTGTACCAAGCAGTAAACCTGCTTCTTAATACTGTAATTTGGGGCATTTTAACATTGGGAGATTGACTCAGTCCTGAAGCCGTCCTTGAGGGACCATTAGAAGAAGTTGTTGGCTTCATTTATTGTGATCCAAGTTGAGAACATGCCTGTGTTTTTGTTCTGTTTTCTCAGCAATCCGGGAGGAGCTGGGTAGATCCAGCACAGCATAGAGGAACCAGACTCCCTGTTAGCAACATCCACGAGAACCGACAGACAACCACGGTCCATTTAAGACATGACAATATAACAACGGAAAACAACAAAAATGGTGGAGATGGCGATTACAACAACAATCATATTACCACACAGAGAGGACATTATTTGGTGCAGAGCGGTGTCAGACAGAACAACAGCGGACAGGTGGTGGTGGGAGATTTGTAGTCTTTGATAGCTGTGACTCACAGAATCCACTCTGCAAAGCCTCGTGTTCCCACTGCCCCCTCCCACAGCCCCCTCTCTCCTCTCGCCCTCCTGCTGAGGGCATCCTGGAGGACAGAGGAGCCGAATGTCTTTATGCAAAGATGGCTCCTCACTCTCTGTCCTACAATAAGAAGAAAATAAATCCAATAGTGAACTCTTCAGTGATACTGTATTAACCACAAGTTGCTAAGAATCAGAACTCTTGTGATTCGCTATCAAAAGTTTTGTCGAGAGTGCGGAGAGAGGAAGGATGGAAACTTAAAAACTTTTTTTCCCATAATGCCATAGGGGTAGCGTGTGTGTATGAGGGACCGACAGTCTCTGGTGGAGTCCACCACTGCAGGACACTGTAAAGCTCGTCTTCCTCAAATACTATTTTAACCTGAACATATACAAAAGAGAGAAAAAGTTAGACAAAAAAAAAAAAAAAGAGTATCTCTCCACCATGTCTGTTTCTGTGTGGATCTACGGCCATATGAGTAGCTCAATAATCCAATCTTTAAACAGGATGCTCTCTGGCCTGTCTC
Organism: Archocentrus centrarchus; assembly: GCF_007364275.1. Taxonomy (NCBI): domain Eukaryota; kingdom Metazoa; phylum Chordata; class Actinopteri; order Cichliformes; family Cichlidae; genus Archocentrus; species Archocentrus centrarchus. The sequence continues at coordinate 27,889,998 of NC_044369.1, read as the reverse complement.
TTCATCTGTGAAATCATCATCATCAGAGGCATTGTTTCCCTCCCGAAGCAAGCATTCTGTCATTTCTCTGTTGAGCAGCAGGTAGAGGAGACACTGACGCTCTATACCAAACTTTACCTGTTGAGCAGAAGTGCTGATTCACAATCCATGCACCCCGGCCAGACGTGTAGATAGATGTTCCTTTGATTTTAAAGAGTCTCTCTCTCTCTCATCCTTCCCTCTCAGTCTGTCGTTTTTATCTGCTCCGTTCGGTGCATTTGTTTTCTCAGTACAGCGAGGGTCACAGGTCTGCCACGAATTTGCATTACCCGTCACAAGTTTTAATACAAGCAATAAGTGTAGCATCTCTTTTTACAGCCCCGCTCCTGAACTCCACCAAACATTTCAGTGTCTGTCTGTCCTTTTTTGGCCCTTCTGAGGCCCTGTTGGATGTTACTGTGTCACCGCGCCACCTTTCTGTAAAACTGAAGGCTGATGTGATTGAATAGCAGCGCAACACTGTAAGACATAATTTCATGGAATTCATTTCTAAATAACACATTTTTTTTCTATAAATCCTAGGATACTGTATCTGTAGCCACATTGGAGATGAACTGTTTTTTTTTTTTTTTTTCTTTATCCGTTGTTTTCATTTTAAAGCGTTTATACAGTTAAACTTTTTTCAAAAGGTGCACCGGACAACCCAAATATCTGAGAGATGGTGTCCATACAAGGACATGAATGTGCCATTTATTCTTTCACCAGTGCTTACTGTTTTTTTTTTCTTTGCCTTTTTCTCCTGCTGTTGTCCTTAACATGACAAACTGTATTTACCCCATGCTTTGACATAGATAAGTGAACTATCACTTTCAGCATGTCTCTAACTTTAGTGCTTAAAATACAATCAATGTGAGAGAGATACGTTACAGGTGGGGGTAACGGATAAAAGTCTGTACTCTTGTTGGCTGAATGAGATCCTGAAGAGGGGCCATTTTCCAAATGCAATCAAGTATCATAAGTGGCTAACAGCCACAGGGGGCTCTGCAGGAGTTTTAAAGTGAGCATCTATAATGTATATTTTGTGGAATCTCAGTTTTTGCAAGCATGAAACAGAGATCTTAAAAAGCAGTAGCATACCATCTCCACAGGTCACTCTCTGGCAGCACTGTCACAAGTTTCTCTTTGAATGGGGTGACAATGCATTGCTCAGAGTTGTGATCCTTTGCTGATTGTACTGTTGAGAGAGTTGAGAACACTTTATAGCATCTGCCAGCCAGATTGTTCACATGCTCCAGCGCTGCCGGTAGCAAATAAAATCGTGTCTTGAAAATATGCCAAAAGACTGAGGTCATTGCAACATGCTGTTTGGCATCAAATTGAAGAAGCTGGTCATTTCTGTGGAAGTTACTGACAGGCAGCTAGCTCGGATACCGCTAACTGCTAATCAGCGGTTCATTAGCCTCCCTAAGGCAGCCTTCTCAGGTGCTGGTTGCTTTAGTCCCTGACCTTTGGGAGGGGGGGTATCTTTGCAGATGCAACCGTCAAATCAAAAACCACCAGTTACTCACAGGGCAGGCTAACAGCGTGCTGATCCGCACTTGGCATTAGCTAAATTAGCTGTTTGTGTCCAACTTTGTAAATTTGCATTAAGGTGATTACACAGCTCCTTCATTTTTATTTAAACAGACTTCACAAGCAACCATCTTTCATTCTATGGATGTTTTTATGACATATCATTGGCTAGCAGCCGCTATCATTGGCTAGCAGTTGAAAAATGAAAGCATGACGAGCACGTGTAAGTGAAACCTTTCAAATCCCTCAGTGTAATGGCAGGTTTTCTTTGTAATCCAGGCTGAGATGACCTGACTTCATGAGGGTTAATTTTCAGACTTTTCCCAGACCAAAGAGACCATAACACAACTGTCAAATTTTTCTCTTTAACTGTAGAATATAGGTGGCTGGTCCCCTTTAGATGAACCTTTGGGTGAACTGGCTAATGAGTTATCCTCAGAGCTTTTAAACTTCTTGTCCGAGCAGAAGGCTTGATAATCTTATCTTTCGGTGGCTGTTGGCACCTCTGTTGGATCTCATTCTACACAACTGTTTAAGGGCTTTGATGCTATAGCTTTGCTACATAAGATCAGACATCACGCGCTAAGAATTGACATTTTCCCCTTCAGTTACTGTTATTAGTTTGAGATTGGTTCAGAAGTACTGTGAACACAATAAAAAACCATTCACTTCATATGTAGACATGCCATGATCTGTGGAGGAGTATTTTTAGGTTTATCCTCTTAATAAAGCCATTTCATCAACTCATTCACCAAGAGTGTTTACACAGCATCGATTGCACTTTAAGACAAAAAAACCCCCCCACAAAGCAATCCAGCGTGACAGCAGTTGCTTAGAGCCTCTGTTGCCAACAGTGTGGCTCCCTCACCAAAGGATTTTACCCCGGCGGTCTCCTGCTAATCATGATCACTCTCAGCAAAGTCGCCTTTTTATTTTATTTTTCTGTTAGTTTGTCAAAAGCAGAAAGATGTCACAATGAAAGTGAAACATTTTGATCGAGAAAGGTTTCTCTTTGTGGAGCTGTGTGGTTTGTGCCTTGTTCCGAAGTTGCATTTAATATGTCAAAGATTTAAAGTTGACTAGTAATAATATCTATGGGACTGTCATTATGATCACCTGCAGTTTCTTTTTCTTTGTTCATCTTGGTCCTGTTGATTTAAAGGGAGAATTCAATGACTTTGGTACTGTTTCCCACCAAGAAAACATCTTTGCACCACATTTTTTTAAAAATAACTGATTTATTTCCATGTTGCTTCTCTTACAGTTCAGAAGTACAATCAAACTTTGATACACAAGGCCTATGAGGGTTCAAAGATGATCTTCAGTGTGTGATTTTTGGGTTTTGTGGTTTGTTTTTTTTGTTTTTTGGTAAACCTAAAGCCCTGTTTGGAAGTCCAAATGAGTCTGGCTGCAGTGTTCTGTGTTCCCTCATGCCATTTTAAATGTCACAGAAACCTTGTGTTCAGCAGCTTAGCTTTCTTTACATGCTTGGAAATCTCTGAGGGGGGAAAAAAACAAACTGTTTTGGTCTCAGCTGTGAAGTCTGCTCAATGATGGAAACACTTTGTAAGCCCAGCTGAGGGAATGAAAGTTGTGAATTTGCAGAAATAATTGCAGAGATGACTTTGGCTGAAGTAAGTTTCATAGAGAGGTTTCCAGACTTATTCTTTTATCATCTGAATTGTACCATACTGTTCTCATGTTTAGTCTTTTCTTACATGCTAACATTGTTTTTGTTTGAGCAAATGAAATAAAAATTGCAATACAATACTAGAACTGGTTTCTTTAAATGGTGATCACCGCTTTAAACTTGAACAAGACTTTTGAGACTCATTTTTCAGAGTTTTATGGGAACATTTAAGCTAATGTTACATTTCCACAACGGTCAATATAAACTGCTGGTGATGCCAGAGACTCACTGACAAATTGCCATTGAGAGATGCTTGCAGATATTCAGTCTACTCACTATTTTATACTATCGGTCTCACAACCAATGAGGTCATATATCCCACTGCAACAGTAATCCTGGAAACACTTATATAGGATCATGAATGCTACACACTAACATCTTTGGATCTAGTACGTGTGTACTAAATCAATAGAGGCAGGGGTCTACCACAGCACAGGACCCAATGTGCAGGTTGTACCAAAAGTAGCCAAAAGACAGTTCAGCACATAGCAAAATCTAAGATGCAAGCTGGGACAGCATACACTGACAGGTGGCTGAGATGGTGAACAAGAATATCTGCACGGCACATGGATTAGAGGGCCTCAAGTCCTAATAGGGGAAGCCACCAATGGCGAAATCAGGAACAAGGAGCATGAGAAAATCAAGTACTGGGGTGGAAGGAACAACTGGAGCAGAAAAGTAACTTTATCTGCTCCCTTGTCACAAGGGGTCACCAGAGTGGGTAGCTCCAAATGTTTGATTTGGAAGAGTTTTATGCCACATGGCCTTCCTGTGACTTTTCTTTTGCCAAGCAAACGTGTTAACCACTACATTATGGAGCAGGAAGGAACAACTGGAGCAGATGCGGATGGTAAAGTCAAAGGTAGTTTCAGTGCTAATAGGACCCCCCCTAACTGGAAGAGTGGCTTCCAGGCACGTCATCTGATTTCTCTGTCCACATGAGGGCTGTCTTAGGGAGCTAAGGTACTGCACAAAATCCTCAAACTCCCAGACCTCTGATAGGGGACCTGAGCTTGAGAAAGAGATGCATACCACCCTAGGCACTAAGAGGGGTAGGTATGATTCCTGTAGAGGACACTTCTATTAATTTCTTTGAAAGATTTACTATGTTTATCTCACCATATGTACAAGTAATTCCTGTGAGCCAAAACCTGAGGCTTTAGACTTTTGGGGTTTTTTTTTTCTATTTTTGCCTCTGTATGACCTCAGACATCCCCAACATGGTATTTTCAAAGAAGCACCACCTATGCTGGTCACATCTTTGTGAGGAATAGCCAGTCTTTTAAAAAGTGGGCTTAAATGGATGTGAAAGGTAGCTAACACCAGAGACACTTAGGAGCAACAAGCAAATTTTTTAAAGCATTATTTTGTGTTAGGACTGGTAATTCTGTGCAGTTTGTCCTGTTAAGCACTGAAATTAAAGTTACTTGAAATAAATTTTAAAATAATTGCCCAAATAAATGCTCCTTGATTCTAGAAGGACTTTGGCTGAAACTGCTTGTTTCACAGAGAGGAATGAAGTGAGGGGCTGCACCAAAGCCCTGTTTATGATAAACCAACACTGACTTACACAAAACTGATCTAGGAGACTTCAAGAATGGAAACGTTGAGCTGCAAATAAGTAGGATGCATCCCTCTCAAAGTCAATAACCAGCCTCTGAGCTCTCTGTAGGACTCAGTTGGCCAGTTTCTCCTCCCACATCTGTCACTGCACCAGATCAGCCTCCGTTTCACAGCCCGTCAACAGTGACAAAATGTCTGACACAGAGGGTCACGTGCACGCTGAGCAGATGTGAACAGGAAGAGGGAAACTAACTGAAACTGAGCTCAGTTATCGAAAGCATTCACGATCTGCACACGGTCTTCCTTTTAGTGCCGCTGACATCTGTCAGCTCAGTCAGACTGCTGCTGGGTAAAAGGATGACAGGAGGGAGATGGAGACTAAGACTTGAACCTAATACTGCAAGTTATAGGTTTTCTCAAGTCAAATGAATACATTAATGCTCAAACACTTTGCAAGATCTGGATCTGTCACCTCTTTTTTTGAAAGTGCAAAATAATGTTTTTTGGGGGCTCGTCGTTGGTTACTTGCTTTGTCTTTGTTTACTTGCAGAGGCTTCTAGTTACAGCTCGCTGTCAAATTGGGGTTTCTTATGCAGCTTATGTGTATAATATGACAAAAACAAAGGAAAGGTGCAAGACGTGGAGAAAGTGTTACAACAATGCACATCTCAATCTTATTAAAAGTAAATATGCCAATATACTGACTCATGAGAAGACAGTCATTGAATTTGTACATTTTCATTTAGGTTATTTTACAAAAAAGAAATGTATTTGCATTAAAATGTTTATGTATACACACATATACATATGTACATGTATATATGTGTGTGTGTGTGTGTATGTATATATATATATATATAAACAGCACAGTATTTGAGTTTAAATTGTTATTTGTTGTGGATTTAATAATAACCATGAATTTTCTGGGTGACTTGCCTCATAGCATAAACTTCACTTTATTGGTTCCTGTGAAGCTTCACCTTACAACACACACAGCAACACTTCCTGTGGGTGGAGCGGATAGAGCGCTCTGGCAGTGCATCTGCAGTTCATTTGAGGTTTGGTTTGACTTGCAGCCATGGAGGAGCTGTACTGTGGTGAAAGCTGCACTGAGACAGGAAAACACTCTGAGCTGCAGAGATGAGGAAGATGAGACGGCACCGATGCTCTAACTCGATTGGCGAGTTTGAATTTTCAAAATCAGCCCTCTTCCTCCTATTGCGTTTCTGAGCTTTAGTTCTGAGCGGCAGGTGCCAATAATGAGTCACAACTATCAGGTCCCCCATGCAAATAAGTCACGGTATTCTGCTGTCACACTCAGTTTCTGCTTCACTTTACTGGTAGTGTTTGGAGCAGTCATCCTCAGCTCACACACATGCACCAGTAACATACTCAGTACAACATACTGTAATAATCTTTAATCTAGCAGATATTCAAACAGGTGCAAGTTCACTTTAAATAGGACAGACTGTTTTAGAGGCCTCGGATCTTTTTTAGAGAGAAGCCCACATACAATCCAACAGGTTACAGTCCAGTTTTGTCAGCTGGTTCAGTAAGACCTGTCAGAGGGGGTATTTTTCTGCCTTAAAACAGGTCTTTAGGGGGGTGACTACTGATAGAAGCGTGAATAGAAGTGTATACATTTCCTGTTTTTTGGGGGGGTTTTGCCATTTGATAAATGTGTTTTTGTGCTTTATGAAATTAAACCTTACTTATAAAAATTGGTGTAAAAATATTTTGATTACAATCCTGATGATTTTCTCTTGGGGGAAAGGCCCAAACCTCTTTGAATGGGCACCCCAATTTGTTGTATGCAATAAAAACCCTAAATCAGTATCTTTATAATGAGAAAGATAATGCACAATGACTCTGATTTTAGGGTTTCCTTTTGCTGCATCATCTTTACAGCAAACAAGAAGTATGATGACAGAAAACTGTTTACCCAGCAAAATAATGATGCAATTTTTATGTAAACACTTTGTAATGTATTATGATAAATGCTGCATTTAAATGCATGCAGCACAGGTGTGTTATTAAAGTGATTTATGTGAAAGCATGTGTCCCCAGAGCCTTTGCCTTGTGCATGCAAAGTAAGAATGGGTATCAGTTATCTGCAGAGCAAATCTGGATGTTTCCCATTCACTTTCACTACATTTTTTTTTTTTGTTACTGCAATCAGCTAAACCATTTATCAAGAACAGTAGCAATTGTGAAGTATTAACATATATTTACATTTATATTACTTGCAATATATATTTTAATAATACAGTTACATCGTGATTATTTTATTACATTATTGTTAGTTTCAGTATAGTAATTTCCGTTATGCCCTCCAGAATATTCGCGATTATGAAGCAAAAGTATTCCTATCATTTAAATATTGTTTAATTTGGGATATTTTTACCTATACTGCTGTTTCGGCTGACGGTCATTTGATACCAGTAAACAAAATAGTCGTGACTCCCTCAAAGCCAATCCCAACACAGTTAAAATCCACCAATAGCCAATGAAATTATAGAATCGTTTGAAATGAACGCTGGACTAACCAATCGAAAGCCTTCGCGCCTTCCGAGTTACTGGTGGATTTTGCCCGAAGAGGGAGGGAGGACGAGCTCTACGTCAAACGTTAGCAAAGTTCGTTTTTGAAATATAAAGCTTCTTTTATTAATTCATCGTCGTGATCCGGATATTTTATCTGTTTTATTTACTGGAATCATTCGCGCAATATTAAGGTAAGTGCAGCTTTCCGGCGTATGTGTTTGAGATGCAAGAAGTAACTATCTTTACGCTTCTCTTTGTTGGGAAACTGGGGCTTAGCCGAAGCTAATTCAAGCTGGCCGTATAACGGCGTCGTAGGCTTCCGTCTAATTTCTGGAATGTGAACTTGCTTTTTGTTGAAGTTGAAAAACAGTAGGACTTATTATTTTTAGCGTGAAGTGGCAACCTTTCTCATCGATAGGTCAAAGTTTTATTAGAATTTGTGGGTTTTGGGAAGGGGAACTGCAATGGTAACTACCCACCTCTGTTCGGGCTACTCGCCAACATCCAGATTAACGATAGGCAAACATACTTCGTTCATAAATTAGACGGTGCCCGCCAGTGAAACGTCGTCTTTAACACATCGTAACGCTAAACGTTAGCTCAGTCGTGTTTCCAGCTGCCTGTGCATCATTATTTAAAAGACTTTGCTGAGTTCTTGTCAGTGAGTTTAGCTTTCTCGAACCTATTCCTGCGTGGCCACGCATTGTTTCTATGGCGGGTGCTTTTGGTTTCTTCGCCAACAGTATTTGAATGCATGACGTTTTCCCTCCTTTCCTTTTTGTCGCTTTTAGCTGCATCAGCGCTATCTCCGAGCTAACCATGCTAGCGTATTTCGTTAAAGAAACAGCTCCTGCACACCGGCATTAACCGAGAGCACCGCCTGTTACTCCGTAAGCCTAAGCGCAAAAACTGCAGTTAAAGCGGTTGTTATGAGCGCCAGTTTGACGAGTTCCAGGTATTTGCGTCTATGTCATATCCCATATATATAATAGAAACGCAGTGAAAAGGGAGGCAAGTGCTTAGAAAAGTGGGCTTTTTTGGACATTTGGGACCACATTAGTTACATTTGTCCCCTGTTAGAGATTTTGATACGATTTTCATTAAATATTATTATGTAAAATGTTTTACTAACATAGGATTGTGTGAACTACAGTGTGACTATACACTGTAGTAAGCTGACTTTTGATGGCGCCTTGACAGTGAGAGTAAAATTTGTGCTGCTGTGCGTTGTCTGTCTCGTTTCTTAGAGCAGGTCTGTTTGTCCTACTCCTGGGACGTTTGAATAATACGTAATTTTCTGGTTTGCTCACAAAGATATCTTTTCTAACCTTTGGTGGGACAACTTTTACTCACACATTGCATTTCAAATGGTCTCCGTACCAGGTGGAGCACTTTTCAGCACAAAGCGGTGGGGAGGAGGGGGTCTCTCCCTGACTTCTATTTTAAACTCCACCCACGTTAGTCATATCCTTTCATCAGCCCAGAGGCTGATCTGATGGGGGAACTCTACTCAGTCAGGATTCACCACATCCCATATGGAAGCCAGCACGCCAGCCAGGAGAGCAGCCTTGGGACATACTTTGGGTGTGTCGTGTTGTGAGATGGGTTTTCACGCACATGTTGTGGATTTTTGTGTTTTTACAAGATTGTATCAGTTAGCAGTGGGTGTAGTCTTTGTAAATCAACGAAGTTGCTGTGTGATTATAAAGGCAAACGGGAGATTGATGAGATGTGCACCAGGCTTGTCAGTGTTTCATCAACCTTGTAATTGTCAAGTTGAACAAAAAGTGGTTCTTTGATGGCTGCATGATGCTTAGTTTCTGCCAGTTGAGGGTAGAAAGTGCAACTTGGAAAAGAGTTAATATAGTTTAATATTTTCCATTTCTAATTCACTTTCAGTTTGGCTTTTTGATTCCCAGATGGGTGTGCTTGTTTCAGTTTAGTTTTAATATTTTAAAATGTTAAGTTTTAATTTCCTCTTTGTTAGTTTCACTTTTAGTTTTAGATGTTATTGATGTAGGTGGTATTTGTCAGATTGTAAGATCTAGGACATTCAGAACAATACAGTAATATACTAATACAACAGTCATATAGGCATCTTAGTAAACTCATGTTAAAAAAAAAACCCTCATACATACTGAAAAAGTCTTTAGGTCATTTTAGTTCTTTTTTTCTAAAGTATAGTTTTTGAGTTCACTAAAATGTTTCTTCACATCTAGTTAATTTTAGTTCACTATAATAGCTTTGATCTAAATGACTGGTTTGAACCTCACAGCACTTCCTACATGGTACCTGCCATTTACTGGAGCATGGCTCTGTGATAACCACTGGAATTTTAATTAGCATCACTGCTGACAGGATGCTGTCATTGGGGTATGTGACTTCAAATTGTTATCAGCACAGAACTGACTGTAGAGCCTGAAACCAAAGCCTGTCTTGAACGCTGTAAAGTCAGACATTCCTTCCATGTGGATGCTAATGTGCTAATTTATCGTTGTTTTTGTCCCATGTTTTCTTGAGGTGGCAAATCGAGGAGTTAAATCAGTTACTATAGGTTGGTTGGTTGACCTCTACAGAATGGTCTGTGCATGGTTAAACTTAATAATTGCCAGCTGAAAAATTGTAAAAATTTCAAGTGCTGCTTTCTGGAGGATGATTGACGACTCTGAGAACTCAGTTATAAAAGTGACCATCTCACACTGGGTTCATGCTGTGGCTGATAAATTACAATTTAGCTTCTTGTCATTTGTGCAGTTGCAGCTACTACAGACAGATTCCCGCAAACTAACCTGTAAAAATATGTTTGCAACATTTCATTACTGGACTATTAGTAGATAAATGTAAGTTTACAAGTATTAAATTCACTTATGAATACAGAGACAGTTGGTGGTGTAAAATTCCTTGCCTGGTTGGCTGTGACTTGAATGGAGTGAGTCACTGGGACACATTGCTCTGGGTAAACCTAACAGGGACACACTTGTCAGCAATTCTGCAGTAGTGTGCTGGTTTTCTACACACTACTGAGCCTCCCGGGTCACTAATGTTCCATAATGCTGACCTCGCCTGGCCCTCCTCTTTGTGTCCAGTGGTGAGCACCACTATAGGATTTTGCCATTCCATAGTGTAGTTAATACAGGTTGTCAGTTGTGACATTGTAAACTGTGAATATTTATAGCTTGGTTGGGTGGATAAACAGACACCATTTAAACAAAGATATAAATAGAAAAGACAAATAGTGGTTGATCATTGTCGTTTAAATTTACAGTAAGGATCATCACTTATCATCCCTTTTGTAGGGTAGCATTATGTAGCCGGAAACAAGCTTGGCAGTTGGTTGCTAAAAGTGGCATTTAACCTTTTTATATGAGGATGAGCTCAGAAAGTTTCACCACCCCCGTTCTGACAAGCTGGTTCACACATCTGCCAAAAGCAGAAATCAGAAGTGAAGACTGGGTGGACTTTTTTTGTATAGCTGTTTAGTTGAGGGTTTACCCCTGGGGTTTAGGTCTTGTCCGTAGCTTTATGATGTCCTCAGGTTAGATATATTTTCTCTTATTTCTTCAAAGCGTAAATGCTTGGTGAGGGGTGCCACTGCAGCCCAGTTATCTCTAATAATGTAGTTTCAGTGTAGGTTTTCTTGTCTGCTTAAGTTACTATTTTAGCTCAAGACCCTCTCACAGCTTAAAGCATGTTTGGTTTAATACTTTCTCAGTACTATTTCATTGTGCACTTACATTATAAATTGCATTTCATGCAGTAATTTGCAAAAAGATGGTCTAGCTTATGTTTCTGAAAATTGAAGCCAGTGCAGAAACCTGCATTCTTTCTAAATGAGTGGTTGTACAGAAGTTCTCCATCAGCTCAGTAAACACTTTAATGCTGAGCTTATGGTCTCAAATTCTAGGTACAGGTTTTACTGACTATAATATGATATTTTGTAAATTATGGTCTGATTAGTGTCCAGAAGGATTATAAAGCAGGTTACACTTTAGGGTCTGTGTCCACAGGCAGTGCTTTTTATGCCAGAAGAACTCATGGTCTAATTTTCATAGTGCAGCTCTCAAACACTTATCGCTACTAGGTTACAAAAAATACATTATTCTGTGCTTTTTTTTTCTTCTTCTTCTTTCCCCTCCACCGTGAGTCAGTGTTATCATTAGTCTCACCTTTCCTTCATTTTGGTCATGAGAAACAAAGGACTTCTTCTCGACAAGTGCGGTGTTGTTCCAAAAGTCCCGCTGTTTTTAGCTGAGAGTGCTTTGGGCAGAGTTGACAAAAATGCTTTATGCTAGGCGTATTTTTCTGCTGAGGACTTTGAGCTCTGTCACTGCTGTGATTTATGGGATTTGAATAGAAAATGAACACAGTGGAAGCAAAAACGCTGCATGCAGACACAGACTCTTACAGTAACCTATCAGGGTGCTGTGTCTGATTTCTTAGTTGGATGTACCGTTGCTTGTCATGCCTGGCTTCAAAATGCCAACATGGTTATGCAAAAACGCTCAGCTTCACTAACATGACGTTACTGTAGCTGCATCTTTCTGTGTTTGCAAAGCACATTTTGTGAGATTATTCATGTTTGTGATTAATTTTTTGATAGTTTGGTACAGCGTCAGAACAACTTAATAAGATGACTGATCATTAACTATTGACAATCACTCTACAGCTTTATTGTCCGGCCATAGTTGCACTGTATCAAAAGACAAAGTAACTGCCAAAGCTGTCCAAGTGACGATGAACCCATTGAGATTTTGAGATGCTGCTATCACCATTCAAGCAGACTGCTTAAGTATAAACGCATGCTGTGCTTCAAGTGGTACATAAGGAGACAGAAAGGGCTGCAAGCAGAGACAATGCCATCATTGTTTCAAATGATAAGCATTTATTAAGCACTTGATTGCTCATGTAGAGTAGAAAGCACTATATAAGACCCAGTCCATTTACCAAATGATTCATCCTAACTGTATTTAGAGTGGCAAGTTACCTCGCGCTTGAATATGATGCCAAATGTACTAGATATTGCTACTTGTTGTTTGATTTATTTTGATTTTTTTTTTTTAATTATACAGTGATGCTCTGCTTTTATTTACATCTCCTGTCAGTCTAGTCAAGTGTCTTTGCTCCCCTTCGTCTCTTGTCCTCTCAGTTTCACTTTCAGCCACTTTCTCCCCTCCTTGTTGCACTTTCTTCTGTACTCAGCTCTTGGTCTGTTGTGTTTCACTCCTTTTCAGGTAAATAAAGATGCCTACTGTGAAGTACCAGAAAGGGGACACGGTGATGGGCCGCTGGCCTGGCAGCAGCCTGTACTATGAGGTCAAGGTGCTGGGCTTTAAGCCCAGAACCCAGCTCTATACTGTCATCTACAAAGATGGCACGGAGCTGGAGCTCAAGGAGCAAGACATTAAGGTAGGACCAGAGTCACAGTATCTTGGTAACTGCAGCTGACTCTTCACTTATTAATTCAAAAGGGCTCTCTGTGGTTGTAATGTCTACATTTTTTCACTAAATATTAAGCTGGATTGTCATGGGTATGGGGCAGGAATATATCCAAACTATTATAATACCCTTTGAAAATTCAGCTTTAATTCTTAATCTTTATGATTAAACAATTTTGCAACTGATAGCAGACCTCTTTCATTTTGTTTTTTTTCCCTTTCCTGTTTCCCTCAGAGTGTAAGTGGTTTCCAGACCCGCTCTCGTTCTCGTTCCCGCTCACCAAGCCGCCGTCGCAGCCGCTCACGCTCCCCGGCAAGGACCACACGCCGCTCATCCTCTCGTACTACGGCAGCGGTTGCTGCTACAGCTGTCACAGCTGTCACAGAGAGTGCACCGTCTTCTCGCAGGGATAGCAAGCTCAAGGATACAGTGGAAGTGAGGCTCAGCCCTTTGGTAAGTGCTGCAGCTGCTTTGATATTGTCTGATCATTTAATATTTGTGGTTGTGGAAAGGCTGATAGAAAGGTTAAAGGATGCTGGCAAAAACAATGTATAGCAGGTAACTGTCACAATCAAGGTACTGTACTGTACTATATGTAGAGATCCCTGTTCTTTAGCACTTACCTGACTGTATTAATTTCACAATCATTTCATTGTAATGGTGTTTGCCAATGGGTTGTTTAGACAGACATGGCCTTGATGACTTCCCAGTAGCCTTGACACTCACTTTTGTAAGACTTCACTCCCATCAAATGGTGTCGTCAGTTAGAAATGTGTCAGAATAATGTGTGGAGTTTGAAATGGAAAAATGAAGAAGCAGAGAGCTAAGTACCCACCAAATGCTTCATGAAAAGTTTGTAACAATAAGAATGAAATGCGACTAGGTCGCAATGCTCTCCACCCTCAGAGCAGCACATTTCCGCAAAGTGTTGTAAACCTGGAAGAAGCAGTTACAGTCTCGGTTAGACAGTAATATTGCGTCATGTTTAAGACTGAGTTAATTTTTAGCTGATGGTGGTTCAGTGATTGATGAAGTTCTGCTATTTCATCTCACCACATGGGTGTATGACAAAATACACTAGTGGTGATTTTTTTTTGTGCTCCAACACAAAATACTTACCGTGTCATACCACAGGATTGTAATTCATCACATTTTTTGGAGATAAAGAATCTCTTGTGCATACTAGGGATCTGCACAACTAGGTGTTTAAATGTTGCTGGCCTTTCTAGAACTTCTAGACAGGCAAATGTATTATTCTCATTTAATTATTATACAAAAGAAGTTACCAATTCAAAGCTGTTATGATGGCACCAGCCACTGCCTGGGGCTGTAGCCAAGTCAGGTGGCCACGCCTTCTCTCTTGCACCCTCTAGGAGTGGAAGTTGTAAATGATCAGAGATGGAAAGTGAACGAGACACAGCCGTGCTAACCAGTGCTGTTCAGCAGTACTTCGATGTGTAACAAACTATATGCCAACTTTGGAACTCGAATATAACCAGTCAGCTGAAGCTGGTGTGACCATATTCTGCACCAGGATGTGGAGACTAGCATGGAAGAAACTAAGGGACATGCGTGTTGTAGGTTATGTTATGCACGGCACAAAGAGCCGCACATTTCAGCGACACTTAAAACCTGATTTGATTAATAAAGAATGTAATTAATGGTTTCATTTGGCTATGAAAATACACACAAAATATTTGTTTGGCTAATGTTTATCTTTGTTCAAAATGTGCTCAGTTTCGAATATTTTCTGAGGGTTTTCTGCCTTTGAGACTCCTCGACCTGTCTCTTTTTTTTCTCTCTCTCTCTCTTTTGTTTAATTGATGCAATTTAGTTGCCAGGAACGTTCCTAGTGTGGAACCAAAATAAAACAAAAAAGAAAAATATCACTATAGATGACAAGTCTCCGTGATACAGAAAGTTGAAGTTGTCCCATTAACAAATAAAGTGGCCTTTAAAATAAAACGGTCTACAGTTGTCTGGCAAGATTCAGCCCATTGTCAAATGTCCTAAATCATCAGTACTTTGTCCTTGTCGGGAAAGTGTGAGTCTGTCATTCTGGCTTTTGACCATAACACTCACGTTCCCTCTGTCTGTTCCTCACATATCTTTTTTTTTTTTTTTTTTTTTTTCCCTTTTTGTCTCTCTGTCATCTCCATCAATCACCCTCCATTGTTTGACGAGCAGCAACAGACAACGCCAGCAGAGAACAGTAGCAACAATAAGCATGAAAAGAAAGAGGAGAATAACACTGCTAGCAAAGTCATTGAGGTGAGTTTTGTCTTGTACTTTAAAACAAAAAAAAAAACGTTGTTTGGAAATTTTGCTGAAAATGTTTAAAATGTCCCCAAATGAAGCATTTATGAAGATCGCTTAAAGTTAAAAAAACCAAAAAAAGTGGGTTCAAAGGGATAACAAAAAGCAAACCAGCTGATATTCTAGGCGCTACTGACTTTCTGAAAGCGAACGGGCTTCGAGGTAAGTTAGAGCTGATGGAATGTCATGATGCATGCACGCTGGGGGCCCAATGCGTGTTTTCTAACTGAGAGGGGCTCCTCTCACAAGACTGTGCTTCATTTAACCAGTCACATGTTGTACTAACATGTGCTGCTGCTTTACTTTGCCAGCTTTAAAAAAAGTCCTGTGTGAAGTAATCTGCTGCATGAGATACAAAACTTTGACCTCTGTGGTAAAAAGCTTCATATACAGTATCGCAGATTTCTGATTGTTTCTTGCTGAGAAACTGATTATTGTTTCTTCACAGCAGCAAACAACAATAATCTTTTTCTCAGGTTAAGTTGTATAGGACATTTAATGTCCTAATTATTTCATTTCTGTCTTGTGAGTGTGGGTAGTGGTGTAGGTTTGTAGATGTCTTTTAAAAGCCGTGTTTATGTTGTGATAAATGTAACTATAGCTGTAGTTTTGTGTCTTGTATCGGTTTGCTCTCTTGTGGCTGTAAATGTGGGTTGTAAGTTGTTCAGACCTGTGCAGGTGTTTCTGAATGCATGATCAAATTTCTTTGGGCTTGGGCCTCTTTGGCGCGTGGGGGGGCTCTGCCGGGTGTCGGGCTGCTCTCGGGCGCTTGGGGCCTCGGGGGCCGCATGCCTGGCTCGTGCTGGGGGTGCCGGCCTGCCGGGGGGGGGGTGGGCTGCCCGTCGTCTCTGGCTCTCTGGACTCTAGCCCCTGGATTGTGGGGGTTCCGTCTGTAGCCTCCCTCCTTCCTCTTCTGGGGAGTGTACGCGGTTGCCATCGGGATGTGTGGCCCCCAGTCTTCTGAGCTCCTGTGCTGTGGATGGCCTGGGTCCCCTGGGTCCTTCCCTATCTACCTCTGGATCGCGGGGGGCATGGTTGCAGTTTCTCGCCCTCATTATCGAATACATTGCATGACAAAGGCGCATACACACACATTACTACAAACAATAAACTTGTGTGTGTGTGTTTGTGTGTGTGTGTATATGTAGGTGCATATGTGTGTGTGTGTGTGTGTGTGTGTGTGTGTGTGTGTGTGTGTGTGTGTGTGTGTGTGTGAGTATATCAACCCCTTTTATTTTTTTTTATTTTTTTTAAATTTTTTTCTATCTCCTTTCTTCCTTTTCTTCCCCCCCCCCCCCCCCCTTTTCTCCCCCCCACCTCTTGTTCTTGCCCCTTCCTTGTTGCCTGTCAGACTTGGCATGAATAACTAAATAAAAAGATAAATAAATAAAAATAAAATTGCAAACATTAACAAGAAGAGCCTATAGGAAACATATAGAGCTGTTCTTGTCAAAGCAAATATGTTTGGTACATCAGTGCATTCGGATCATCATTCCGATTGTGAAAGATGCCAGACATGACAGGCTAAAAAAAAAAAAAAATTTCTTTGGGAGGGGGGGGGGGGGCAATTTTGACAATTATTATGGGCCTTGAATTTATAATGCTGGGAGTCTTTGAATTTTGCCATTTCATTTTGTTATGATTTAGTTTTTTACCTTTTTTTTCTTTCATTTTTTGATAAAGATGGTAGATTGCAGTATCCTGCTGATCTGTTAGGTTGTTGAAATGGTTACGCTTTTTATGCTGTAATCTAGATGTGATCATTGATTTGTATATAATTCTAAATAAACTTAAATCATATTCCAGGAGTCTGAAGCTAAGGTGGAGGCAGAGTCTGAGAAAAACCAAGGCCCTTACAATCTACGCCGCAGGAAGGCCGATGGAGATGCCAAACCAGAACTGCTAGAAAAGGCTAAGGCGCCTCCGGCTCCTGCCGCCATCCACTCCACCCCTCTCGACTTTGGTGGGAAGATAGGTAGGAGGAAATGTAGTTTCATGTCAGTATTTCATGTAGTATTCTTTCAGAGTTTAATTTTAAATGCTGTCTGGTGCACACGTAAATGAAGCGAATCCCATTTTTTGTTCATGTATTTTCTTTTTGTGTGCTTTATGTTAATATCTCCTCTGACACAATATAAACAGAAGCTAAAATGTAGTATTTGTTTAGGGACTGTCATATTGGGTTCTACTTTTCTGTCTGCTCTTTATATCTTGACCTACTTCATGTAAGTCCACAGTCTGCCACTGCGCTGATAGTGGAAGTGGAGACAGAATTTTGCACATTTTACTTACCATGTATCACGTATTGTCATAAACACAGCTTGGTTTACTAAAAGAATAAAACACTGTCATGTTTATACAGAAAACAGCTCTTTGCTCTCTGTTTGGCTGCCGTGCCACAGCCTCACTGCTGTGAGCTTGTACAGACCTTGTTCTAACTCACATATGGTTCAGCTGTGTAATCAGTTCATTTCTGTGTGTGTTTGTCCGTGTATCAGTGGTGTTTAGCTAGTTGTGCAGAGATGCTAAGGGAAGACTGAACCTGACCAAACTGACATCATTAGTATCCCTGCTGTGTCTTCCTGCCCCCAGGAGC
Source organism: Archocentrus centrarchus (assembly GCF_007364275.1). NCBI lineage: Eukaryota > Metazoa > Chordata > Actinopteri > Cichliformes > Cichlidae > Archocentrus > Archocentrus centrarchus. The sequence continues at coordinate 27,872,305 of NC_044369.1, read as the reverse complement.
GTACTTCTGGCTGCTCTTCTTGCCAGCCTGGGTTCTCTTTGTAATACTTCAAGTCAACCTGAAGGACCCCAGTCTGGTCAACGCCCCCCCTCCTCTGCCTCCACTTGACGCCTTCTGGGATGCCCAGGCTCTTGGCTTTGTCATCCTCTGGATCTTATTTCAGGCCCTGCTTTACATCCTGCCCGTTGGAAAAGTGAGTGAGAAGATCTGAAATTTGTAAATGCAAGGATAAATGTATGATTTAGAGACAGAAGAAATAAGTGTAGTCATGCATGAATGCAGCCTCCTATACTCCTGTGTAATATCATTAGATACAGCCTAATAGGATGGTGGCTGCCCAGCTCTCTGTATTAACAGGTTTGGAAATTACCCACCTGAGCTGGAAATTATTTTGTTTATTTGTGCAGACATCAGGCAGAAATTGGATTAAAGGTCTGTAGTAACACTGAGACATTTCACAGGAGAAAGGGAAGCTCTTGTTCTTTCTGCTTGGCATCTTCCACTAACTGGGCATACCTCCTGCTCACTGAGTGTCTAAATCAAATACACATGATGCATTTCAGTCTAAACAGCACTTTGTCAAAATGTACATCCTAAACTGGTGTTTGGCTTTCAACCTGAGTCTCTTAGTCTTCTATCAAAGTTGTAACACTAAAGTGATGGTTTTTTTTTTTTGTCTGTTTGTCTGTAGCTGAGTGAGGGCATGCCACTAAGGTCTGGAGAGAGGCTGAAGTACAGAACCAATGGTGAGTCGTTATGAAGCAGCTCCCAATGAAAACGTATTAATTCAGTTCAGTAATGATCACTTGTAACTGTAGCCTCATCTGAACTGATAAATCCATATTTTTTCCCTTTGTTATATTTAGTGAACTTGATAAGTTTTCTCTACCACTCAGCAATTTGACAGTTAAGCTTTTAGTGAGCTGTGTTGTGTTGCGCTACCAGATTGGTGTGTTCATTTTGAAAAGGAATTACATTTTGCTGGTGTTTCAGAAATGTTACACCACACACACACAATGGCAAAAAAATAATTTTATTATTTAACACACAAACAAATCCATTCCATTAAAATGTCAAACAATTAAGAAAAAAAAAAACAGCATAATTTACAACAAAGAACTATTCCACTTGACTTTTTGTCATGGTTGTATTTGTATAATTGTTCGTTCTTATTCTAGTTGTGGTGCTGTGGACACAAATGAAGTAGAAATGTCTTAATTGCAGTTACGAGTTATTCATTGTCTAAGTATGACTTACAGCACATGTTGATTTCCAGTTTATTTCCATGCATTGAGCTCAGAATGTAAACTGTAAACAGGGTATCACATCAGTTTTATAATCTTTCTTAAAAATTCCTTCATCATCATTATTTCAGCAGTGGTCTGCAGAGTGAATCATAAGCTTCACGTGCTTTTACAAAACATGCTAACATCATGTGTGGATCGTACAGATCTTGAATCATTTCAAACCCTCTAGAAGCCCAAAGCTTAAACGTAGCATCTGCTCTTCTGGGCTGAAAAATTAGTAAGCCCAGGGGACTATGTTGAGATTTTTTTTTGTTTTTGTTTTTTTAAATATTTTCCCACATTGTACCAAATGTTTGTTCTGTAATTGGATAACCATTCTGCTTCGTAAGTTTTGATTTGTAGTTTTTGAATGAATGAGAAGATGCTTAGTTTATGTTTTCAGTACATTTATCTGTCAACCTCTCTGTGTACCTTCAGGTTTCTTTGCCATATTGGTGAGTGCTATAGTGGCGGCTATAGCAGTGCTCCAGGGTGTTGATCTCACCTACATCCACAGCCACTTCCTGCAGCTGGCGACAGCCACCTTCATCATCTCCGTCCTGCTGAGCATCTACCTGTATGTCCGTTCTCGCTATGCCAGCTCAGCAGAGCTGGCACTAGGAGGAAACTCTGGTAAGGAGCTCACTGATCGCATAGATTCTGTTGTACCTATTTTATTTTAATTTACCAGTTGTTGTAAATCTGCAGGTTTTAAATTTGCTTCTGTCTTGTCTCCAGGCAATGTGGTTTATGACTTTTTCAAAGGACATGAGCTTAATCCCCGCATCAAAAACTTTGATCTGAAATTCTTCTGTGAGATGCGCCCTGGACTGATTGGCTGGGTGAGATATCTTTTGTTTTAAAAAAAAAAATAAAAAATACATGTAGTGAGCACTTTCATTAATTGAGAAGTAATCTCAAGATTCTAATCAAACCAGTGCTTCAAATTAAAATTACTGTTACTGCTTCATCTGTATAGCGTGTCTGTAATGTTCTGCACATATTGTGCTCTCTGCTGCATCTGACTGGTTGTAAGGCGGCTGTCGCTGGGTGAAATCTCAAAGGTGCTGGACCAAAAACCTCCTAGTGGTTGCTTTGGCTGCTCGCAGATTGCCACGGTTGCCTGTAGTTTTCAACGTTTGTCCGCAAATGCTGACTAACTACTAGCCGAGCAGTAATACAGCTCAGTGTGACACAAGCCAGAAATGGAGTGCCCTTTGAAGCATGTTTATGGAAGCTTGTTTCCACCACTTTTTTTCTTTTGAAGGCCAGCGGTCTCCATCTCCTGTTTCCATCGCACTTTTCACAGTTTCACTACAGCTTGGAGAGAATCTGGACAGTGTTTGTAGACAAGTCTGTCACTTCTGTTCAAGCTATGGCCACAGTGGTGTGCTAGCAACCTAAGCAATCACGAGGAGGTTTTTGCCAGGTTTAATGTCATGTGATTAGTGGTCGTGTGTCTCCAAAACCTCGATGGCTTATAGAGCTTCATAGGCTTCAGTCTTCTGCTAATTCTTTACATCCTGGTTTGGTGCTGCCTTTTGATAATAATCTTGGCTTTATGTGTCTTTCTTTGTTCAGTGTTTGATCAACTTTGCCATGGCACTGGCTGAGATGAAGCAGCAGAATCTTGATGCTCCATCATATGCCATGATCCTAGTGAACCTGTTCCAGCTGCTCTACGTGGTGGACGGCCTCTGGAATGAGGTACGTGCAGCACATCAACACTTTTCTCAAATATATTACAGTTTCACGTTAACCAACTGGTCAGGTACAAAACTTGTGAACTTGCCATTATATCTGTTGTTCAGATGACACAAATGCTGACTCTGTGTTTATCACCCAGGAGGCCATTCTGACCACCATGGACTTGATGCATGATGGTTTTGGCTTCATGCTGGCTTTTGGTGATCTGGTGTGGGTTCCTTTTACATACACCCTGCAAGCTTATTACCTGGTCAGCCATCCCAACTCCCTGAGCCTCCCAGCAGTCACAGCCATCGTCATACTCAAACGTGAGTGGGAGCATCAAACTGAACTCACTCATCCTCTTCATTTGTTCTTTTAGTTTACTACGTAGAGGAGGTGTATTTCTGAAAGACTTAACATTTGAGTCATTCTGGTGTTTGATGGCCGTGTCCTCTCTGTCTCTGTATTTCAGTCATCGGCTTCTACATTTTCAGAAAATCCAACTCTGAGAAGAATGCCTTCAGGAGAAACCCATCAGACCCCAAACTGTCCCGTAAGTTCTCCTGTAGGGTTATCCCAAATTAAGTCTTGGTTATGGAACAAGATCATTTTTCTTTTCCTGCCTGAACATTTCTTTATTTCCCTCTGAGGTAAAAAAAATAAAAATAAAAATACTGAGATTAAAGAGTCCATTAAAGACACATTTTTGTTTTGACTCCACGTGATAGTTACTGACTGTGGCTGAGTTGTGAAACCACATGGTGATAGTTTGTTATTAGAGCATCTCTGGGCTGAATTACTTCAGCAGAAGTCATTCTAGATTATTTTTCTCACATCTTTAAGGCATTGTATTTGATTAATAGTTCTACTACTCACATAGCATCCTCTCCTTATTTTCATTCAGTTTATTTACCCAAAAATAGTTAAAATACTCAAGTTAATCTGATCCTGTGATAGGTTGGACCTGATCGTGCTTTTTTTATTGTAAACATTACAGCAGGAAAAAATACAGCATAAATGAGTTATTGTGTGTGTGTGATAAATGGGACATGTTGGTCTTTAATCATCTTCTTATTGTTCTGTCTCCTGCAGATTTGAAAACAATCCCCACAGCTACCGGGAAAAGTCTGCTGGTCTCTGGCTGGTGGGGAGTGGTCCGCCACCCTAACTACTTGGGAGACCTCATCATGGCTCTGGCCTGGTCCCTACCCTGTGGTGAGTGTGACATTTACACTGCTTGTAATAAGGAATGTAGGATGCTAAATACAGAAGGAGCCAAGGAACAGGACAGGCAATGCAACTGGTAGCAGCAGAGAGCAACATTATAATAATAGCAGCCTATTGGTATCAGTTGTTTGAAAACTCCAGCTCCTTCCCACAGTGAGCTGGAGCTGTCGATGAATGTTCTACATTTGATCATATTTAAAGTATGGAAAATAAAGCGGCTCTGCTGACGGGCATCTTTTTCTCCAGCACCACGGAGTTCAAATCTACGCTTTTACCTGGAAAGTTGTCGGACCCAGCACCGCTGAAGGGTTAACAGTGCTGCATACTGTGTATCAAAGTCAGAATAGCTGTGTGCAGTAGGTGCTGCCCTCACTGGCTCAGATTTCAGATAGACTCTTGTGGGGCAAATAGGGAACATAAGAGGCTGAACATCAGCTTAATTGCAGGCCTTTAGTTCTAGCAGCTGTCAAGCTTTCTGCTGAAGAAGCATCAAATATCCATCCTGTACTGCCTAACTTGTTTATTTCAGTTGTTGATGTTGAGATGTGTAGAAACAGAGAATGTTATGTTGACATTAATGTAGCTCTCTAGAGTTAGGCCTCTTGTTGTATTGGTTTGCCCTCTTGTGGACATAGTGTGATTTTTGAACAAATGATTCAAATGGGGCTCAGCCAGCTTCAAGAAGCCCTACAATGATGCAGTAAACCTGTCATAATGAAGTTTGTGTTTTATTGGTTTTGCTTAGCCTGATGACTTGAGAGCGTACATAGTGGGTTTGTTTGTTTGTCATTACTCAACAAAACATATCGTGCCAAGAACATACGTTTTCTGAAGAAATCTAGGGCCCCGTTTTGATGCATTTCAGCCTTCTGTTTACACGATAGCGTTTCAGAAACGATCTGCGTTTACACGATGACACGTGAAACGATGAACACGATGTAGTTCCCATGCCAGGCCACAAGTTGGCGTTGGTTTTCTCTTTGAAAAGCTTGTTTACCCAAGACATGCATGCGTGAAGGGACACAGTAGGTTGTGCGGCAAATTGTTCATTACTTACAAAACGGCCAATGTGAGAGGTTTTGTGTGGACTGACGATGAGGTTGGATCGCTGCTGCACACAACGCTGAATTACAAAACGGTAAAAACACAAGAAAAGCATAAGAAGCACTCGTGAATCCGCGAATACTGTTTATCAAATTCGCGTGCGCGGAAAACTGTGGCCGTCGCAACCATAGTGCGCATGTGCGAGTCACCCATTTTTGAGTCACCCCGGTTTCAAGTGTTTACACGAGAACGCAAGCTGGTGCGTTTCTGAAACGCTCCACTCTGGACCCAGTTTCCGAAACACATCGTTTTTCACTCTGTTGTCGTGTAAACGGAAGGGTGAAACACATCAAAACGACGCCGTTTTCATTTTGAAACGGCAACGTGTAAACGGGGCCTCAGTAGACCTGAAAGTGGAGACTGCAGATGAAAAACAGATGATCAGTCTGCTCTGATTCTCTACGTCTGTGTGTGTGTGTGTGTGTGTGTGTGTGTGTGTGTGTGTGTGTGTGTGTGTGTGTGTGTGTGTGTGTGTGTGTGTGTGTGTGTAACCAGACTAGAGAAACACAAAGGAGGTAATTGTGCTCAGAGCAGGACCTTTTTGTTGTCATGTTAACAAGATGTTTGTCTTGCGCTGTCCCTGCAGGCTTCAGTCACCTCCTGCCGTGGTACTACATGATCTACTTCATCATTCTGCTCGTACACCGAGACTCGCGTGACATGAGCGAGTGCAGGAGGAAGTACGGCTCGGCGTGGGACGAGTACTGCCGAACTGTCCGCTACCGGATCATTCCCCGCGTCTACTGAGGACATCGACCCCGGACACTCAGAGCTGAGGACTTTCTTAACCCAATATAAACAGCTGTGTGAAGGCTCTCAAAAATATGAATGGATTGACTCATTTGACCTTTTTATACTTTTTTTTTTTTTTTTTTTTTTTTTTTTTTTGTTTTTAAAGATTGCTTAATTCCGGACTGAAGGAGCACTGAATTTTTTGATGGAGGAAAAAAAAAAATTATGATAGACTTTTTGAAGAATTGCCTTTTTTATCATTTAAAAAATAAATAAAAACATATACGTAAAAGTTTACAAAATGCGGGGAAAAAAAATGAAACACCTCTGCTAGGAATGTCTTGTTACGATGTATATTTTTGTATATACATATTTTGTTTTTATACTTCAAAAATAACACCACACGCTTCGCATTTTGGTACATGTTACTCGTTGTGCCCCTATTAAAAAATGCTACAGTATCAGCTTGGCTATTATGAATGATTATGTAAGTACGCCTTCCCGTTAGAATTCATCAGCTTGTGCGTATTGTGAAGGATGGGATGAAAAATGCTACCCTCTCTGATAAGCTGTACATTAGGACTCGTGTTTCTTCTCAGGACCAGGGACGTTGTTGGAAAGTCAGATTAGAAAAGTTTTGTCTTAATTCTGATGTGAATAATTTTATAGAGATCTAGTTTTGATTTGAGATTGTAAAAATGATTTTAGAGGCTTCAAGAAAAAATGCACTAATGCGTTAAAGCATTTTTATTTTATTTTTTTTCTTTTCGCGTAATCACTTCCAAAGTGTTTAAATTTGGCTTTGCTACCTCAGATTCACTCACTGTCCACGTCTTCCTCCTTGGTGCTCTCTGGGAGGCAGTGTGTGTAATTATGAGTGTAATGTCACATAAACTTGTTAATATGTTTATTTTTTGTTGTTGTTATGAGCACGTGGCGACTCTCACATCACCGATGATAGAACTTTTTTTTTTTTCTCACTCCACATTTTCCTCAGTTATCTGTAATTTCATGTTAGTTTCCTGTCATAACCTGGGTGATAATTTCCCTGCAGTGCCACATCAATCTGGTTTTTTTAAGCTTTAACTTGCCGGGTCAGCTGACAGTGACCGTTTAGTGAAGTTTACACTGTGACAACATGAGGAGCTGTCAGCTGTGTCAGCATTTGTGTCCTGTGCATTTTCAGATCCAAATTAAATATTTTTACGCCTGTGCAGCTATAGGTGATGATACAAGTAGCAATAGATAACTCATTTAGGTAGCATTTTTTATGCTGTTCTGACTGAATACCATGTAAATATTGTTATTTTTGTTTTTAAAATCCTGTTTTAATTAAAAGTAGTAATGGTAGTAATGTTTCTTATTAGATATTTAATGTTGCTTTTTAGTTTTAAGTTCCTAATTTTGACCACTGTAGTTGTTTCCACCCTTAGATCTGCCTTGGTTCTGGACACAATGGTGTATATACGCTTCACCTAAATAGAGCAGGGAACAACAGTAAGTGTGATCCTTGAGATGTCACCATTCTTTGTTCCAGGACCTACTGTGGTAATGCAAAACTTGTTTGCTTTGACTGACTGGAGAGCAATAATTTGGATGTACTTTGATATATGACAGCAGCAAATAAGGATATTGCCAGGTTCAGGAGGCTGTCTGTGAGGATGTAGTTGTGACAGCAGCTGGATAAAGCTAATACAAATGTACAAATGTTGCAGCACAAAATAAAGATTTACAGTATTTCCTTTTCCTGTCTTCTGTATTATCATTGTTTTAACTGCAAATGTGATCCTGTGATTAAAATGTCATGTAGACCCTAGCATATTTATAACATGTCTGTAAGATGTATCGTCACATATTTACCACCAACAAAATGTGTGAAACACACTGACACAAATCTCGGTCCTAATGAAAGGACACAAGATCTTTCTGTTGATGTGGAATTATTAACAGCTAGTTTTGTGTTAGCAGTGCAGATGCTCTGCGTCAGCAGCAAGCAACGCATGCAGAAATCTTTCAGACTGAAAATGAAGCTAATGTGGATGTGATTCAGTTCAGTTTTATATTGCACTAAATCACAGCAGTCGACTCAAGGCGCTGTCTATCATAAGGTGAAAACCACACAATAAATACAGAGAAAACCCAACAGTCAAAATGACCCCTATGAGCAGCGCTTGGTGACAGTGGGAAGGAAAAACTCCCTTTTAACAGGAAGAAACCTCCAGCAGAACCAGGCTGGAGGCTCAGGGAGGGGCAGCCATCTGCTGAGACTGGTTGGGGGTGAGGGGAAAGAGACTGGACAAAAGACATACTGGAAGAGAGCCAGAGATTAATAATAACTAAATGACAAGAGCTGCAGTTCCTCTGGCGGCCACTTGAGTCTGGCTTCAAAAACAAGTCGATCCCCACAGACTTCCATGTTAAAACACTCAGCTTTACAACATTATGAAGCATGTTTATAACCTGGGACAAAACCGTTTTTGCCCTCTATGGATAGTTTCCCTTTATAGCAGATGTACCAGGGGGTGATTTCTTTGTATAACACAACTGTTTTCAGTACTGGACTTAGGAGCACAGTCTTGTTTGTTGATAAGTAGCTCAACACTTAGTCAACAAGCATATGGCCCTCTTATCTAAATAATGTCACTCCTGGCTTCAAAACAATAAAGCCAAAGGGTTGATGTCACAGGTGACTGAGTCCATCTTTTATATACAGTCTATGGTTAGAGTTGTAGGTAGCTGTTTCTGGACTGGGTGCAGTTTGCACTTTAATGTCATGTTGTTGTCCTTTTGTGCAATTAAAAAATTAGTAATTTTCATGTCTCCACTTCTTAAAATTTGTAGACCGCTCTACAATTGGTGTCATCCCTCCACATCAACCAAAGTCAGCTCATTTTAGAGCAAGTGTGCAAGAAAAGGCACATTTGCTGATTTTTTTCTATCTGTCCTGAGTGCATATACTATTGGAGAGATTATGTAAAGCAAGTAATAACATCATTATTTTCTCAGTAACGTTTGTATGGTTACTTCAGCAATGCAACGCCGATGTGTTAAATTACTGTGTTACAAAATGTAAAGAGCAGTACTGTACAGGGAGAACAGAATGAGCGCCTTATCATCCAAATTTCAGTCAGGTAGTTTTCGAGCTTTTCTGAGCTTTTTGTATGTTCTCGAGCTATTCAATTACTCCATTTCTTATTTATTTATCATGCAGAAAAGACAGATTACAGCTTCCTCTCAAAGGTCTCCTCTATGTGATCTTCCCAGGGCACAGTCAGTTCTATCAGGGCGAGCTGTTTTAAAGCCTCTGAGGGAATGACAATGTCTGGTCACAATGATGTGCCCGGATCCACTGTTCTCTGCCAGTTCAGTGGAAAAGAACCCTGCAGTAGCTCGAGGTCGCAGTCTCAGTCTGTCTCCTGCTTTGACAAATGTTATGTGCTTTCTGAGAGGACAGTGGAGAAACTCTCAGAAACTGCCTTTAGCGCCTGGTCATGGCAACACTTGGTAGTGAGCCTCTCCAAGGGCCTTTGGACAGTGTCCCTCACCCAGAGCAGAGTGGACAGAAAGGTGTTTCAGCCATGCTCCACATCTGGAGGTTTTCGTGGCTGAGTAAGATGTCACATACAGGTTGGATCAGGAATTTGATGTGCTGGAGCACAGGCCCATTCGCTCAGTGTCGTCCTCAGTCCTGCTGGGGTTGCTGCAGAAGCACCAAATCGCTGTGGACCAATAATGAATCTGAGCTCGCGCCGCAGTAACTTATGTGTGATTTGGGTGTTTACATTTTTCATTATCAGATTGTATGAATTAATGTAACTTTTAATTGAAATGTATCAGCAGAATTCAGCTGAGTGGGCACAGTGACTTTATTGGGCAGGCCTGGACCCCCCAGGCCCGTCCATCAGGCTGACCTGCGGGGGGGTGTCCATTGCTTGTACTGAGGTACTGGAAGGCTCCTCAGTCCTGATCCGAGATAACTGTTGCTGTGAACTGAATTAAAACTGAACTGAAATGTACATGTTTTAAAATCTCAGTTTTAAATGTCAAGTTTTGATTGTTTGATTTCTGTTGTTGTGTAAGCTGAAATGATTTTTGACTATAAAATTCCTGGTCTCCGTTTCATTTCCTGCTTTTCCAGCCTAATAGATCCTTTTACAGTTTGTAAACAGTGGCGGTAAAAGGGTCTATACCGCTTTAAATATCTTTTCCATAAAATACTACAACTCCCATGACCCTTTTCTGATATTCCCACAGGCTTTATGTTTCCCGGACAAAGGTTTGCTCTCGCCTGTTCCCTCTCGGTGCTCGCTGTGTTGCAGACCGTTATACAGACCGGTGGCTGCAGCTCTGCTGGAGCTCAGTGAGTCAGGACCGGGAAGGACACGCTTTCAGGGCCTCGGTGTGCAGAGCTTTGGACCGGGACTGTCTAACGTGAGTGGGGATAAATTTCCCTGACTTCATAAGAAGAAGCGACCAGTATCCGAAACCGCTTTGAAAGCTGCGTTTACCCGGCCTAGCTTCAGTAAACAGCTGGATGCGCTTAACTTTGACATATTAGTGCGCCTGAAAGTTCCCACTCCGTCGATTAATAGCGTTATTATAGTTATGAGTAAAATATGAGTGAAACTGAACCATTTCTATCAGTTGTGTTTGTAGCTTGAGCAGACGGTAGCGTCTTTGCGCAGACTCAGAACAGCAGCTGCCGTTCTTGCTGCAGTGTACGTGTGAACGGAGGTGCTGCCGTCTGCCAAAAAAAAAGAAGGCTGGATTTAAACAGCTGTAAACGACTCCTATAATCTGTCAAACATGACTCTCGTGAATGATATCAACTCATTGTGAGCTAGAAACAACATTCCTGTCACAAGGTAGAAGCTGCAGTCAGATTTTGCCAAGAGGGCAGCAGAAATTGCATCAAATATAACATCTCAGTTCTATCAAGATATTTGAAGTGGCCAAAAAAGACTGGATTGATTGGGGTTAGGTAGATACAGTACCAGCCAAATGTTTGGACACACCTTCTAATTTAGTGTTTTTTATTTTTATTATTATTTAAAAATGTTCTGCATTGTAGAGCAATACTAAAGCCATCCAATCTATGAAGAAATACATATGACATTTATTTAGTGAACAAAAAAGTGTTAAACCAGAATATGTTTTATATTGTAGATTCTTCAAAGTAGGCACCTCTTGCTTAGATGACAGCTTTGCACATCTTCTCAGTCAGCTTTATGAGGCAGCCACCTGGAGTGACTTTCAGTTAACAGCTGTGCCTTTTCAAGAGTTAATTTCTTGAATTTCTTGCCCTCTTAATGTGTTTGAGACCATCAGTTATGTTGTGAAGAGGTAAAGTTGGTATACAGTGAATAGCCCCGTTTGAGTAATATTCTAATCCATATTATGGCAAAAACTACTCAGCTAAGTAAAGAAAAACGACAGTCCATCATCACTTTAAGAAATGAAGGTCAGTCAATCCGACAGATTTCAAGAACTTTGAAAGTGTCCCCAAGCGCAGTCGCAAAGACCATCAAACGTTGTGATGAAACTGGCTCTCATCAGGACCGCCCCAGGAAAGGAAGACCGAGAGTTACCTCTGTTGCACAGGATCAGTTCATCAGAGTTAGCTGCCTCACTAACCGCAAGTTAACAGCACCCCAGATAAGAGCCCACATAAACGCTTCACAGAGTTCAAGTAGGACACACATCTCAACATCAACTGTTCAGAGAAGACTGCGTGAATCTGGACTTTATTACAGTGGCCCCAAGAGGACAAATGCAGGAAAACTTAAGAAAACACCAGCAAATAGAAAAACGGTGCAAAAGCGCACAAACAAAAAGGGAAGTTGAAAAAACAAAACGGGAGTTGGAATAAAAATGGAAATGGACTTTTCAGGACCCCCGCCCCCCCAAAACGGGCAAGTTTAGTGACTTTTCTTTAATTTTTTGTTTTTTTGGAGACTTTTTTTTAGTGATATCCCAGAAAGCCAGTAGTTTTGTGGACATACAGCCTCGGCATTGCCCGGATCTCGCTTCGGCACCGACAGGACCCCCCCAGGACCTCGCTTCCGCACTGAGAGAAACCCTAACCTCGCCCCCCCAGGACCTCGCTTCGGCCTCTTTAGCGACTTCTAGCAACTTTCAGAGAAGGCCGACAGTGAATCTTCTTACACAGAAGTTGGCAACAGTGCAAATGCTCACAAAAACACAGCAGAAGTGTTTTTGGGGAGACAATAACGTGACGGACCAGCTGCGGACAAACTAAAACATGCTAAGGACGGAGGATTCATCAGTGTTGTGAGGGACAAAAGGATAGAAGGTAATGTGTGTGTTAACTGCGTGATCCACATAATACTGTAGATATATGAAATATGCATACATAGCTAATTACAGAGTTTGTTAAAAAGCAGAGTAGTGTTAGCTATGTAATAACGAAGCTTCAGATTTTATTTTAACTGAAGAACAAGTACTGTGAGTGAAAGGTATTAATGTTTGTCACAATATCACAAGTTTATTAACCTGAAAACGAAATCAAACGTGAAGTAATCACAATGTGGATTACTGCTCTCAGTATTGCTTTTCAGTGTACCTAAATATGTGTGTAGATTTTAATATGGCATTTTGATATTACAGGCATTTACTTTGTGTTTCTGCACCAGGCAATGGATTGTCCATATTGTGGGACCCAGCTGACGCCTGTAGAGATCTAAAAAGCAACAGTTAGGAGAAGGGCCTCTTCAGATCTGAGCCCTCAAGCAGCAAATTTAAGAAGAGTGGTTCAAATTTTAAATGAGAGTGATTCATCTCAGATAATTTTAAAAAACCAAAAAAAACTGTGGTACAAAATATTGAGGGTATCAATTACCTTTGAGTTCTGTGTGGATTGGAACTGTCAGGTGATCCCAGCCTCAGTATTCATGTAGAAACAAACTATTATTTTTATATGTGCGAGCTTGTATGCTACAACTTTTCTTAAGCTCAGTCAGTAAATGCAGAAATCACACATGGATTCATAATTTTATTACAAATTGCTTAATTGTTGCATTTTACAGTGCACTGGTGTTACATTTCAGAACAACATAATCTGCCTTTTTTTTTTTAAATTGTATGACTGAAGAGTTTAGAGTTCAGGATTCTTCACATGAATTCAGTCTTTTTTTCTTTTTTTTTTATAAGACATAACGGTTACATTGAACACTTGCCTTAGTTACATTTTGTGTGTGTTGTAATTCTGTCATTAGGGCTCAGTTCTGGATTGAACTCTTCAGTGACCTGAGAGAGAGAGGCATCTTTTCAGCGGCAGTCATGAGCATAAATCCCTTCTCCACTGTGTGTTTATGAGTGTTATGCAAAGAGAGCTTGATGAGCACAAACACCTCTGGAACAATCACACCCTCTGACCTGTGCGCCACTCTGGTAAACCAGAAGCCGTGTATCACCTTCCTCACAGGTAATGTATTTAGTCCATATGTTTTAGGTCATAGTGCCTCCTGAAATCTGGCCATGTTGCTGTTATTCCGCCTTGTGTTTGTTTATAAAAAAGATTGAGGACCACACCTTGTTTTGTGTACTCCTTTCTGCTGACCTCATCACTAGAGTTCGTTAAACAGAATGGTGTTAAGGTTGATCACAGCAGGTGGTCCATGCACTGTTGCAAGTGATTAGTGTGTTTTTGTTTTGCTGCATAGAAACTAAACCTGCTTCTTGTTTTTTGCCTCTCAGTGCTGCATAACTGCCATTAGCTCTGTTTGATGACATCACGCACATACCTTCTATTAGCAAAGTGGCCCGATTTCAAACTTAAACAATCATACTTTTTTTTTTTTTAATCACATCTAGATGCTTTTAAATGACAAGTTTAAAAAACTTTGTTGCAGTCTTAAAGGATGGTTCCCGGTGAAGTGATTGACTTTGTTCCTATTTCTGACTGACCTAAGGTCTGGTGGAAGAGAGTGTGGAGTCAAAGTGTCTCAGGAAGTCCTGCACCAGTTTGATGACATTCTGCCAGCTCAGCGCAGTCTGTGTGGCGATCTTCAGGTCCGTTTAATGATGGAAAGCTGGCCCACTGCAGTCAAAAATGAAATATCACTCAAACATATGGCTAACAGAGATTATCTGTTAGATGTGGATACTGTTAGCTCTGACACAAATTCTCAAAAAGCAACTTTGAACAACCTTTAGGTACAAATTTTCTTACAGAATTTTTTTTTGTTTCCTGTAAACTGTCACTGGGTACGTTTTCTACCTGAATAAAGCAGAAGACCACGTGTTCTACTGTATAAAGAACTTTCTCCTTTTAATAATGTAACATCAAACAGCTCGATCCATATGGAGCTGCAGATTTGTTTCACCAAGATGGGTTCACAAAACTTTTATTAAAATAAAAAAAAATAAAAGTGCAGATTTTTTTCTGTATTGTTTGTTGTTTCTCTGCATTTTAAAAAAGCCATTTCTCGAGATACACTACACAGTAAAATATTTCAAGCCTTTTAAAATTTTGCAAGTTATGATTTGTGTTTTTGAAATGACAAATCCTGATATTCTAATTTACTGAGATGTTTAGAGAGCTTTTTTTTTTTTTAAATGTTTCATCACAAAATGCAGGATGAACTGTAATAACATGCAAGGGGTTAAAAAATAAACAGAAAATGTAAATTTTTGATTGAAACCACAAATGCTGAGGTTAAACTTGGCTTATGATCAAAAAGATTTGGAAGTTAGGGAAGTCCAAATCCAGGAGAGTTCTGGATGCCATAATCGATGGCTTCTTCAAACTCCTCATAACTGTGCAACACTGGAATTCTGAAGAGCTGCTACAGGGAATTGTGAGGCGGCCTCAAAAAGAAGCTGTGGTTTGGCTGAACGGCTGCTGGAGGAAGTCTCAATAACTTTTTTGAAATTTCTGATTCAAACACTTAAGGAATATCACTGGCTGTTGGTCTCTGGATCACAGCAGTAGATCCAGCTCTCACTGGGGATCATCCTCGACAGGAATGTTGGGTCAGTTTGACACACAATGATTTGTTGTTGCACAAGTTTGAGCTCCATGATGAAGTCACAAATGCACATGTATGGCTTCTCAGCTGGTTTAAGAGCAGAGTCTTGTCTTGGCCTTTCAGAAACAAAGCTTTTCAATTGCTACATTTCTTATTTATTCTTCTGCATTTATTTATCATGCAGAAATGACAGATTACGTCTTCCTCTGTGTGATCTTCCCAGTGCACAGTCAGTTTTATCAGGGCAAGCTGATTTGAAGCCTCTGAGGGAATGACAGTCACAATAATGTGCCCAGATCCACTGTTAACTGCCAGTCCTTTGCAGTGCAACTAATGTAGAATAGAATAGAATAGAATAGAATGCCTTTATTGTCATTATACAGGATGTACAATGAGATTGGAGGGCCACTCCTGTTCAGTGCCATGTAACAGAAAATCAAACTCTCGAAAATAAAAATAAAAATATTATAATCTAGTATAATCAATATAATCAAGAGATATACAGAAAATAAACAATGTGTAAAATATACAAAAAAATAGAATGTATAAAAATATATACATACATTGGTGCATCTGTGCATTGTAAGAAAAGTAAATATGTGTATACATATAATAATGAAGATGATGAATATTGCACTTGGTGAATGAATATTGCACTAGTGAATGAATACTGGATATTACACCATATAGGAATGTTAGATATTGTTCAGTATGAATAATCTAATATTGCACAGAGATGTGGGTGTTGCACAGTTACAGTGGGTGAGTGTGTGAGTTCAGGGTGGTGATTGCTCTGGCGAAGAAACTGTTCTTGAGTCTGTTTGTTCTGGCTTTGATGCACCTGTAATTGAAATGTATCAGCAGAATTCAGCTGAGGGGGCACAGTGACTTTTTTTGGGCAGGCCTGGACCCCCCAGGCCCGTCCATCAGGCTGGTTTGGGGGGGGGGGGGGGGGGGGGGTCCATTGCTTGTATTGAGGCACTGGAAGGCTCCTCAGTCCTGATCTGAGACAACTATTGCTGTGAGCTGAATTAAAACTGAACTGAAATGTACTTTTTTTTTTTTATCTCAGTTTTTAATGCACAGATTATCCTTTTAGTTAGATTTCATTTTTATTTTGAGTAAACTGAAATTATTTTTAACTATAAAATTCCTGGTCTCCATTTCATTTCCTGCTTTTCCAGCCTAACAGACCCTTTTACAGTTTGTAAGCAGTGGTGACGGAGGCGGTAAAAGGGTCTATACAGCTTTAAATATCTTTTTTCATAAAATACTACACCCCCCATGATCCTTCTCTGATATTTCCACAGGCTTTAAGTTTCCAGGACAAAGGTTTGCTCTCGCCTGTTGCCCCTCCGTGCTCGCTGTGTTGCAGACGGTGAACTTGGACACACCGTTGGCTGCAGCTCTGCTGGAGCTCAGTGAGTCAGGACCGGGAAGGACACGCTTTCAGGGCCTCGGTGTGCAGAGCTTTGGACCGGAACTGTCTAATGTGAGTGCCTTTAAATTTCCCCGACTGTTGAACTGTTGTGACTTTATCAGAAGCAGCAGCGACCAGCGTCCGAAAACGCTGTCAAAGCTGCGTTTGCGCTTAAAGTTCCCACTCCGTCGTCGTCAGTAACTTTCGTCAGTGACCAACAGCGTTATTGTAATATTTGTGAGTAAAATATGAGTGAAACGGAAACATTTCTATATGTTTATAATAGTATTTATTTTTCCGTGAGCAGACGGTAGCGTCTTTGCGCAGACTCAGAGCAGCAGCTACCTGTCTTTAAATATACGTATGTACGGAGGTGTTGTGCCAAAAAACATGATTGTCTTCCAAAAAGTGGTTTCCGGTATTTGCCAAAAAAAAAAAAATAATAATTGGCTGTATTTAAACAGTTGTAAACGACTCGCTGGCCTATAATCTGCGAAACATGTGTCAAACATGTCTCACAGTGATGTCATTGTGAGACAGAAACAACATTCCTGTCACAGGGTAGAAGCTGCAGTCAGTTTTTGGCAAAGCGACTTTAATTCTTTGTTTATCCGAATAAAAAGTGTCATTGACATTAAAAATGTCTTTTTAAAGACTGACCGGGCCAAGCGGGCAGCACAAATAGCAGCAAATATAAGATCACAGTTCTATCAAAATATTGGAAGTGGCCAAAAAGGACCAGATTGATTATCGTCATAAAGATACTTGCAGAACAGGTGATTTCTTTATTTTATATATAAACCCTTCATAAATCCTGGTGACTGCAGTGTATTTACCAATATAAGCAAAGATATTAGACATTTGGCAGGTCATGACTTTTTGGGCACCCTGAGTTTACGCTAGAAAACAGACCCACTTTATTTGATTTGAGAGGAGCTGATGGCCGACAGGTCGTCATAAGCAAACGTGGTGTCAGTCCAGACTTTTCCACCGGTGGTTGGCAGTTTGACCTGTGTTAGCTGGCTCTGAAATGCCCTGTTGCCTGCATGGTAGGCACAGATAAATGCAGTGTGAGTGTGTCTGTGTGTGCAGCCCTCCTGAATGTGAACAGCTTTGTCATGCAGCTCTCAGGATCTCTGCCCTGTTCTCTAATCCTGTTAGCTGGCCCCAAACACAACCAAACAAAACAACAGTGACACCTTTGTTTGTGCGCTCCATGTTTTTTGTTTTTTTTTCTAAACTCGTGGCTGTGAAAATGACTCGAAATAAGTGACAGTCTGTCAGACTGGTGGATGTTTTTATTCAGGTCCTCAACCTCAACTCAACTAAAAGTACCAATAGTAGCTTTATTATAAGTAAAAGCATAAAATAAAACACTAAAAAAATGCATTTAAGTGGACCTTCTGACAGACTTTGATCCACCATGCAATAACATCTGGAAAGTATCTGATTGGCAGCTTCATTTTTCAGCATGCCTATGATCCCAAATCCAGTCAATGCAGTCAAATCATACCTGGACAGAACAAACAGACAATGAAACACTGTCAGTCATGGACAGAACTCAACATTATTGAAGCAGTGTGAGATCATCTGGACAGAGCAGAACAAAAAAAAGAACTTTGAATGTCTCTCAAGAAGCCTGGAGGACTATTCCTGAGACAACTTAAAGAAATGACAGACAGCTGAATCAGAGAGTTCAGACTCTGTTGAAGAATAAAGGTGGTCATAACCAAATATTTTTAAACCTTTTATTTTACCAGCTAAAATGTTTGAGGACCAGTTCTCATTTGCAAACATGACCTGTCTGGATCTTGACTTTCAAGCTTGTTAGAATTGTACAAACTCTGCTTTTGCCTTATTTACTGTATTTCCATTTATTTATTTAATATTCATTTTAATAAATCACTGCAACCGTTTTCCTAGCAAAATATGAAGACTTGAGGAGTGGCTGAAGACCTTTGCACAGTACTGCGTTACTGTTAGAGCAGTCCAAACTTGCGGCCCGCGGGCCACATCCGGCCACGCCCACTTCCGGTCCGTGAATTGATGTCAAAAATAACATACAATTTGGCCCTTTAAGTTACTTCTTTGACATTTTGCTTAACCCTCGTAATTGGAGGGGAAGGTGCAGGGTTGGTGCAGGTAATCCTTTTGAGCCAAACGCTCAGGATTCAGACTGATTCAGCAGTGACTGAACTTTCAAAATTTGAGAAGAAAGCCACAGCACAGTGTGTAAGTGACTGATAGTAAAATTGGCCTCTGTGTAGTTTAAATGATGCCTGTGCTTGGTGTTCATGTCATTTCATCCTGTCCTCTGTCCCATCTTTCTCCATTCATTCTTGCAGACGCCTCTGATCATGTTCACAGAGGTGCTGGTTGCCCTGGTGATTGGTGGACTGATCTACTTCCTGGTTCAGAGGAGCAGGAGTCAGGTTCTGATGACACAGGATGGCTGGTGGGGTTCTGGAGCACCGCATGATGCTGGGGAGGACGACACCATCCGGCCCTTCAAAGTAACCACCAGCGATAAAGAGCTGGAGGTTAGTCTCTCTCTTAGTTTGTCACACAGGATAGATGCTGATTTGGCCCTTGAGAAATTTTATCTCACACATACACTTGCATATCATATCATATCATATCATATCATATACATGTCTTCTCTCATTTCCTGTCAGGACCTCTACAGAAGGATCGACCAGACGCGTCCTTTTCCCTCACTGGAGGACAGCCAGTTTAATTATGGCTTCAACTCGCATTACCTGCAGAAGGTGGTCTCTTACTGGAGAAATGAGTTTGACTGGAGGAAACAGGTTGACAAGCTCAACCAGTACCCTCACTTCAAAACCAACATTGAAGGTGGGATTGCTCCGCTGGCACGTTCATGAAGGGGAATCTTGTTTGTTCTCTCTAACCTGTTTGTTAAACTTCCGTCCAGGCATTGATATCCATTACCTGCATGTGAAACCCAAAAAGGTTCCAGAAGGGACGAGTGCTGTTCCACTGATAATGGTTCACGGCTGGCCCGGCTCCTTCTATGAGTTCTATGGATTGATCCCTCTGCTCACAGAGCCGTCGGGCCCAGGCGACCTGGTGTTTGAGGTGGTGTGTCCCTCCATACCAGGGTATGGTTTCTCTGAAGCGCCACATAAGAAAGGTGAGCTTGGGGGTTTCTTTGCTAGCTGTGGGACATTTATCCCGTTATCACTATTAGACTTTTCACAATATCACAAGGGTCAAAAGTCCACAGTAATGATATCTGATGTAGGTGAAATGTTGGGTGCAGGGTGGTTTCACCTGGAATATCTAATGAGTAAATCCTAAGCAGTTACAAAGTATATGAAGGACATTAAATAATCAAAAAGAATGGATTAAAAAATGTAATTCCATATTTTTGTCAAATAAGCAAAAAAAAATGGGTTAAAACAGCATGAGGCTTGGTGCTGATAAACACTCCCCTCCATAGTATTGGAACAGTCTCTATATCTTTGCTGTGGAAATGATGAATATGAGACAACAAAATATTTCAGCTTTTATTGCACAGCACTTGATATGTGCACAAACATGTACAGGGCTGTGGAAAAAGCACCATGTGAACCACTTCTCCACCTGCTGCAGGTTCAGGTTGGAGTGGCCCTCTAGCTCACAGTTGAGCACCAGAGCAAGGCTGCAGGTTAAGATGGTGAAGCTGCAGTAGGGCTAACTGTAGGGATGAGATCGTCTGAGGAGAAGCAGCTGATTGATATCAATGAAGGGGTGGGGGCGTTAGCAGGGGCGGAAGTTTCAAAGTAAGGGTGAATGATTATCTACTAGGAAGCTCTTTGCAGATGTCGCTGTTTGTGAGACAAAGTTTCTAACTCCATCCTCGTGTGAACAGGTTTCGATTCAGTCTGCGCGGCTCGAGTCTTCCACAAGCTGATGAAGCGTCTGGGTTTCCAGCAGTTCTACGCTCATGGAGGAGACTGGGGTTGGCTGGTCACCACCAACATGGCTCAGCTGGAACCCAAGTATGTGACACAGGAACTGCCTCAGTACCTGAAAATTACTGCTTATAAATTAATAAACTCAGAGCATATCATTGTTTTTCTGTAGTATACAACTGCTTGTTCTAACAGTCGACCTCTGTGAAGTATACAAACATTTACCTATTTCTGTACATTGTTTTTTTTTAAACAGTGATGTACTTTTGTTGTAATTTTTTATTTTTTTTAACACCCCAGAACTGTCAAAGGCTTGCATGTGAACTTTGCCCCGCCCTCCAAGCCCGGGCTCTCCATGGCTTTGTCCATCATGCTTGGCCGCCACTTCCCTAAGCTGTTTGACTTCACTGACTTTGATATTCAGCGACTGTTTCCTTGCATGGAGAAGCTGGTGGTAGAATCCATCAAAGAAACTGGCTACATGCACATCCAGGCCACCAAGCCCGACACCGTGGGTAAGAGCAGAGAAGATGGTTTCAAGCTGCATAACCTGGTTTAAGTCTGACTAGGGAATTTAGTTTAATCGCTCTTCAAATTTTTTGTAGAAAAGATAAAAATGCTCGAGACTCCTAAAAATATTTTCTGTACACTGAATTGTTCTCGACTTTCTGTCTCTTGAGGTCGAGGGCTGAATGACTCTCCGGTGGGTCTAGCTGCCTACATTCTGGAGAAGTTCTCCACATGGACAAACCACGACTTCAGGAACCTGGAGGATGGAGGACTCACACGGTGAATACAAGAGAGCATTAAAATATGGCCTATTAATATTAGACTTATGATTCTGGAAGATTACAGGAAGTTGTGAATTTTGGTAGTAGCATATGTATTTAGCAGTGTTCTATATCCTGAAACAGAGTTGTTTCCTTAGTCTTTCTTTTGTCAGAAGTGTGATATCAGCGGGCTCGTGTGTTGCAGGAAGTTCTCTCTGGATGACCTGCTGACAAATGTGATGATCTATTGGACGTCTGGCTGCATTATCTCCTCCATGAGGTTTTACAAGGAAAACTTTGGCAAAGGTCTTGATGCTCCACATGCGAGGTGAGCGATAGCAAACGGCCATTGTTATTTATTTATTTTTTTTCATAGCTGTTATGAATACCAATCCAATCCAATGTATTGCTGTCTTTTATCTGGAAAGTGCTTTGTTCAACTTTGTTGTCTTTTAAAGCGCTCTATAAATAAAGTTGGATTAGATTGGAATACCAGACCCCATAAAGCATGTCTGCAACATCTGATGGGTTGAAATTTGCTGAATTTTTAAGAGTTTTCACAGCTCTGTGCCCTGTGGGTTAGCCTGCAGGTTAGGAGTAATCTAAAGACCTCATCTTGCAGTATTCAGAATGGCTGTTACCCTCTCCTCCCAGGATACCAGTCTATGTTCCCACGGGATTCGCCTGCTTCCCCAACGAGCTGATGCACACACCAAAGCTATGGGTCAAGCAGAAATACCGTAAACTTGTGTCCTTTACTCCCATGGGCCGCGGTGGTCATTTTGCTGCTATGGAAGAGCCTCAGTTGATGGCAGAAGACATCCAGAAGTTCACAAAAATTGTGGAGAAGATGAAAGAGTAGAGGGTGGACTGGCAAGGTGAACAAACTAGAACAAATTCAGAAGTATAGCTAGACATCAACAGGAACTAAGACCTGAGCAGTAAGTGAGCATAGACTCTGTGATTTTTAGATGAAGGATTGTATTTCTGATTTGAAGTGGATTCTGTAAGATAGTATAGCTCTCTGACACTATGATAAAGTCATATGCAGTCTTAGTCAAGAAGAGAAACAAAAAGAAATGGCTGTAATTGAAAGTTTGAGAAGTTGGGTTACTATGAAATATAAAAATCTGAGGTTGTTTTCAATCTACTGTTTCATACTTCATTTATTCATACTTAAGCTTATATTCAATACACTTTTAAAATGTCATTCTAGTAATGCGTTTAAAAAAATGAATGCAGTTTTATTTTTATGAAATGTATGTAAAAGATGGGCGTAGCTGCTGGGTCTGAAAAGTAAAGCCAAGGTGGAATGCTTGAACCTGCATTCTCACTAAAGGCCAGCAGGGGGTGGCAACCCTGGTTGCAGTGAGAATCCTGGTTGTGTTTAAGTCTGTGGGGAAAAAATGATCCAGCTTCTCGCTTGATCTGTGCCCTCAGTAAACACTTCACTGATGGGCTTTTGGTGTCAACTGCTAGTTTCATGTCTTGTTAAATACAACATGGTATCATCTTTGCAAATTGTTGACCAACTTAAAGGAAAAGTAGATGGCAAAGCAGGGTATGCTGTAGGGTCATTTTCATTCAGTATTGACAAAGTTGCTCCCATATGATGGTGCAGAGCCTCGGTTTCTCCATCAGGTTTTCTCTCTCCCACGACGTCTGGTTTCAAAACATCAAGATGGCGACAGCCACTAGGTTGAAGTCGAGGTTTCAAAACAGGACTTTACACCACAGTGGCTGATGTCGCGGTGGCTACATCCATCTTTTAACTACAGTTTATTGAGAGAAAAAAATAAATCTTTCTGCGAGTACCAGCACCTTCAGTCCTGTGGTCAGTTCACTAGTTTCTAACTTCCTTACAGCATCTCTCAGCCTCGTGGTTCTGAGAACAGTTTACTAAGCAGCTGCAGATGGGAGGTCAGGGGTCACTCGGTGGTATTGTGTTGACAGCACAAACACGGTGCCAGGCATTCCTCTGTCTGATAGCATGAACCCTCTGCACTTAAGCCACAACAGTGATAACACTTGATTACCTTAAAGCTTCAGATTATGTTTTAATTATTTTGCAGAGTCATTCAAAACTGACTTTTGGAAGTTGAAAACCTTTTTGAAGTCAGATCTGTTTAAACATTCCACACAGTTTGCTCTCCACACTGTGCAGACGCTGCCTTTGGTTTATGTGCCAAGGGTCTGCAGTGTGGATCGTTTTGTGTCATTTAGCTTTTGATTTGCTACTTGCCACAGTTTACACTTTCTTGGTGTTGGTGTAAGCCTCAGCCCAAAGTTAATTTTTAAAAAAATATTTATTACTTTGGTAAGTTGAAATTCATCATTAGGGGCCTGACAGTAAAGTAAGAGTGTGAAGAAAGGGTTAAATCCCAGTCAGTGTTCCCTGATCTCGAATAAACTGAATACAGTATAATACTGAATCTATTTACATTTAATTTATTTGAATGATGGCGTTTGGTTTCATAAAGAAGGGTGAAACAGTGTTTTGAGTTTTCAGAATCTGCTGTTGTCTCTGAAAGTCACCAGAGACATAAAACTCAGAACTGCGTTCTGTAATTTTGTGCATGTTACTCAGGGGTGAAAGCAGTTTTAAATTCTTGCCACAGCCGCATGAACTCTTGCCGGTACTGCGTACCAACGCAGAATCTTTTAGTAGTACGCAGTACTGGACCGTACCGGCTTACTTTCACCCCTGATGTTACCATTCAAAGATCACCAGACTGACAGTTTGCTCCATTTTAGACCCAATAAAACTGACACTTCCTTTTAAGTTTTCGCATTTTAGTTTGCAGTTTGAGCCTTGCACATAGCTCCACTGCTGAAGCCTCGTTTTTGAGATGGATGCATGTGTTTCTGCACATTTCATCTATGTAGAAATTTAAGAAATCCAAGTTTAATTTCACAAAGCCACAGACCCAATCTGGCAACCCATCTGCTAGTTTGCTGGTTAAGGCTCTATGGACAGCAACTATTACTTGATGCAGTAAAAGGCTGCTCAGACGTGAAGGTTGGTGGTAGAAGTGTTCTGTAAATGAGCTCTCCCACACTAAAGGCTTTCCCTCCTGTAGGTTACAGCTACCATTTGCTGCGTGTCGTGTGCCTCTGTTCTTGTTTCTTGTCTGTCCATCGACTGCTAAACATCAGCACAACATCAAGAATCAAGTTTTAAAAAAATAAGCCTCACAACTTAAATTCACTGTATGTTTCTGTTATATATTGTTGTTGTTGTTGTTGTTTTGTATTCAAGCAGCTATTTCTAACCTAGTTAACGGCAATTTGTGTACTCTCAATAATTTGCTTATAAATTCATGACTGAAGTGTTAGAAGATGGAAAGGCTGTTCGGAGCACTTTGGTAAAGATAACTTCATCATGGGACCAAATGTGAGCGGTCCCGCTCCCCAAAGGTCTCCTGAACCTTTTCAGCTGTTTTTTTTTTTTTTTTTTTTGTCTTTCAGTACAGTTTATGTACTACAGTCTGTAGTGGAAGCTTTCCATCGTCTAACAATGGTCTCAATTTTCTATCCAGATCAGTGCTTTTTGCCTCAACCTGACGTTCATTGTTGTTTATTATGATTATAACCCAAGTTAAACTGTCTTTGGGTCTAGTGGAATTTCTTTTCTTGACATGTCACTCTGACCTCTCTGCAAAATCTTCCTGCGCTGCCAAATACATTAAAACAGTGTTCCTGTGTGCACGAGTGCATACGTGTGGTATATTTCTTCTTATTCTAACAGTTGTGACTTGGAGGGAGGTTTCACATTAACCAGTTAGTGTGTTTTTTTTTTTTTTCTTTTTCACCAACTTGAGTGAGTTTCAGCACAAGCAATATTCCAGTTTCTAAATTCCCATAAATTTCCGTTCATGTAGTTTATAATGTAAACTCTGGACAGGGTCTGAGCAGGTTAAATCATTCTTATGTAATGGCCTTTCCTAAACAGACCTTTGTGTTTTGTGAGATTTAATAAGTGAATTATGTGGCTGTGTTTGTTCTGCTGTTAAGAAGCTTAGGCTTAAATAATCAAGATGATGATTCCATTGCTTCCATTCTTGCTTACCCGCTCGGCTGACCTTTGCTGCATGCCACGTAGAGTAAGTTGCCTCTGAGGCAGTTATTGTAATAGTAGTTGCACTTCAGGCTCTTTCTTTCATATGTGGAACAGGGAGCTGAGCCTCACTGCTGGGGTTACCCAAGATTTAGATCTGACAGCTCTGGCTAGCTTGCTATCCTGAGCCCTTGCTGGTGTAATGTAAAACATTAGTTTGCCACAAAATCAGATTTATGACTTTTCAAGTCAAAAGTGCTTAAAGACTGCAAATGTTTGCAAACAATCCAAAATGCATTTCTCCCTCCTTGGTTACATTCAATGTCGCACTGCCCCAGGACTCTTTTTCCCACCCCAGTCCAGCTGTTAGCACAGCTTTGAGGTTCCCAAGGCCCCCCAGTGCCCTGGCTCAGGACACCCTCCCATAGCAATACTCCCCCAGGCCTGACTGCCTGCCTGCAACTCTTGGCACCCACGCAGCTAGGGGAGGATCAGGATGACCGGCCGGCCGAGATAAGGACCTCATGAAGTTCCCCACATTACCTCACCCGATAAGGAAGCAAGCAGAGAGGCACGGAGAGCCAGAGCGAGCGAGGGAATGAGACAGACGGTCAGACTGGGAGGGGGTCCCTGGATGGACAGTGATGTGCAGCAAAGGAGCCATTGTTTAAGGGCCAAAGTGGAACTGGGGTCCCACAGAGCTCTCATGAACTCTGAAAAGGAGCTTGGAGCCGCCCACAGCAAGAAATGATCTCAAAGATGGCTTCATGAGATCAGATGAGCATTTCTACTGTTCTTCACTCAGTTATGTTTTCTATCCAGATTTAACTTCAAAGATGTGCTCACGGTAGATGAAGAGATGACCTCAGACTCTGTGTTTTGTTGCGGGTTCAGCAGAGTACCTAGAAAAAGAAAGTAACTCTCACAACAATATCCAGCGCTGGAAAATAAAGCTTCATCCAGCCAAAGAAAACAGACTGAATGACCGTAATTTAAGTTCTTACGACTTAAAGGGAATCTGCTGCAGCACCCACCCATGGCAGTGAATCCTCTGGAAGGTCTCATGTCGGTTGCAGAGAACCACCAGCTGGTTTGTTGCTCCACAGCTGAGCCACAGAGCCGGCAGCCTCTTGCGGCCGAGAGCCCAGCCTCCCTGCACGGACACAAGCAGAGCGCACGCAGCGGTCGGGAGCCCAAGAAATGGGTGAGTGTGAAGCAATGGTCCAGTTTTTTTTTTTTTTTTTTCTTTTCTTCACCTACTTAAACTCACGCGTGACTCTGATTTATGCAGACAAATAATGCAATGTAGTGATTGATCATTTTCAGCAACTGAGACTGCAAAACCTTTCTTACACGATATGAAGAATTTCTTGAAAGCATCTATAAAATGTGTTTTGTTTTATTAAAAGTAGTCAAATGGAGTCGATATTTCTTGACAGACTGGTGCAGGCTGATACAGTGTTAGATTGTAATAATGTGTTTTTCCAGAGCAATGTGTGCAGGATGGAGAACTCTTCCATCTTTTATCTTCCATGGTTTGGTTTAATAACTTTACATTAATGGTAGAGACATGGAAACATCACCAAGAAACTGGGTTATCTTAACAAAAGCCTAGTACCTATAGAAGAGAACGTGTCCTCTGCTGTTGGCATTTAAAAAATTCCAGAACAAAGTGTAACTGGTTCTTATGTTCATGCCGACCACATTTCATGAAATTCAGGTTGGTAGTTGTTGCATAATGTTGTTGAGCAGCAGCAGCGATGGTGTGTTGATGTGCGCTGATAAAATCATGCAGGTCGACTTGTTTTCTTGTCTGTTGATGCAGAACTTAACTTTAAACACGCTGCTGCTCTTTTCATGTCAGAATTGTGCTGTAAAATATTGGTGGTAGTACTTCTGGATTCAGATGTTTAAAAAAAAAACTTTTTTTTTTTTTTTTAAAAAACATTTGAAGCCTTTTTTTTTATACTACCGGTAGATATTCAGTTTAATGTCAGTAGAAATGTCAGATTCTTAGCTTGTTCTTCGCAGCAGGTACAATCAGTGTGCGGGTCCAGGTCGAACTCTGGTTCTGGTTGTGGGTCTGTGGTCCTGAGCAGGGCGCTGAGGAGTCAGCAATCCCCAGAAAACGCAGCTCGAGAGAGGAGCCGAGTACGCAACCTGCGGCAGGCCTTCCACACTCTGCAGGTATGCGGGACACACAGATGTTAGTTTCTGTTGACTTGACTCAGAACACGAGTCGTTCCATCTCTTGTACACTCATTGCCCATTTTGTACAGAGTTGAAGGAAAGGCTCTGTCCTCTTTGCAGGCAGCTCTACCTTCAGTCCCACCTGACACCAAGCTCTCCAAGCTGGATGTTCTGATTCTGGCTACTAACTACATAGCTTACCTGACAGAGACCCTGGACCAAGGAGGGACACTAACTGAGCAAACACTGCCCTCAAGGCCAGGTGGATACCTGCATCCTGTTAAGGTAAGGAGCTGACAGCTTACTGCGAGCCATGGTATGCGTTATCTATGTAGTCGCCTCAAGGTGCTTTTATATTGTAAGATAAAGACCCAACAATGATTACAGACTCTTACTGACATGCATGATACAACCTGTTTAATAATTATATAGACTTTTATCAACAAGTCAAATTTGTACTTTGGCCCTCTGGAATCACTGATCTGTTCATAGTGTTTGCACAAAACACCACCATAAGTGCATTAAATAACATGCCAATGTAAGCTAGGCCTCAGTCCATAAAACTAATATTGCATTTAAACCATCAGTTGATAAACATAAAACTGCAAATGTTACATGGAGGTTATATTCTCTGTATTTGTCTATAAAAGTTTGAGAAGTTTGCTGCTCTGCGGCATTCAGGTTCAGTTTTATTTATATGGCACCAAATCACAACTCAAAGACCTTAACAGCACAGCTTTAGTACTAGTTTCCAATGTTTTATACAAAGTTAGCTTTCATCTGAAAAGCATAAAATATTTTAACATCCTCACATACACATACACTACGATCCAGCTGGAAGTTCACTTGATGCGTTTATTTTTTATTTATTTATTTATTTATTTTTACCAGTCCCCACACAACAAGTATGGTTTGGTGTGTGGGGACTGGGAAAATAAAATAACTGAGATTATTCACCAGTAGAAAACATTCAAGACAGCTGTCAGTCTTCTCTGGAGTCCCAAATTCACCCCAAGCTCAGAGAAACTGCAACAAACCCAAGAGCTCCATGTCAGTCTGCACAGGCCTCAGTGAGCATGTTAAATGTTAAAGTTGGTGACGGTACGATTAGAAAAAGACAAGCATGTTTGTTTTATCTCACTGTGAGTGTAATGAGCTGGTTCCACTTTACATTTTGCAGAATGTGCCGTGACAATGACATAAGTGCTTAGAGTAAAATTCAAGCATAGTGTTACAGAATCCTAATGGATGCCTGATCAGAGTTGATCTAATTTCTGTTACTGTCTCTCTCCTCAGAAATGGCCCATGCGCTCCCTGCTCTACTGTGGGAGTGTGGGAGAGCTGCTGTCAGCCAGTCACATGCCTCCACCTGGACAGGACGGGACACACCCAATGAGTCCTGCCTCACAAGGAGACAAAGAGTGAAATAGATTAGATGTCACTTTCACCCTGTGTCTTATCACCAGCTGGTTAATTAATGTGCAGTAATTGGTAACTTTGAGCAGTACTTTTAAAGTATGTGATACATTGTTGCTGATACATACTTAAAGAAAAGCAAAGGAAGGAAAGCAAGACAAATGTTTTGAAGATGTTAAAGATGAAAAAATGTGTCATTTTATTTGATCTGAATATGAAGGCTGGAACCATCAGCTACAATGAAAGTTGCCATTTTTAACTTCTGGTGTTTTTGGGGGTTTTTTTCTTAAATTTAAATGTCTCTTAAAGAAAAAAAAATGTTTCTTTGTGCAAAAATCCTTTTTTTTTTCTTGAATATCAAAGTGTGCGTGTGTGTGCGTGCGTGTGCGTGTGTGTGCGTGCGTGCGTGCGTGCGTGTGTGTGTGTGTGTGTGTGTGTGGAGCCCAAACAGGTTCACATTTACTCTTGTTGAGACTGTTTCATCCTTATCTAAGCAGAAGACAGCAGATTGATCAGGAACTGATTTAATACCAGGAAATAAAACGGCTGCTTGTTTAATCAAAGAATCACTACATGGAGGAACAGTGTGTAACTCAGTGTGTAACTCTATTATCTTAATTATAAATGTTGTACAGCGTTTTTCAGATGTTAATTTCACAGTGTGGAAGAGTTTGGCCACCTGTGTGCTTTCGTTTAAATAAATAAACAATAGGTTTGTGAGGTTTTCTTTCTTCATTATGTGGATTTTAGTGTGTGTGTGTGTGTGTGTGTGTGTGTGTGGAGGAGTAAAGAGGATGGACAGCTGTGAGGGAGGGATTGTTGTGGGAACACGGCAGCTATCTGACCACTTAGTTTTCATTACAGCTATGCCACAGAATGTAACCTTTTCCTTTCACTTAAACACCGACTACAGTAAACGCTCGTACAGGTTTGTTATGGTTTAACACTTCCTATATATTTCATCCCATCCGAGCTCAACCTACCCCACGTGAGCTCCTTGTAATAAAAGCATTTAAAAAAAACAGATTGTAATTAGAAGGATTTGATATTTTTTTTCATTTGGTGTGGGGAAGTGATTAGTGTGACCATAGACAGCAGCAAAATGTGTTTTTTAAAAAAAGGTAATAAACCTGATTTAATTGCATTTGTGGGAAATTTAATCAGGCTTATTGTGCGCGCGCGTGTGTGTGTGTGTGTGTCAGAGTTAGATTTCTCCCAATGAATGGCATAGATGTAAGCTTTTCATGAATTTTACCAATTATGAGTGTTAATAAATAAGCTTATCTAAGTTAATCTGTTGCATATTTTTCAGCTTTTGCTTTCAGTTCCAGATTTGTTTACTCTGGAGTAGCTCTTAGAGTTGTTTTTGAGCATGCAGAGGGACTTAAAAGTAACGTAAAGTGAATAAAAAAGCAGCCCAAACAGAGAAACCTAGACTTTCCTCTCGTCAGCCACCTCCTCCAGCTTATCCAGGGGAACACTGAGGTGTTCTCAGGTCAGCCAACAGCCAGTGTCTCCAGCATGTCCTG
This sequence comes from Archocentrus centrarchus, assembly GCF_007364275.1. NCBI lineage: Eukaryota > Metazoa > Chordata > Actinopteri > Cichliformes > Cichlidae > Archocentrus > Archocentrus centrarchus. The sequence goes on along the minus strand of NC_044369.1, from coordinate 27,841,978 downwards.
CGTCTGCCCCTGCCCCTCCTCACCCATGAGGAGGCCAGGAGGCATCGCAGACTGATGTCTGAACCACCTCAACTGACTCATTTCAATGTAGAGGAGCAGCAGCTCTACTCTGAGCCCGGGTTCGCGTCCCGGCGCCGATTTGCCCGTGTGTCTTCCCCTGTATCTTTCCCCCATTTCCTGTCTCTCTCCACTGTCACAAAAAGCCGCTGTGGCCAAAAATAAAAAAAAAAACTATAGCCTCAGTTGAAGTCAGGAGTGCCCCACCAGTGCTGTTTCCCCTCCTGAGTCGTTTGACAGTTTGCCAGAAGTATTTTCCCATGGCCTCACCAAAGTCGCGATCCACTCAACCTGGCGGTACCCATCAGCTTCCTCCAAAGACCCACAGGCTTTCCAAGCCTGATAGGACTCCTTCTTCAGCTTGATGGCTCCCTCCGGTGACCACCATCTAGTTCAGGGATTACCACCATGACATTCACCAACCACACCTCTGAGCAGCAGCCTCAACAATGGAGGTGTGGAACATGGTTCATTCGGACTCAATGTCCTCAGCCTCCCTCGGAATGCTGTCAAAGTTCTGTTGGAGGTGGGAGTTGAAGATCTCACAGACTGGGGCCTCTGCCAGGCATTCCCAGCACACCCTCACAATATGTTTAGGTACGTCAGGTCTGTCCAGCATCCTCCCCCACCACCTGATCCAACTGCTGGTGATCAGTTGACAGCTCAGCTCCTCTCTTTACCTGAGTCTCCAGAACATACGGCCACAGATCTGATGATAAGATTACAAAATCAATCATTGACCTGGGGTGTCCTGTGCCATGTGCACTTATGGACATCCTTATGTTTGAACATGGTGTTCATTATTGACAAACTGATTTGCACAGAAGTCCAATAACAAAACACCATTCAGGTTCAGATCAGGCAGGCCGCTCCTCCCAATCACACCCCTGCAGGCCCAGTGATCCCTGGGGCTGTGTTGTCCCTCAGCAAATTGCCACCTTATCATGGTGGAGGGGCGTTTGTGTGTCCCAGTGACTCAGAAAATCAAAGTGAAAAAAATTGTGTGGCAGGTTAGTCAAATTTTGCTGAAATTTCATTGCAGCAGCTCAAAAATGATACTCAGTTGTTTGTGTGGCCCCCACATGCTTGTGTGCATGCCTGACAACATCAGGGCACGCTCCTAATGAGACGGCCTTCACCCAGTTGTCTCATTGTTGCCCCTTTAGTGCACCTGCTGTTAATTTCATTAACAACAAAGCAGCTGAAGCTGATCAACAACCCCCTCTGCTACCTAACTGCCCAGATCAATATCCCAGAAGTTTAACTGACTTGATGCTAAACTCTGATTAAAAAGTGCACCGTTAACTTCTTTGGAAAGTCCATCTTAGGTTTCCTGTAGGTATTGATAGAGAGCTGTGGTTATCAGCAGTTTACAATGTACTGGCATTCTTCACAGCTGACAATTTCTAATAACACACCTGCTTTACAAGCCTTTATTAACCAGATGAATTAACAAAGTTCAGTTCAAAAATAAAGGTGTGCATACAAGACACTATTCCTTTTTCTTTTCTTTTCTTTCTTTCTGTTTTAATTTTTTAAAAATTACTTTAATTTTAGAATTAAAGTCTCATGGTTACTCCACTAGATCTGGAGGGAATTTCTCCTCCTGTTCTCCTGGATTAGATTTTGGCAGTCAAATGGCACAGATCAACTCGAAGCTGGGAGCTGGGCTCTGTGTCTAAGCAGGCATGGATGTAAACTACGACTTCACTTTTGATTCAAACTTACCTAACTTACTCCAGTTGCACTCAGTGCTTACTTTCATTTGATGCAAGTCACTGATGCACTACCAGTTTGTCATTTAGACCTCAACAGTCGAACTCCTTTCAATGCTTTAACTAAAACATAAACTCTCAGCTGTTCGTATTTACCGTTTCATCTACAGCTACACCACCAGATGCAGGGAAAGAGCTACCTGCATTGTTTGTGACCCCACCCACAGACATTTTCACCCCTCTCCCATCTGGAAGGAGGCTGCGCTGCATCCGTGGAAAAACGTCTAGACTGAAAAACGGCTTCTACCAGGATGCTGTCAGATTGCTGAACCATTCTACCCCCACATACTGACTGTGCACCCCATACACTACCCATATCAAAACGGCGTCCTCTAATGCTCCACACTTGCACACACACTTGTCACTGTAAGAGCTTAAAAAGTCTGTGCTGTTAATCTGTTAGGTCTGGAGACATTATGCTTTGGGGTTGTCTGACCATGAATATCTTGAGGGAATTTCTTCACATTTGGCATGAGTGTTCTCCTGGACTGCAAAATGAACTGATTAGATTTTGGCAGTCAAATGGCACAGATCAAGGTCAGCTGGAAGCTGTCCTTTGTGTCTGAGCAGAGCCCGCACCGCCAAACCATCCAAAAACAAAATGCAGCTTAAAAAAAGGTCAAATTTCAGAAGATTTTATGGATGTCTTTTACTCTGGAGAGTCAGTGTTACATACTCTCTGTATATAATTATAAAAACTTCTTGTCTGAGTAAAACTCAATCACATGAAGTCAATATAAACACTCCAATATTAGTGTGTGTCTGTATCTCCATCCATATTTCATCATTTGTTGCTGAATGATTGCAATATAATTTCAACAATAAGAATCTGAACCAGTAAGTTATGTCAATGTTTGTAGTGTGGATAAGAGATGAGACACAAGACTAACTGGAAGTCCCCCCCCCTCGAATAAAATGGGCTCAGCTCCACAAGCAACAGCACAACGTTCAAGGCTGCATCTATAAATCTGTCTCGGTGTGGGGGTGGATGGAGGGGTTCTCCTCTGTTTCCCATGTGTACTGATGACTAATTTGGAGCTGCTGGAGTCTGACTGCTACAGCAGAGGTTAGAGAGGGGCAAAGCAAAGCAACACATCTGTGAGCGCGCAAACTTTCCAAAAAGTAACACAAATTAAAAAAAAACAAACAAAATTGCAGCTTTTAAATGCTTCATTTAAGTTAGCCTGGAAAAATTAAATAATGTGTTTGTATTGTTAAACATTTTTACAGCCTTTATTGCATCAGGATAGCAGAGAGAGGGCAGGAAGGTTGGGAGGAAGCAGCCTCAGGGTAGATGTGAACCTGAGCCTCTGTGTTAGCAGTACAGCACAGGGCTCAACACAGTGACTGCAGACCACTAATCACACCTGTGTTCCACTTAACGACACATTCAGAGTACACATTGCAGTCAAATGGCACAGATCAAGGTCAGCTGGAAGCTGGAAGCTGGGCTTTGTGTCTGAGCAGAGATGGATGTAAGTGTGCAGCTTCACTGGCCTGTGCAGACATACAGTTTTGCAGCTGTATGCCTTGATTTTAAAGCCCAGCTGACGTCTCAGCTAGTAACATATCCTAAACTTCAACTTTTCAAAAATACTAACAATATGCAGCTTTTCTAATTCCCACTCTGTCCACCGTTTCTACATGACTTACCCAGCTGCAGTCAGTGCTTGCTGATGTTGTTGAGTCACCTTGAGCTAAATGCAGTCTCATCTTGGAAACTACTTTTACTTTAAACAATGTGCTGAATTTTAGTGCCAGAATTTTCAGTCCTGTCATTCAGGACGAACGTGAATGACTTCTGCCAGTTCTGCTTAGGACAAAATGTCCACTAAAGCTGATCTTTGTGCCCGTTTCTAAAAAATGTAAATTTCATGCACATTTCTCAAAGGTTAGGACCGGGGAAATTTCCCAGTGTTTCATCACCTTTTCTTTCACCAACAGCCTGTAAGTGCTGCTGCGGTCATCCTGCACTGAGGTGGTCTCAGCCTGTGGCCGAAGGTGCTTTCCTCAGCATCCTCACCCCAGCCACCTGCTGAACAGAGTCCCAATTGTGGAGCTCGCACTCTTTATGAGTTTATCCCGTCTGTTTCTGTGTCTAGAGTGAGCCCCCTCCCCCCAACACACCACACCAAAGAGCAGTGCACTAGCCACCACAGTCCGGTAGAAGGTGAGCAGGTTGCACCAGTCCACAGTCTCTGATTGTGGCCCTGAATTCCTCTCCCCATCCTTCACTGATACAACCCACGATCGCTGTCATCAGAGAATTTCTGAAGAAAGCAGGTGTCGGAGTCGTACTGGAAGTCTGATGTATCGATTGTGAAGTGGAAGGGGGACATTACGGCCCCTAGTGGAGCCCCTCTATTTGTCAGCAGCTTACTGGAGACAGTTCCTCAGGGGAACATATTGTGGCCTGCAGGCTAAGTCCATGGTCCAGATGACCAGGGCTGACTCCACCTGCATCATCCTCATCTTCTCTCTGAGCAGCCGTGGCTGGATTGTGTTGAAAGGACTCACGAAGTCAAAGAACATGATTCTTACAGTCGTGTCCGAGGAGTCCAGGTGTCAATACGCCCTCTGCAGCATCTGGTTTTACAGTATTTTCAGACAGGGATGAAATGATCTGGAAATCACTGCATTCTGTTCTGTTAGAGTACCTACAGTACTACATACACTGTATCAGAACGCCTACACCCAATGGAACTACTTCATGTAGAACCCAGTGACAGCCCTTAAAATATACTGTGTGTGTGTGCATGTGTGTGTGTGTGTCCATACTTCCATGTAAAGACAGATATTTATGCCACTGGAACAGCTTCAAAAAAGTGTGTATCCAGAGTGTCTACTCCCTCACCGCCTCATGCTGAGAGATAATAGACATATTTTTACTATCTTGTGCTCATTATGGCCGGTACATGCTGATTACAGACTGGATTTATGAAGCTCTGAGGCCGCACTCCCCTTTGCTTTGGCCGGACCTCTGCTGGAGCTGTGTGGAAGTCCAGGGAGAGGATCACAATGAGGAGGAGGAAGATGAGTGGAGAGAAGGATGATGGAGTGGAAGGGAGGGTAGAGGAGAAGAGTGCGAGAGCAGAATAAAAGAAGATAAATACAGAAAGAGAACAAAGGACAGGAGAAGAGAGCAAAACAATGGATAGGAAATAATGAGACAGGGAGATGTGGGTGGATGTGGTGATGGAGTAAAAGAAAAGCAGGATGCTGTCAAATTATTCTTTTTTTTTTACTGTGTGCTGCTGCTTTGATCAGACTGAGATAACGTTATACTCAGTTGTAAGTTGTGCTTACAGTTGAGTATAAATGAGTTATTACCAAGCTAAACTTGTAGGATTAACTTTGGATAAATGTTCTAATAGTTAGCAAGACATCTTTCATTGACTTTAGATTTATATTCGGTGTACCTCAGCCTCCTAATCACACTAAGAGAGACTGCAGGAGCCTCAAGAAGGGTAATGCTGATATTTTAAACTCAGAAGTAAAGCTCAGTACAGCATACCAGTAAGTAGTATAAGGATTGACTAAGAGCTGCAGCTAAACTTTGTGGCTGAATGAGGCTTAATTTCAGAAAAATGCCACACATCCACTCACACACGCATACTTGGATCATGTGACAGCAACCGAGCCAACACCATGTGTCAAAAGCGGGCCAGATCAGGCCTTTTGCAAATTGTACTCAGCCTACACAATAAATAACTCCATGTGAGTCGGCCAAAATGTGTGCTCTGGACAGCAAGGGTGCCCTGTTCACCCAGCGAGCTGGAGAATTATAACCAGACTGTGTGTAAGGAGAGTCCTGTGTGTCAGTTTGCTATCAAACTTTATTATTTAATGAATCCACACACCAGCAAAGTTTCTGGGGAATAGCTGAACTGAAAGAGGCTGCAGCTGCAGAACTACAGGCTATTTTTCTTTGAGCCCAATCTCAAAGTAACGTGCAATACACCTCTTTGTAGACTGTTGATTAAATATCATTACCAAAACCATCATTTTCACCGACCGCCACAGTGAATAAGAATTTGCCAGATCTGAAGTAACATGAATAGCAGAAATACGGCCATCTGAAAAGGAGATTTTCTAAATACACTGCTCAAAAAAAATAAAGGGAACACTTAAACAACACAATATAACTCCAAGTAAATCAAACTTCTGTGAAATCAAACTGTCCACTTAGGAAGCAACACTGATCAGTTTCACATGCTGTTGTGCAGATGGAATAAACAACAGGTGGAAATTATTGGCAATTAGCAAGACACACTCAATAAAGGAGTGGTTCTGCAGCACCTGTGCTTTCTGGCTGATGTTTTGGTCACTTTTGAATGTTGGGATGTCTGGGAATGTCTGGGAGGAGATCCCTCAGGAGACCAGCCGCCACCTCAGCAGGAGCATGCCCTGGCGTTGTAGGGAGGTCATACAGGCACGTGGAGGCCACACACAATACTGAGCCTCATTTTGACTTGTTTTAAGGACATTACATCAAAGTTGGATCAGCCTGTAGTGTGTTTTTCCACTTTAATTTTGTGTGTGACTCCAAATCCAGGCCTCCATTGGTTAATAAATTTGATTTCCATTGATGATTTTTGTGTGATTTTGTTGTCAGCACATTCAGCTTTGTACAGAACAAAGTATTCAATGAGAATATTTCATTCATTCAGATCTAGGATGTATTATTTGAGTGTTCCCTTTATTTTTTTGAGCAGTGTATAAAGCAAGTTGTCAGAGGCACGTATAAAATGAACAAATGTCTAATCTTAAAATGAGCCTACGTCAGCTACTGTAACAGCAGTTTACAGCAGAGTACCTTTGGGAGCAGTAGCATGCTCGTAAAGCTCACTGAGGATATTTTTGTTAGTGTAAAATGCTGCAGATGGGTGATCATTACTGAAGGGAAAATCTCCTCACAGTAATGTTAATGAGATGGTAGAAACACTAGCGAGCTCACAAGTTTGATTTTCTACTGCCTGCTGCAGAGCTGCCTGATTGTTGGGGTTTCTCTGTCGTAGTCAGTTGACCCCAGCCAGTCACAGCAGATGACTGCCCCTCCCTGAGCCCGGAGGTTTGTTCCTGTTAGAAGAGAGTTTTTCCTTCCCACTGTCACCAAGTGCTTGCTCATGGGGGTCATCTGATTGTTGGATTTTCTCTGTAATTATTGTAGAGTCATTACCCAACAATATAAAGCGCCTTGAGGCGACTGTTGTGATTTGGTGCTATATAAATAAAAGTGAACTGAATTGGAAAATGTGTAAAATGTTTTTTCAAGAGGAGTCGCTTCCATTTATTTTGGCTTTGTAAAAATGTAACATTTTTGATTGAAGCTGAAAAATGTAACTGTTTACATTTTTGACTGTTTGGTGATTTAACAGATTAACTACTTCAATGACATCATTACTACGGCAGTGAAAGCAGACATATTTAAAGCTGCAAAGACGTGAGACTCAGTACAGAACAATTCTTTTTTTTTTCTGGAAAATAACAGGAATAAAGAGCAGAACCTCATTTCTGAAAACATACTTTTAGTCAAGATGAAAACTGAGATTAAACCAGCTGAAAGGATTTTGATTTCTGTTGTTTAGTTGTGTACAAAAAAATGAAATATTGAACTGAAACTGATTATAATTCTGAATGTATGAAGTAATGTCATTTAGGTCTGGTCACAGGAAAAAAAGAGAGTAGAGTAAATGAGACGATGCAATCTGTTGTGTTGTTGTTCAGCTGAGGCTGTATTTACATCATTTTAAGACCTGGTAAAGATCAGACCTTTATTTTATGTCCTGATATATAAAACATGCTCTGTTTTTATAATGACAGGTTAATCACGCCACATGTTCACAGCAATGAAGAGGACAGACAAAACCACAGACAGTCTTTGTCATCATTTTTAATGCCATCTGAGTTCATTTATAACTCTAATAATCATACATCCAAACAGCAGCGGAACAGACAACAGAGTTAGCGTTAGTCAGTTTAGCGTTTCCTGCGTCACTCCGTCCGGCCCGTCTGTCCCATCCCTACGGTCATTCCAGCTATACAATTCATTTCTGCCAAACGCAGCCTTCGCTCCACTCTGGGACACGTGTTTGAGTACAGACGGCAACATGGGAAAATCCATGAGGAATACATCAGGATACAGGGCTGGAAAAAAAAAAAAACTACCACAAATGAAGGCACAGCCAAAGCAGAGGAGTCCCTGTATATGGACTCCAGTGCTTATGGGGTTCTCTCTTTTTTGGAATACATAAGAGGAAGAATTCTTGTTGATGGGGAAACAAATGTAATAAATATTGTTCCAAACAATATTTATTGTTTCTGGAAATTACTAAGTGCCCTTTCTGTTTCATTGATTCCCTGGGAAAAGGCCACTGATGGCTCACCATGACTACAAATGCTGAACCTAAAGCTGCTGATGCCTGATGGCTGCAGTCACACGCTCTCAGCAGCACAACTACTGACTTCTTGTGCTTTATTATTAGGTGTGTTAGTATTTATTGTAATCACAGTGCTGAACCCTGTCCAGGCTTCATAATAGTACAGTATGCCAACCCTTCGACTATGATTCATTACATTGTAAAGGGCGTTCATCATTCCAGGTACACACTTCAAGTAATTTCAGGTATGAAGAAGGATTCAATGCTACACAATCATAAAGAAACTACACATCATCACAAGGAATTCAACAATTCTAGGAACCATTAAAAGGTTTTTAAATAGTTGTGAATTTGGCAGAATTTGGTTCAGTAGCACGCACATACACAAAAAAATAAACAAAGAAACCCACAACATCAAAAAAGCCAGATGAACATCACGTGTGTAAAATGCTGTTTCCAGCATGCTGACGTGTTTTTTATGGGTCCCAATTCTGCCTGACATTCACAAAAAAACCTTTTATGGTTCTTGCATATAGAACGCCACATTTCACTTCAAGAAATGTGGACAGGCTTCATGTGAAATTACAAAAATATACAAATATGACCTCAAATGCACTTTCTACTGGTTAAAATAAGTAATCAGAAAGAATGAGATCCATATTCTATATGCTTTGGATAAACTGAGGTACTCGAGTGTCGGGATGATGGTACAAACATGCTGGTTCCGTTAACAGCTGCTTAGAAGGTGTCGGTGTTCCATCAAACAGGAGTTACGGCGGTCTCGAGAGTCGGTAACTTGGCTACGGTTCACCTTGATCGTCTGGCCCAACAACTCCAGCAAAGCAGCTCAAACAGGAAACTACTTAGTAAGGCCGCCGAGACATCCGAGTCTTAGTTATGAACTACTGACACGAGATGTGGGTCAACATTAAGCACAGACACTTCAAGTGGACTCTGAATTCTTTGGAAACATGTCAGACTAGTTTGGCTGTTACAGGCTGAGCAAAACATGGCACGTCATGGTAGTGACCCATAACTGGACACGAGTCCACTTGTGACTGAGAATCACCAGACACAGACACACACACACACACACACACACACACACAGAGCTGACACCACAACGTGACTTCAAACGCTTAAATGATGATGGTCAAGAATTCTGCGATTCCAAAAAGTTTCAACGATGATGAGCATGAAAATATTCAACTATACACAATATTACTCACGTTGGTCTCACACACACTGTCACTGACAGCAACCTGAATTTAAAAGAAGACGGGCACTTATAAGAACCTCAACACAAAGTTTAAAGTAGTGACTCAATCGGTTTCACTCTGGAATATATTAAGTTACTCTCTCGTGGTCCACGATGGCTTCAGAGCGGTGCCGTCATCAGATGGGGGCAGAGGTGAAGCTATGAGGTACTGTGGGAATGCTCTACAATGGACCCAGCTGAGCTACTTTTGCTTAAACATGTAAATCTCATGATTTACACCTTAAAGAACTACAGCTAACACATTCCACGGCAACACGAGCTCATCATAATACGGCTAAAACATTCGCTCAGAGGCACTTCAGAAGGACTCTGACATTTCCTGACAGATATACCTGGATATGTTCAATGAAACTAAGCACAAATCTATAAAATGTGTGCTTTAAAAAAAAAAAAAAAAAAAACTGTTACGTAGACTCACTCATCACGAGCTTCCTAGTTCACGTACGGGGCTCCCTGTACCAGAGCTCCCTGTACCAGAGCACCCTGTACCAGAGCACCCTGCCACTGTTCCTCCAGAAGAACAATACTGACATATTTTCTGGGTGTTGCTTCCTTTATCTTTAACTAGCTAAGTAACAACATAACATTAGAATAACCCTGTTTCAAAAAAAAAAAAAAAAACTTTGGAGGGTGTGTAAAATGTACATGAAAGCAGAATCATCTGCATATATATCAATGAAAACAGTCCCAAAACAACATGGGGACACAGTTTAAACTCTTTAAATATGCTCCTGGTGAATTTGATGCCAGCAACATATTTTTTAAAAAGTTGGGACGGGAGCGTGCTGACAGCTGTACCGAGTGGACTCGAGTCAGTGCAGGGTCTCCTTCGACAAATTTTTATTTCACAGTGAAATATTTTCCCACCTGGACTCTTTCTAGAGCTGTGCTGCTGCTGTAATTCATCCAGGATATGGTTGGGCTTTCTTTCTCTGAAGCAGACTTTATCTGGATGACATCATGTCTTAAGCATTAATGGTGCCTTCGCAGATGTGCAAAGTACCCAATTGGCACAAGGGGGCAGTAATGCCCCCTTGTGCCAATTGTACTGTGTGTTGGATGCAGCAATGACAGCTGATTTCCATTCCCTAACAGGACTGTGTTTTTACTGCAGCACCACCTGAGGGCCAGATTTCCCAATCACGATACTAATTAACCTTAGTAATTGTGGGATATTCTGCTAGGTGTGTGTGTGTGTTTTTTTAGGCATAGAGCTTCTCCAGCCTTTTGTTACAAGTTGGTTGGTGGCATCAAATTCAAAATGAGCAAATTTTCAAACAAAAAAAAGTAAATTTCTCCATTTCATATGTTGTCTGTGCACCACTTTCAATTCCATATACATTCCCATCTACTGTTAATATTAAGCAGCACCTCACCATCTCTTCAAGTAGCTCCAACAGAGCAGGAAGTTGGGTCTGTTTGTACATCCAATACAACAGAGCACGACGACTACTGTCCGAAGTCACTACATTTACCATTCAGTGCATTTACTGCCTGGGATTTGAAATTGGCACATAAGTGGAGTGTTACTGTAGACATTAGACGCATTTATGGATAATATCATGCTTTTATATACAATCGAGCGGGTTATTTTGTCCTGCTGTAGGAACACTAGGATGGCAGTTAGGGATTCATGAGCTCCAGCAGGAGAAGCCATCTCTGCCCTCATCTGAACACACAGCTTTGCTGTAGTGGACCTCTATTTAGACATCTGTATTAGCAGCTAGAAGGTGACTATTCAGACCACGGTCCTGTAAAGACACTACAATATCACAGCAGCACAAACCTGTCATGCCCTCTATAAGGGCTCAGTCTGTCTTAATATATTCTCTTGGACATATTCTGGGATTTGTGCTTCCACCTTCTCTACAAAAATAACACTTTTTAAATCCCGTATCGATTAATTAACTGATTCTGGACTTTTTGTCAAACAGTAACATGAAAGCTACCCCGTCTATTCCTTCAGACTGAACATGTGTGAACAGGTTAAAAAGCCTTTTTGTGCCTACAGTGTGAAAAATGAAGAATAACCAATGAATTTCTTTTGCTTGTGCTTCCAAAGCTCAGTTCCAGCCTGGCAGAAGCTGATTTCAAGTTGTTTGAGAAAAATAATTGTGAGCAGCAACACCCAAACTTAGTGCCACAGAATCATATCTATGATCTTTTTTTTCTGTTGCATTTCTCACCAAGAGAGACTGGACTGAGCTGAGAGTGTATGTCTGCATTACAAAGTAAAAACAGGATCACAAGGCTGTCTCCTGAACCGTGTGAGCCATCAGCTGGCACGAGGGCCGAGCCGTCCTCACTTCGGCGTCTTCCTCCTCTGTCTGGGCTCTGTCGCTCTCCATCTCCTCCTCTGTGATGGTGTCTTCTTTGGAGTAGGCTGCTCCGTTGCTGTCTTTCTTGGCCTTTTGATAAGGTTGTGTCTTGATTTGTTTGGGCTGATCAACACGGGTAAAAACACTATTAAAAGCATGTTATTGAAAGACAAAGAAAAGTGGAAATGAGTGGGAATATGATACATTATATAATATGTTACCTTTTGAGCCAGAGGAGTGATACAGCAAAGTTTCTCTCTATAGCGGTCGGGCAGAAAGAAGAGCAGCGTGCCCAGGACGGGGTAAACTGTGCCCGGGGTCAGCTCCTTCTCCTTCATAGGCCCTGGCATGTAAACAGGATGCATGGTCAGGACAGTGTTTATGCTCAGGAAGAAATGTGAGCTGATGAGAGTGAAAGGGTGATATGAGTACAAGAGACTGACTGGACCTTATTAGAAGAGAAAAACACAAGAGACACTTCTGTGACATAAGAACAAAGCCTATAGCTATGCTAGAGGTTCTCAGAGGCTGCACAACGAGCACAATCAGCTAAATGAATAAAATGTTAACGTATGGCAGTTCCATTATGCTAGTTAAGCCAACATTTGCTCAACAGCACCAACGTCCAGCTGAGACCCACAGTCTTAGTAGTTCCACTGAATAGTCAAAATCCCAAGAACATGACGTGGTAACATGGTGACGTGGTGACGTGGTAACGTGGTGACGTGGTAACATGGTGATGTGGTAACATGGCGATGTGGTAACGTGGTAACATGGCGATGTGGTAACGTGGTGACGTGGTAACATGGTGATGTGGTAACGTGGTAACATGGTGACGTGGTAACGTGGTAACATGGTGACGTGGTAACGTGGTAACGTGGTAACGTGGTAACATGGTGACGTGGTAACATGGCGATGTGGTAACGTGGTAACATGGCGATGTGGTAACGTGGTAACATGGCGATGTGGTAACGTGGTGACGTGGTAACGTGGTAACATGGTGACGTGGTAACATGGTGATGTGGTAACGTGGTAACATGGTGACGTGGTGAAATGGTGATGTGGTCTTTTTTGGTAGAAATGTGGGGACTCGCCTCTAAATAACGTGTCAGCACCTCTTTTCAACTGCATCAGTGGAAAAGAGGAAGGACACAATAAGGTTACAGAACAGACCGTGTCAACCATGTGTGTACCTGTTAGCAGGCTGACCAACAGTCCTACCACCACCACAGTGGCTGAGTTGTGAGCGCTGTACCACATGTAGGACAGTGAGTAGAGAGCCTCCACACCTGTCGGCCTGACGGGGGAATAAAGAGGGAAGAAATAAAGACACAAAAACAGAGTTTAATTTGCTCTCCCTCTGATGTGTGGACTACTGTCCACACTGATGGGTGTTTCTAATGTTTCTAATGTCATAGCTTTGGTAATATTCTAAGTCCAGATGAGGGGGGAAAACAAACAAACAAACAAAAATTCTCTCAGTTTTGGTAAATACACAAGTACATTGTTACCATCAGTGAAATTACTCAGATTTATTATTTATAATAGTGCAGCACAAAGAAAAAATAAAAATAAGGAGGCTAGAAAGAGGTGATCTCTGTAGAGTCAACAAACACTGAACACTAATACGAACATATATTTAAAAGGTTACTTCTCGAGATGAAACGTGTTACCCTGGCTTGGCTGTGGGGGCCAGTGTGGTCGTGACAGCGGCAGTCATGTTATCAAACAGTGGCAGAGCAGTGGTGTTGAGTGGGGTTACTGGCATGGAAACAGACATGCGCATCACAAAGCTGCCGATGCCAATCCAGAAGGCCATGGCGAGGCCCGCTACCAACCCAACCACCGCACCCTGAGAAGAGGACAGGAGCAGAGACGACTTTGGTGAGACCACAAGAACAAAAAACTGTTTCAAATTAATTATTATTACGCCCAAGTTAAAGTAGGACTCACAGTGGGGTTTGCCCAGGGGAAGAACATTCCCAAGCAGAAGAGTCCCAGCAGGGGTCCGCCCACCATCCCAAAGATACTGAAGGCTGCCTGAGCACGCAGAACAGCAATGCAACAAGTGACTTATTGAGATGCTCATGTTTGCTGTACAGATGCATCTTATCAACACAAAACTCTGAGAATATTTGGATAAAAGGAATGAATCAGGTTTACTTTAGTTACTCTGAAATGATTTTTCTTGTGAAAAAACTGTAGCTCAAATCTCAATAACAAATACAAATTGACTATATAGTGTTGTTAATAGTCTCTATGAATATAGGGTCGATGCACATTTTTACCAACATCACAATTACCATGACCTTTAACTATGACCTTTCGAAAACTCTGTTAAACTTTATTACATTTTCAGATGTTTTGATGAATACTTACCTGCAGCACAGATCCCATTATAGAAGCAATGTAGGCCATAGCCAGACACACGAGACCATAACCCAAGGCTGTGGAGCACGTGACAAAGAAATAGATAGTGGTTACACCTCCTACTTCACTGCCAAGAACTATGCAGGAGCACAAATAAAATGCAAAGGATGGACTGCATCACATCTTTAAAATGAACCTATTCTAGTCAGTGTATATACAGAAATAATCATGTCAGTCACTAGCTCAGACTTGCAGACTGACTTTTTTCTGTTCTTGGATATGATTGTGTTATAGGGTCACCTCTGACATGCAGCTGCTTTTAAACCTATTTATGAAGGGCAGCCAATCAGAAGAAAGTTAGCTTAAAGAGAGAAGGAAGGGACATAAAACTTGTTTCAGACAAACTGATGGTCAGGACAGTGTTTATGCTCAGGAGGAAATGTGAGCTGATGAGAGTGAAACGGTGATATGCGCACAAGAGACTGAATGGACTTTATTAGAAAAGAAGTCCACAAGAGACACTTCACACAAACTGAGGGGTTGCACCAAGACCCAGTTAATGATAAATAAGGATTACTTTGAACTATGGAGTAAAACAGACCCCCTTTAAGACAATACAAACTACAATCTACATCTGCTTGTGTGAATGTGTGTGAGTGGGTGAACGGGGCATGCAGCAGAATAGAAAAGTGCGATACACTCCAACATAACTACATGTTCACAGTTTGTGCATACACTTCATTTATGCAAACACGGTGAAAAAACAACTACACCACTTGTCTCACCGAGTCCTTTGGACAGCAGCGTGGCCTTGGCTTCAGTCATGTTTGGAAAATGAGGTTTAATCAGGTCCTCCATAGTTACTGTTGCTAAGGAATTAAAGGCTGATGAGATGGTGCTGGAAGAAGAAGAAGAGGAGGAGGAAGAAGAAGAAGTTTATGTGACTTCAAGCCTTCAGGAACAAGAATGCCATCATTTCATACTTTTACAGTGGGATTTCCCTATTAAAGCGAGACTTTCTGATACATGTACTAATAATTCATGTCTCAGTACACATCATTTCTCACTGCTTATCAAAGAGCAGGCGATGGCTACACATGTAACAGTGTTAAAACTGACTCAAACAAGAAAATGTAGTATATGAAAAACATTAATAATTCACTGAGAAAGGTAAACACATGCCAAACTGTTGTGGTTGTGTGGTGCAATTAGACTGAGGACAAACACACACACACAAAATAATGAATTACAGCTGCCTGACGTTCTGATAAAGCAGCGTAGCCTCTGCCAACCGAGCTTGTTATTGCCAAAGGAGCAGTGGATTTAATCCAGGGGCTATAAATAACATCAATAAGTTAAACAGCATGCTATAACAAGCAGGTAGAAATTCAACATCTGTAGTTCTGTCAACCTGGGTGGTAACCAGCTTTAAAAGCTGGCAGACGAAGGACAACCAACAAGTCTCCAGTAGTGGATCATCACTTACTTTCAAGGTTGCAGCACACCCTTTAAAAACACAGTTTAAGATTTTTTTTTTTTTATTGACTCTTTCCTCCACAGAACACTGCAAAACCTTGCCATGTATGTGGCTTTATCACTGCCACATGTGAGCATCTTCCCATGTTCTGATTCAAGAAACATGTCCTCCCTTCAAAGTGTTCTCGGTGACTTCCAGAAAACCACTGTTATTAAAGGCACTGGCATCCTTTAAGTGAACTGCAGTCAATACACCGTTGCACTTCATACGTAAGATGTGATTTTGCTAGGGATGTTAGCAAGCCAGATTTGGTTAGCCTGCTTGCTGTAGTTTAGCTGTGCTGCTCACATCTGCCAGTATTTTAGCAAATAAACTAACTTGGAAATGGCCAGAAAGGCGATCAGTTATTTAATTAGCAGACTTTACCCACTCACAGTATTTTGCCATTTGAGATAGCTTACAATTTGTCTGTTAGTAGGCATGCTAGTGTTAGCTAACATTAGACAATAGACAACCCAGGTTCCAATTTGATCCCCAAATCCAAACAATCTCCTCATGAATCAGACTTCCTGTTGATGTTTTCCTTTGTCAGACAGGCTTCATTAGAAAACACTGCCTTTCTTTTGGCTAATCTTGGCAAACATTAGCTTAATTGCTAAATTCAATAAAAATGCTTTCACACAGGACGCAGCACGTGCTGTGCTCTGAAACACTTTATGACCATAACCATACTTTAAGAGTCTGTAAGGACCTGCAGGTATCCTGGCTCTCAGTCTTGGTTCTTGTGTCATTTACCTGAGCGCTCCACTGAAGAGACAGGCCACAAACAGCCCCGGAAGCCCAGGCAGATCTCTGAACACATCCATCACAAAGTACAGCACCATCTGCACAAAGAAACGAAGCATCAGGAACCAAAACACTGCTAATTATCTATCGATACTGTTGGAGCATGAAGAAAATTAAATGCACACCTGATCATTAGTTTTGACGTAGCCCTTGTCCAGAGGGCTTTCTTCACCATAGCGAGCAAACATGACCAGACCCATGAGACACCCTAAACACAGGACGATCTGCTGGCATGGAAACACTACATAGCAGGACCTGGAAAGGCACGATGGGTGAGGACAGATTGTTATTGTAATCATGTAGTGATTTTTAAACAGAAGTGGTCAGCAAAGCTTTTCCTGAGAAGTTCATGTTACTCACATGACAGCTTCTTTCTCTGTGCGGGAACTGAGGTATCTCTGGACCTGGGCTTGGTTGACGCCATACAGAGCCAGCATCAGAAAGACTCCCCCAACACCCAGAGTCCAGAAAGTGTGGCGCTCCAGAGGGTTGGGGTTCAGGCTACACAGGCAGAGAGCGAATACAATATAAACACCAAAAGAGTTTCACATTCGTCTGACCACAGAGTTCTGGCTCGAAGAAGACAGCAGGATTTCTGGATCATGTTCCATATGGCTTCTTCTTTGTTGCATGACAGAGCTTTAACCTGCATTTACAGCTGAATGGATGAACTGTGTTCACAGACAATGATTTCTGGAAGTGTTTGAGCCCATGCAGGGATTTGATTCAGCCTTGTCCCTCAGATTGCTCCAGATTCTCTCAAACGTTTGCCTCATAATCTACAGTACGTAATATTATCAGTCAAAGTCTTTGCAATTTTATGTTGAAGAACATTACTGAAATTGTTCCACAGAACAATGTAGAAGCAGTTTTTCTCAGACTGGTGAACCTCTGCCCATCTTTACTTCTGAGAAACTCTGCCTCTCTAAGATGCTCTTTTTATACCCAATCATGTTGCTGACCTGCTGCCAATAAACCTGCAAAATGTTCCTCCAGCTGTTTCTTTTTAGTATTACTTACTTTTCCAGCCTTTTGAGGCATGTTCTTGTCATCAACAACTGATATTTTTAATATGGGTTCATGAGATTTGCATATCATTGCACTTTATACTCTTACAAATGTGCAAATATGCAAACTACTTACTCTAGTTCAGCAACACGGCTACCGTTGATGGCTTTCCTCCAGACCTCTGCTATTCCCCCTGCCTGACCAGCCCCCACCACGATGACTGCCAGCTGGCCTGCAAACATGACCACGGTCTGGAACACGTCGGTCCAGATCACTGCTTTCAGCCCCCCCTGGGAGACAGGAACACAGTAGCAGATTCACATCAGTCCATAATGATCATCATTACAAATGATCTCATCTGAACTCCCTAAGTTCTATAAACTTCCTGTTTCTCCACTACCTTGTTTAGTAATGATTTGTTCTTATGATAATATACACAACCATTTTATTTTATCATTAAGCGTCTGCTACAAACAAATTTATTTTGTAACAGTTTTACTGACAAAATTATCACAAGTTTGGAGAATTTAGAGACTTACCAAAGCAGTGTATAGAGTGCACACCAATCCCATAGCCAGCACCGCCCCCCATAGGTCAAATCCTGTCACTGCAGGTGGACAGAATGAAAACATTACCAAAGACTGTGCAACAGGTTGCCCAACCTTCAAGGTGAGAAATATATTCCTGCAGGTACCTGCAGAATATCACCAATAACTGTTCACTCTGAATGTGTTAACTGTGACCCACGCATTACCTGCATTAAGTGCCAGTGCTGGAGCATACAGGACAACTCCCATATAAATGACCTGCAGAGGCAAAGACCAACAGTGTAGAAGAGAAAGACTCACAGAAACACAGCACAATTCAGAGGTCATATTTTGGAATTATCTGATTCATAACACACACTCTTAAAATCCTTAAAAAAAAAATAGACTGTACATGGAAGGATTATCAGCCTGGGTTATCTTTGAGAAGATAAACTATGGTGGTCTTTTACCATAAATGTGACATTAATGATAAACATGGTTTTGAAGACAATGCAAGACAATCCTGATAATGAAGAAGATAAAGTTGCGGGTAACCTTGTGAAGGAAACAAGCCCAACCATAAACAGAAACTTTAACCATGAAGCCAAGGTTTCAGTCAGGCTGAATGAACGCACTCTTATTTATACTTCTGCTAGGTGACACTGCTAACACATTTTCTTGAACTAGTCGTGCCGTGAGTCAAAAAGTTATTAATGATGAACATAAAGACATTTTTTCCTCTTGTAGTGAAAATACAGTCATGTAAAGAGAGTTTAAACTCTTTAAGTCAACTAACAATTACTTTTAATGTCAGTTCTCACAAATAAAAATAACATTTTAAGAGATATCATGAACCTATCAATCAAATATAATACTTTAAGAGTTCTGTGGGAATCCTGAGGTCAGCAGTGTGGAAGAGGAAGATTAGCAGAAAAAGAGGGAATCTTAAAGGCCATGTTTTGTCTCAGTGCACTCCAACGCTTTAAAAATAGACTTTACACGGTAGGATTATCAGCCTGGTTTATCTTTGAGAAAATAAACTATGGTGCTCTACACCATAAATGTAGGTACACATTTATGCCAAGCATTGTTGCAAAGGAAACTAAGTTTGATCAAATATTGCTTCTGTTTAATAAATAAATAAATGAAGCTTTTGCAATGGCACAAAGTCCAGACCCCAGCCAGGCTTGAATGCTGTGGTGGGACCTTGACAGAGCTGTGCATAAATGAATGCCTGCAAACCTCAATGAACCGAAGCAACGCTGCAAAGAAGACAAAAGTCCTCCACAAAGATGTGAGAGGCTGATAACGTCATACAGAAAACAAGTATTTCAAGTTATTACTGCTTAAGGTGCTCCTACGAGCTTCTGAATCATGAGGCGCATTTAGTTTATTATATGACTGCATATTCAAAGGCAGTTCAGAAAGAACAGTGAAATAAAACTCTGGCACTGAGAGCAGGGAAAGACCCACACTGAGCTGACATGAGCCTTACCATTAATACCAATTCTGTGATTATATTCTTGAAATTTGTTACATTTTATTATACAAAAGTCAAGAGAAAATGTTGTGAAGTGGGAAGTGGAGCCTGAGGTTGGCAGTCTCTTCCTCACAGGCAGGAGTTTATTCATTTAACCCTTAATAAACTAACTCGCCACGAACCTGGCCTGTTATTACCATGAAATCCTGTAAAGTTGAACTGTAAAGCTCAGCCTTAATTGGATGCATTGTGTGATCCCATTGAGTAGAAAAGGGGGGTAAAAATATTCTCAGGGTGACGTGACTAAAGAATTTAATACAATCCAAACCGATTTAACTGTAACACTTTAAAGGCTGTTTATTGGTAAACATAGATTTAAAAGCTTCAGAGCTATACACACCCCTTGCAATAGATAAACTTCACTCTCAGTTCCATAGTAAAAGCTTAAATCATTTGAAACAATGTATTTGAATAGTAAAATTGTTCACAAAGTATGAAACAGACAAAGGTACCATCTGAAAGATGAAGGTCACAGTCCCACATATGCGAACCGTCTTGTTAAATCGCAGTTCCAGATACTGTCGAGGAGAGAATGTAACAGAAAACCAAACAGAGCAAAATGAAAAATCTGGCCACATATCATCTCAGAGACAGCCTCTAATATGCAGACAGCACAGTGGATGTTTACTGAGGATCAGAACGAGCCGTTTAGGTTCTGATCATCAAAATCAGCTCTTTAGGTTTGACATCAGTCACTGAAAAACATTTAGTCAGTAGTTCTGTGGTCACGTACCAAGATCCTCAGTGGAGGAACAGTGAGTTTAGATAAAGAGAGGCAAGAACATTCGCTCCTCTGATGTAAATGTGTTGGATAAGATAGATAAGAGTGTTCAGCTCTGAGATCATATTTGAGAAAGATAAAAATAGGAGGAAAGCATATAGAGACGGTGCAAAACTGAAAAATACACAGAAAAAAAAGAGAGAAGATAACAATTAATAATCATTTTGGA
Organism: Archocentrus centrarchus; assembly: GCF_007364275.1. Taxonomy (NCBI): domain Eukaryota; kingdom Metazoa; phylum Chordata; class Actinopteri; order Cichliformes; family Cichlidae; genus Archocentrus; species Archocentrus centrarchus. The sequence goes on along the minus strand of NC_044369.1, from coordinate 27,821,451 downwards.
AAACACTTAAGACAATCTGGCAGATAAAGTTTTATGGTGCATGTGAGATAAGCGCTTAATGCAAGGACACTTACGAGAATGACAAAGCAAAAACAAAGACAACACAAACAGATGTGGCTGATGTGTGCGTGTGTATATGTGTGTGTGTGTGTGTAATGATAAGGGGGTGGGGGTGGGGTGCTGTGTGTTAACTGTTCTTGTGAATACCTCATAGGCACTGGACAGTTGCAGTCTGTAGAAGACTGGTATGAATACATGAGCTGGGATGAGAAGACCCAGGAAATAGGAGCATCCCAGGAACCAGTACTGCGTCCCAAAGGTGTACACCTCAGACGGAGCACCCAGGATGGCCACAGCTGACTGAAACGTGGCCAGCAGGGAGAGAGACACAGGCAGGCAGCTCATTGAGCGGTCAGCCAGCAGGAACTCCTGTGGCAAACAACACAGGCATCCGAACTCTTTAACATTCACAAAATATAATTCACTTTACAATATAAAACACTTTACTTGTGTCTAATACCAAAAGTCTACCTGTGTTGTGCGCTGGCGGCCCCCAGAGAAGGCATAAAAGAGGCCGATGCCAGCTGAGGCCACCAGCAGCAAGGCGAAAATGACGTAGTCCACCGTGGTGAAGTGCATCTGCACTACCTCCCCCATGTTGAGGACAGATGTGGAGGAACTGGGGGGGTGAAGGCCTTCGGATGCACCGCCTGTGACAGGCTGAGATTACGTCGTCAAAGAAAACGCTTCACCCATAGAGAGACTTTCTGAGAGCTGGAGAGAACGAGAGAAAATATGTCAGGTTAATTTCTCTGACTTGGAGGAAACAGAAGGAAGCAGAGGCAGCAATGAGAAATATACTGAGGCAGCAAAGGCATCAGGCCAGGCTATGAAAACCAGACCCATTACCATCACTGGTATATCCTCCCACGATTAATGAAAATACATAAAAAAAAAAAAAAGTATAAGTCAGGATAACAGAAACCCTTCAGCAGACACCTGATTACCTTCTGCAGGACTATTTTGCCCTTACTTGGAGGCCTTACTTTAAACATCACCCCTTGGTTAGTAAAGATATAATACATATTCTAGCAATAATATGTTTTCAGTATTAACAATAAATCATTAAATCAAAACTATTTTATTCTGTGATATTCTGTGATTAACATTTCTACAAATACGTTTTGGTAACCACAACCTGGAACAGACAAAACATGTCCAGGGTGAACAAATCAGACAAAGTACATACTGCACTCTGTACAAGGGTCTATACTACATCTATTTATACTATAGTACAATAAGTCAGATATAATTCATACTTACAAGGTATTCACACTATATTATACTTGTATGTGTACAGGAAAATGACTACATAACGCACCTATACTACATAATCTGCTGATATCAAAGCATTATGTATAACATCGCTATAATCATAAGGCAACCATGTTGCTTACGTTTGAGCAATATTGCTGAGCAGTAGTTATGGCTTTGATATTGCTCAATGATGATTCACAGTCTGCACTATTTATGGCCATGAGTCATCCCTGACCAACATGTTACACGATGCTCAGCCAATCACATCATAATATGATCACATGATTAGGCTAAGCCAATCAAGGCATGAGAAAGAGGCTGCATATCATTAGCATATATTATCATAGCATTAGCAGTCTGAAATCCTCATGTTGTTTACTCGCCACTTCAGACAAATACAAACATGCCGACGAGATCCTCCCACTTTTTTTTGTGCTGGTGGAAAAGGATGACTGACATTAGAAGGAGAAAAGGTTCAAAAGCTACAGAGATAAGACAGTGTGGATATACTTAACAGATCTGCTGCACTAAAGGTTAAAAGATTAAATAATATAGAAGAGAATAGATCTAATCTAAGGAAGTGTTTAATATTATTGCAAAGAAACTATGGGAATTTGTCTGCTTTGATCTTTTATTAAAGACTATTTTTCATTTTATAAGCTGCACACAAGTTTTAGAGGGTCACTGAACGCCTGAGTTGTGAATTTAGAAAGCAAATGCACAACCAGTTATCTCCATATTCCCACTTAAATCACACACACACACACACACACACACAGACACACAGACACACAGACACACAGACACACAGACACACACACACACACCTGCTCTCAACAGCCACAAATATGACTGCATTATGTTTGTGTTCAAAAGGAAGAAGGACAAAATGTAACTAGAAAAAGCATTTCCTGAAGAAAATGCACTGTGAATGCTGCATGCTGAAAGATTGGAGCTGAAATGCCAAGAAAGGCTTCAAACAGGTGGAACCTTATTTGCTGAATGAGCTTCAATGAACTGCTGAATACCTGAACTGCTGAACTGTTGAATACCTGAACTGCTGAACTGCTGAATTGCTGAACTGCTGAATACCTGAACTGCTGAATTGCTAAACTGCTGAATTGCTGAATTGCTGAACTGCTGCATTGCTGAACCGCTGAATTGCTGAACTGCTGAATTGCTAAACTTCTGAATACCTGAACTGCTGAACTGTTGAATACCTGAACTGCTGAACTGCTGAATTGCTGAACTGCTGAATACCTGAACTGCTGAATTGCTGAATACCTGAATTGCTGAATACATGAATTGCTGAACTGCTGCATTGCTGAACCGCTGAATTGCTGAACTGCTGAATTGCTGATCTGCTGAATTGCTGATCTGCTGAATTGCTGAACTGCTGAATTGCTGAATTGCTGAATTGCTGAATTGCTGAACTGCTGAACTGCTGAACAGGTGTTAAAAATGTTGAACAGGTGTTAAAACTGCTGAACAGCTGTTAATAATGCTGAACAGCTGTTAATAACGCTGAACAGCTGTTAAACTGCTGTACAGCTCTTAAAGTGCTGAACGACTGTTTTAAACCTGAAAAGGCTGTTAAAGTGCTGAACGACTGTTTTAGACCTGAAAAGGCTGTTAAAAGTGCTGAACGACTGTTTAAACCTGAAAAGGCTGTTAAAAGTGCTGAACGACTGTTTAAACCTGAAAAGGCTGTTAAAAGTGCTGAACGACTGTTTAAACCTGAAAAGGCTGTTAAAAGTGCTGAACGACTGTTTAAACCTGAAAAGGCTGTTAAAAGTGCTGAACGACTGTTTAAACCTGAAAAGGCTGTTAAAAGTGCTGAACGACTGTTTAAACCTGAAAAGGCTGTTAAAAGTGCTGAACGACTGTTTAAACCTGAAAAGGCTGTTAAAAGTGCTGAACGACTGTTTGAAACCTGAAAAGGCTATTAAAAGTGCTGAACGACTGTTTAAACCTGAAAAGGCTGTTAAAAGTGATGAACGACTGTTTAAACCTGAAAAGGCTGTTAAAAGTGCTGAACGACTGTTTTAAACCTGACAAGGCTGTTAAAAGTGCTGAACGACTGTTTAAACCTGAAAAGGCTGTTAAAAGTGCTGAACGACTGTTTAAACCTGAAAAGGCTGTTAAAAGTGCTGAAGGACTGTTTAAACCTGAGCAGGCTGTTAAAAGTGCTGAACGACTGTTTAAACCTGAGAAGGCTGTTAAAAGTGCTGAACGACTGTTTAAACCTGAAAAGGCTGTTAAAGTGCTGAACGGCTGTTAAACGTAATGTCATAAAGCAATAACATAAATCTGCAGAAGAAGCTGAGCATTTTGATACCAGAATGGTTTCTGTAGCATAAACGGTGCTGAAGTTATGAAAGACCAAAAAAGAGCTCAACTTTGAACAGCTTGCATGCAGAGGAATAATCCACCAATCAGTTTAAAGTATTATGAGCCAATCAGAATGCTGCTACACATTTAGTTCTGCCAACTCAAAACAGCTGTGTAACTGTTTAACTGCAGGCACTTTGTGGCAAAGCCCTGTTGAATTTGTCTTGGCGCACCTCCCGAACAAATGCTTATAAATCAAAAACCGTAACTCCTATCAAAATAATTTTTAAACTGTGAGCGTCACAAGGACCTGCTCTAAACACCAGTGTAATTTTTATTTTCCTGGGTTGAAAAATGTGGTCATGGGAGCAGTTTAAAAAAAGGGTCTTTTCTGGTTTTGAGAAAATCACCTCCCGAAAATTACTATAGAGGCGGATGGAGGAGTTGGAGGGTGCTCCCTCTGCTTGAAGCCTCACAGTTTAAAAAGTTTACATTTCTCAGGGCTAAGAGACACATTGTTTGAAAGTAGAGAAGCAGCTCTACGTTTTGATCATAAAATCATGGCTGTAGAGTGAAGAGTGTGGACACAGCGGCAGTTTAGAGAGATATTTTTCAGCTGAAGAATTTCAAGTCTCCCACTCTAACCTTTGGAATGCGCACTCTAGACGACCACATACACAACCATTATAAACGCTAAAAAGAGCAAAAACCTTCTTGTGCTTAAACTGTAACTGTTTAAAAACCATAAAAGATATTAATACAAAAAGTAATAGCTGAATAGCTGAGAGTCATGGCTTTATTTTAAAGTTTAAATGGTGTCTCTAGCTTAAGGTATGCTGAAGTTCTTAGCTTTTAAAGTCTGAAAGGGTTTTAAAAGGTTTTTAAGCTTTCCCCATTCATTTGAATGGGGCCAAAAAAATTAGAAAAATATTAATATTAAATTAATGGCAGAAGATTTGAACCTGAAAAGTAATAGCAGCGATCTCCTGAAGAAGCCGCACGTTTTGATACCAGAACGGTTTCTGTAGCTTAAACGGTTTTTGAGATCGAAGCGGTCAAAAAACGTACGGAAGAATAATATATAACTAGAAAAAGCATTTCCTGAAGAAAATGCACTGTGAATGCTGCATGCTGAAAGATTGGAGCTGAAATGCCAAGAAAGGCTTCAAACAGCTGGAACCTTATTTGCTGAATGAGCTTCAATGAACTGCTGAATACCTGAACTGCTGAACTGTTGAATACCTGAACTGCTGAACTGCTGAATTGCTGAACTGCTGAATACCTGAACTGCTGAATTGCTGAACTGCTGAATTGCTGAACTGCTGCATTGCTGAACCGCTGAATTGCTGAACTGCTGAATTGCTGAACTTCTGAATACCTGAACTGCTGAACTGTTGAATACCTGAACTGCTGAACTGCTGAATTGCTGAACTGCTGAATTGCTGAACTGCTGAATACCTGAACTGCTGAATTGCTGAACTGCTGAATTGCTGAATACCTGAATTGCTGAACTGCTGTATTGCTGAACCGCTGAATTGCTGAACTGCTGAATTGCTGAACTGCTGAATTGCTGATCTGCTGAATTGCTGAACTGCTGAATTGCTGAATTGCTGAACTGCTAAATTGCTGAATTGCTGAACTGCTGAACAGGTGTTAAAAATGTTGAACAGGTGTTAAAACTGCTGAACAGCTGTTAATAATGCTGAACAGCTGTTAATAACGCTGAACAGCTGTTAAACTGCTGTACAGCTCTTAAAGTGCTGAACGACTGTTTTAAACCTGAAAAGGCTGTTAAAGTGCTGAACGACTGTTTAAACCTGAAAAGGCTGTTTAAAGTGCTGAACGACTGTTTTAGACCTGAAAAGGCTGTTAAAAGTGCTGAACGACTGTTTAAACCTGAAAAGGCTGTTAAAAGTGCTGAACGACTGTTTTAAACCTGAAAAGGCTGTTAAAAGTGCTGAACGACTGTTTAAACCTGAAAAGGCTGTTAAAAGTGCTGAACGACTGTTTAAACCTGAAAAGGCTGTTAAAAGTGCTGAACGACTGTTTAAACCTGAAAAGGCTGTTAAAAGTGCTGAACGACTGTTTAAACCTGAAAAGGCTGTTAAAAGTGCTGAACGACTGTTTAAACCTGAAAAGGCTGTTAAAAGTGCTGAACGACTGTTTTAAACCTGACAAGGCTGTTAAAAGTGCTGAACGACTGTTTAAACCTGAAAAGGCTGTTAAAAGTGCTGAACGACTGTTTAAACCTGAAAAGGCTGTTAAAAGTGCTGAACGACTGTTTAAACCTGAGAAGGCTGTTAAAAGTGCTGAACGACTGTTTAAACCTGAGAAGGCTGTTAAAAGTGCTGAACGACTGTTTAAACCTGAAAAGGCTGTTAAAAGTGCTGAACGGCTGTTAAACGTAATGTCATAAAGCAATAACATAAATCTGCAGAAGAAGCTGAGCATTTTGATACCAGAATGGTTTCTATAGCATAAACGGTGCTGAAGTTATGAAAGACCAAAAAACAGCTCAACTTTGAACAGCTTGCATGCAGAGGAATAATCCACCAATCAGTTTAAAGTATTATGAGCCAATCAGAATGCTGCTACACATTTAGTTCTGCCAACTCAAAACAGCTGTGTAACTGTTTAACTGCAGGCACTTTGTGGCAAAGCCCTGTTGAATTTGTCTTGGCGCACCTCCCGAACAAATGCTTATAAATCAAAAACCGTAACTGCTATCAAAATAATTTTTAAACTGTGAGCGTCACAAGGACCTGCTCTAAACAACAGTGTAATTTTTATTTTCCTGGGTTGAAAAATGTGGTCATGGGAGCAGTTTAAAAAAAGGGTCTTTTCTGGTTTTGAGAAAATCACCTCCCGAAAATTACTATAGAGGCGGATGGAGGAGTTGGAGGGTGCTCCCTCTGCTTGAAGCCTCACAGTTTAAAAGTTTACATTTCTCAGGGCTAAGAGACACATTGTTTGAAAGTAGAGAAGCAGCTCTACGTTTTGATCATAAAATCATGGCTGTAGAGTGAAGAGTGTGGACACAGCGGCAGTTTAGAGAGATATTTTTCAGCTGAAGAATTTCAAGTCTCCCACTCTAACCTTTGGAATGCGCACTCTAGACGACCACATACACAACCATTATAAACGCTAAAAAGAGCAAAAAAACCTTCTTGTGCTTAAACTGTAACTGTTTAAAAACCATAAAAGATATTAATACAAAAAGTAATAGCTGAATAGCTGAGAGTCATGGCTTTATTTTAAAGTTTAAATGGTGTCTCTAGCTTAAGGTATGCTGAAGTTCTTAGCTTTTAAAGGCTGAAAGGGTTTTAAAAGGTTTTTAAGCTTTCCCCATTCATTTGAATGGGGCCAAAAAAATTAGAAAAATATTAATATTAAATTAATGGCAGAAGATTTGAACCTGAAAAGTAATAGCAGCGATCTCCTGAAGAAGCCGCACGTTTTGATACCAGAACGGTTTCTGTAGCTTAAACGGTTTTTGAGATCGAAGCGGTCAAAAAACGTACGGAAGAATAATAAATAATAAAGAATACAACAACAATACTGTGAATGCTTTGCAGCATTCACAGTAATAATAATAACTAGAAAAAGCATTTCCTGAAGAAAATGCACTGTGAATGCTGCATGCTGAAAGATTGGAGCTGAAATGCCAAGAAAGGCTTCAAACAGCTGGAACCTTATTTGCTGAATGAGCTTCAATGAACTGCTGAATACCTGAACTGCTGAACTGTTGAATACCTGAACTGCTGAACTGATGAATTGCTGAACTGCTGAATTGCTGAACTGCTGAATACCTGAACTGCTGAATTGCTGAACTGCTGAATTGCTGCATTGCTGAACTGCTGCATTGCTGAACCGCTGAATTGCTGAACTGCTGAATTGCTGAACTTCTGAATACGTGAACTGCTGAACTGTTGAATACCTGAACTGCTGAACTGCTGAATTGCTGAACTGCTGAATTGCTGAACTGCTGAATACCTGAACTGCTGAATTGCTGAACTGCTGAATTGCTGAACTGCTGAATTGCTGAATACCTGAATTGCTGAACTGCTGCATTGCTGAACCGCTGAATTGCTGAACTGCTGAATTGCTGAAATGCTGAATTGCTGATCTGCTAAATTGCTGAACTGCTGAATTGCTGAATTGCTGAACTGCTGAATTGCTGAATTGCTGAACTGCTGAACAGGTGTTAAAAATGTTGAACAGGTGTTAAAACTGCTGAACAGCTGTTAATAATGCTGAACAGCTGTTAATAACGCTGAACAGCTGTTAAACTGCTGTACAGCTCTTAAAGTGCTGAACGACTGTTTTAAACCTGAAAAGGCTGTTAAAGTGCTGAACGACTGTTTTAAACCTGAAAAGGCTGTTAAAAGTGCTGAACGACTGTTTTATACCTGAAAAGGCTGTTAAAAGTGCTGAACGACTGTTTAAACCTGAAAAGGCTGTTAAAAGTGCTGAACGACTGTTTTAAACCTGAAAAGGCTGTTAAAAGTGCTGAACGACTGTTTAAACCTGAAAAGGCTGTTAAAAGTGCTGAACGACTGTTTAAACCTGAAAAGGCTGTTAAAAGTGCTGAACGACTGTTTAAACCTGAAAAGGCTGTTAAAAGTGCTGAACGACTGTTTAAACCTGAAAAGGCTGTTAAAAGTGCTGAACGACTGTTTAAACCTGAAAAGGATGTAAAAGTGCTGAACGACTGTTTAAACCTGAAAAGGCTGTTAAAGTGCTGAACGACTGTTTAAACCTGAAAAGGCTGTTAAAAGTGCTGAACGACTGTTTAAACCTGAAAAGGCTGTAAAAGTGCTGAACGACTGTTTAAAACCTGAAAAGGCTGTTAAAAGTGCTGAACGACTGTTTAAACCTGAGAAGGCTGTTAAAAGTGCTGAACGACTGTTTAAACCTGAAAAGGCTGTTAAAAGTGCTGAACGACTGTTTAAACCTGAAAAGGCTGTTAAAAGTGCTGAACGGCTGTTAAACGTAATGTCATAAAGCAATAACATAAATCTGCAGAAGAAGCTGAGCATTTTGATACCAGAATGGTTTCTGTAGCATAAACGGTGCTGAAGTTATGAAAGACCAAAAAACAGCTCAACTTTGAACAGCTTACATGCAGAGGAATAATCCACCAATCAGTTTAAAGTATTATGAGCCAATCAGAATGCTGCTACACATTTAGTTCTGCCAACTCAAAACAGCTGTGTAACTGTTTAACTGCAGGCACTTTGTGGCAAAGCCCTGTTGAATTTGTCTTGGCGCACCTCCCGAACAAATGCTTATAAATCAAAAACCGTAACTGCTATCAAAATAATTTTTAAACTGTGAGCGTCACAAGGACCTGCTCTAAACACCAGTGTAATTTTTATTTTCCTGGGTTGAAAAATGTGGTCATGGGAGCAGTTTAAAAAAAGGGTCTTTTCTGGTTTGAGAAATCACCTCCCGAAAATTACTATAGAGGCGGATGGAGGAGTTGGAGGGTGCTCCCTCTGCTTGAAGCCTCACAGTTTAAAAAGTTTACATTTCTCAGGGCTAAGAGACACATTGTTTGAAAGTAGAGAAGCAGCTCTACGTTTTGATCATAAAATCATGGCTGTAGAGTGAAGAGTGTGGACACAGCGGCAGTTTAGAGAGATATTTTTCAGCTGAAGAATTTCAAGTCTCCCACTCTAACCTTTGGAATGCGCACTCTAGACGACCACATACACAACCATTATAAACGCTAAAAAGAGCAAAAAACCTTCTTGTGCTTAAACTGTAACTGTTTAAAAACCATAAAAGATATTAATACAAAAAGTAATAGCTGAATAGCTGAGAGTCATGGCTTTATTTTAAAGTTTAAATGGTGTCTCTAGCTTAAGGTATGCTGAAGTTCTTAGCTTTTAAAGGCTGAAAGGGTTTTAAAAGGTTTTTAAGCTTTCCCCATTCATTTGAATGGGGCGAAAAAAATTAGAAAAATATTAATATTAAATTAATGGCAGAAGATTTGAACCTGAAAAGTAATAGCAGCGATCTCCTGAAGAAGCCGCACGTTTTGATACCAGAACGGTTTCTGTAGCTTAAACGGTTTTTGAGATCGAAGCGGTCAAAAAACGTACGGAAGAATAATAAATAATAAAGAATACAACAACAATACTGTGAATGCTTTGCAGCATTCACAGTAATGAATGCTTTGCAGCATTCACAGTAATAACTAGAAAAAGCATTTCCTGAAGAAAATGCACTGTGAATGCTGCATGCTGAAAGATTGGAGCTGAAATGCCAAGAAAGGCTTCAAACAGCTGGAACCTTATTTGCTGAATGAGCTTCAATGAACTGCTGAATACCTGAACTGCTGAACTGTTGAATACCTGAACTGCTGAACTGCTGAATTGCTGAACTGCTGAATTGCTGAACTGCTGAATACCTGAACTGCTGAATTGCTGAACTGCTGCATTGCTGAACCGCTGAACTGCTGAATTGCTGAACTTCTGAATACCTGAACTGCTGAACTGTTGAATACCTGAACTGCTGAACTGCTGAATTGCTGAACTGCTGAATACCTGAACTGCTGAATTGCTGAACTGCTGAATTGCTGAACTGCTGAATTGCTGATCTGCTGAATTGCTGAACTGCTGAATTGCTGAATTGCTGAACTGCTGAATTGCTGAATTGCTGAACTGCTGAATTGCTGAACTGCTGAACAGGTGTTAAAAATGTTGAACAGGTGTTAAAACTGCTGAACAGCTGTTAAAGTGCTGAACGACTGTTTTAAACCTGAAAAGGCTGTTAAAGTGCTGAACGACTGTTTAAACCTGAAAAGGCTGTTAAAAGTGCTGAACGACTGTTTAAAACCTGAAAAGGCTGTTAAAAGTGCTGAACGACTGTTTAAACCTGATAAGGCTGTTAAAAGTGCTGAACGACTGTTTAAACCTGAAAAGGCTGTTAAAAGTGCTGAACGACTGTTTAAACCTGAAAAGGCTGTTAAAAGTGCTGAACGACTGTTTAAACCTGAAAAGGCTGTAAAAGTGCTGAACGACTGTTTTAAACCTGAAAAGGCTGTTAAAGTGCTGAACGACTGTTTAAACCTGAAAAGGCTGTTAAAAGTGCTGAATGATTGTTTAAACCTGAAAAGGCTGTTAAAAGTGCTGAACGACTGTTTAAACCTGAAAAGGCTGTTAAAAGTGCTGAACGACTGTTTTAAACCTGACAAGGCTGTTAAAAGTGCTGAACGACTGTTTAAACCTGAAAAGGCTGTTAAAAGTGCTGAACGACTGTTTTAAACCTGAAAAGGCTGTTAAAAGTGCTGAACGACTGTTTAAACCTGAAAAGGCTGTAAAAGTGCTGAACGACTGTTTTAAACCTGAAAAGGCTGTTAAAAGTGCTGAACGACTGTTTAAACCTGAAAAGGCTGTTAAAAGTGCTGAACGACTGTTTAAACCTGAAAAGGCTGTTAAAAGTTCTGAACGACTGTTTTAAACCTGAAAAGGCTGTTAAAGTGCTGAACGACTGTTTAAACCTGAAAAGGCTGTAAAAGTGCTGAACGACTGTTTAAACCTGAAAAGGCTGTTAAAAGTGCTGAACGACTGTTTTAAACCTGAAAAGGCTGTTAAAGTGCTGAACGACTGTTAAACGTAATGTCATAAAGCAATAACATAAATCTGCAGAAGAAGCTGAGCATTTTGATACCAGAATGGTTTCTGTAGCATAAACGGTGCTGAAGTTATGAAAGAACAAAAAACAGCTCAACTTTGAACAGCTTGCATGCAGAGGAATAATCCACCAATCAGTTTAAAGTATTATGAGCCAATCAGAATGCTGCTACACATTTAGTTCTGCCAACTCAAAACAGCTGTGTAACTGTTTAACTGCAGGCACTTTGTGGCAAAGCCCTGTTGAATTTGTCTTGGCGCACCTCCCGAACAAATGCTTATAAATCAAAAACCGTAACTCCTATCAAAATAATTTTTAAACTGTGAGCGTCACAAGGACCTGCTCTAAACAGCGGTGTAATTTTATTTTCCTGGGTTGAAAAATGTGGTCATGGAAGCAGTTTAAAAAAGGGTCTTTTCTGGTTTTGAGAAAATCACCTCCCGAAAATTTCTATAGAGGCGGATGGAGGAGTTGGAGGGTGCTCCCTCTGCTTGAAGCCTCACAGTTTAAAAAGTTTACATTCTCAGGGCTAAGAGACACATTGTTTGAAAGTAGAGAAGCAGCTCTACGTTTTGATCATAAAATCATGGCTGTAGAGTGAAGAGTGTGGACACAGCGGCAGTTTAGAGAGATATTTTTCAGCTGAAGAATTTCAAGTCTCCCACTCTAACCTTTGGAATGCGCACTCTAGACGACCACATACACAACCATTATAAATGCTAAAAAGAGCAAAAAACCTTCTCGTGCTTAAACTGTAACTGTTTAAAAACCATAAAAGATATTAATACAAAAAGTAATAGCTGAATAGCTGAGAGTCATGGCTTTATTTTAAAGTTTAAATGGTGTCTCTAGCTTAAGGTATGCTGAAGTTCTTAGCTTTTAAAGGCTGAAAGGGTTTTAAAAGGTTTTTAAGCTTTCCCCATTCATTTGAATGGGGCCAAAAAATTAGAAAAATATTAATATTAAATTAATGGCAGAAGATTTGAACCTGAAAAGTAATAGCAGCGATCTCCTGAAGAAGCCGCACGTTTTGATACCAGAACGGTTTCTGTAGCTTAAACGGTTTTTGAGATCGAAGCGGTCAAAAAACGTACGGAAGAATAATATATAATAATAATAATAATAATAATAATAATAAAGAATACAACAACAATACTGTGAATGCTTTGCAGCATTCACAGTAATAATAAAGAATACAACAACAATACTGTGAATGCTTTGCAGCATTCACAGTAATTAGATTACTTTATGCAATTCTTAAGTATCAAAACAGAAGAAATACCAACAAAGAAATTATGGTGAAAAGGCTACAAAGAAGGAATTACTGTACCTACTGAGACTGAGCTGCTGCAGGCTGATAGACACTCAACACTTGAAGTATGCTGCCTGGTCACTGCTGCCAAACATGAGCACTGTGAAGTCAGGAGGAGAAACTCAGCATGTTTTAAAACAGCAGCCCTCCTAAGAAGCAACTGAGACAAAAGATCTATCATAATATTATTACAAAGGATTCAATACACACAGATTCATTTAACCAAATAAAATGCAATCTGTTATTATGTTTTAACAAGACACACAACCCTGTTCTGTCACAGACTCCGCTTTGTTCATTGCTGGAAAAAAATAATGCTTCCACTGCCCCACACACATGCTTTCTCACAGCGTGGTGTGCTGCAGTATCCCACACTTCTTATGACAAGAGAAAGATGAGGGGCAGCTGACTGCAGAGAGGTCAGGTTAAGAGGACAGACCAAAGAGGGAGGGGAGAAATCACAGGAGACAGACCTCTGTTTCCCCTCACGTTACACACAGAGCATGATTGGGCGTCTATTACTTCGAAGCACTTCATGGTTAAAGTGTGTGGAAGCATCTGCATCTGTTTGTATTTAATGTGTCACCCATCAGCTGGGTCATGTGTTGATCAAAGGTTAACAAAATGTGTGTGAGCAATTTGCTAACTGAAACAGGATTAGAGCCGTGGTTTAGGAAAATGGTAACACTGTTGCCACAGTTTGTTTGTTCTTTGTAAGATCACCGCCGGGACTGTCAGGGCAATGTAACAACATGCTCTGCCTTTACACAAGCACTACTTTCACATGGACACCTGCTCTGCTGCTCCTCAGAAAGCCACTTGAGCCATCCTCATATGCGTCCAGCTGTAAATGACACAAAGTGCAACAGTTTGAAATAAGTAGTGAAAAATCTAGGTGGTGTTGCTGAGTTCTTTGTGGCTGGAGCACTTTGCTCCCATTCTGGCAACTTTTACCTGCTGGAAAACTTTACTGTGCCTATAGCAACAAAAGAAAAGCAGTGGAAATTGTGTCAGGAGTGACACCAGGTCTGAGAAAAGGCCTTTAAAGGTCTGTACTGACAGGCCTGTCTGAGTAATATTCTCTGCTGCTTTGATCAAACACCAGCCAATAAGACATGCTCTTAAATCCCACTCTTATCCCAATGGCTCATTATGCCTAATATACACAGCTGTGACAGGCTGGGAACAGGAGCCAGTGTAGTTGGTTCCATTCAAAAGCCCTCACAGCACGCAGTGAAAACTTCTAAAGTAGCTTTTTAATGTCAGAATACAGAATGGTTCACTTCTATATTGTGTTTCCCCACATACAGACGAGTGCTGCAATAATTCATCGAGTATCTCAAATGCAAAAATTTCTCATGCAATTTGTTTTTTTTTTTGCTTTGATGCTTCATTTAATGCACGACTCTGTGGAGCTCAACATGTAAATGTGAGCCTTTCACCCACATTAGCGATTAATAATAGGCCTGCAATGAAAACGTATTTAGGAGCATGCATGTGCATAAAAAGTATTGTAACATTAAGCCTGTGTAGGTCCCACTTTTTCAACAAAAAGACTGATAACAAAAAGACTGATAGTGAGGATGTCAGTTTAACTGTCACAGTTTAACATGGCGTCTGTCTGCACCCACGGTGAAGAGCAAAGAGGTGGGGCTGTTAGAGAGATGGTGAGCTCAGGTGTTGTCCACTATCTGGGACAACAGCTGATGACAGTGGTCCTATTTCACTAATCTACACAGCAAAAAGAAAGCTACAATCAAAGATGGCGGCTGGCATGAGATTAGGAACTCACTGGAGAGGCAACAAAATATTGCTGCATTATTTAACTTCAGTCTGACTACGCCTCCTTTTGTACATTGTGTGTTTACGTACACAGATAAAATCTTATTCTGTGGGAAACACTGCATATATGTATATATCCAAATTCACAGGTAATACATCAATGCTTTGCAGATGAAATCCAGCTCAGTCCAAGAAAGGAAACCATCTAGCAGTAAACCTTCTGCCTTTCATCAGTATGTACAGTGAGTTTTTGGTTCCCTGCCTCAAAGAAGTCTTTACTCCTGTTGTGCTGCATGATTGGAGCTGGCAATCCTTTGTTGCACTGTTGGACAGCTCTGTAAAGAAAGCCTTGCTGCTAAGATGCCCTGATGTCATACAGAGCAAATATCCCTTATATGGTCATCTCAGGTGCATAGCTGTTTGTGAGAGGTAACGTGAGGGCGACAGCCTTTTTGACAGCTTGTTTCAGCCAGTGGATGAGCTGAGCGGTTGCAAGAAGGCCCGGTACAAGATAAACAAGGATGATCTTGAACCAGAATCATGCAAAGCTACTCGCCTAAAGTACAAGTGTAAAAACATGGAGCTAGAAATGAGCAGAACCAATAATCCCTATGTTAATACTTTCTCTCACACCCTAATTAAGCAGAAACAGTCTGAAGGAATAAAGGTCTGTCATAACAGTTCATCATGAATTCAGGCAGTTATTCGATGTATTTCAAAGAGGTTTTAAGACATAAGCTAAAAGCTAAAGTTAGCTAATCCATCATTTTGTTCCAGTTAACTTTTTGTGAAGTATTAGAATACTGACACAGTACAATCAATATTTCGTATGAATCAGCTGTAAAAGAAATATGACTCAAATCATTCACACTGTGCCGGGTGTGCATGACCTCTAATGACCGGTTGTATTTAATGGAGCGCATGTGATTGGCTGAATTTTCCTCACTAGGCTGGTTTGGGCTGGTTTTTTTCTCCATTAATTATTTCAATCTTTTCTCATTTAAAACCTTGTGCCAGGAATCCCAGAATCCACAAGCTGGGACTGTCTCTCTCACAGTCAGACCTCAGAGTACCTGAGTCCAACTCAAATGACCTTTACAGCATCAATTTACTGCTTACTATCAACCAAGCCAACAGTTTGTGAAATACCAGACTCTTCCCATACACGATCCAGTACCAATCCAGTTTTATTGATAGAGCACTTTTTGATAAAGCACCAAAACACCTAACAGCAAAACAATAAAATGATCAAAACAACAGACAAACAAAGACACCTTTTAAAAATAAGCAATGAGGGAGCCGCTCTAACATGTGCAAAGAGAGGATTAGAAAATTTGGAGGCTATAGCTGAAACAGCAGGTCATCCTGGTTTTCAGTCGAGCTTTTGGGACAACCGGGATCTGGTGGTCCACAGACCTCTGCGACTTCAAGGGGACGTATGGAGTCAACAGCTCAGATATGCAAATTGTAGCTGAGCCATTAAAAGTTTTAACAAATAAACCCTTAAAATGGATCCTAAAACAAACAGGGAGCCAGTGGAGGAAGGCCAGGATGGAGAAATGTCCAAGAGAGGAAAAGCACAGACACTGCTGGGTCTGAACAAAATGAAATTACTTACATTGAAATTTAAAATATTTAAGGTCCAACTGTGTTTGTTTTGTTTTTTTTAACCTGTATTGTCCAGCAGCTTAAGCAAGCAAAATGGTCTGTATGCTCTGTTGTGCCAAACCCCATTGCTGTGCCAAGAGGAGCTGTATTGTAGGCTCCTCGTTAGTTTTTTTTCTGCTATTTTGTGTCTTTATTTACAAGTTTAAATAAAGGAAAAAAAGGACTGGCCCAAGAATTGAACCTTGTGGAACCCCTCAAGGGAAACAGGCTATGGAAGATGCAAAATCACAAAGTTGAACCAAGAAGGTTCTCTAAACCTGAACCACTCTAAAGCCTCAGCTTTGCAGTGTCTGGAGCCACCCCTCAATTCTTTATATTAGGGAAATAATAGGAAATAAGTGCAGTGATTTACAGAAACCTGTGAAAACACACATGGGAATACAGTATACTGTATAAGGCACAAACAGTTTATACAATTCTAATGAGCTTTAAAGTTGATATCTTTGGGACTTTTCATAGAAACTAAAGAAATGGGAACAAATTATGTGTTTTTGTGACAGGCTGCTAAAGATACAATTTAAAATAGGTTCTTTGCTAGTTTGTCTGTTGTATGTAGACACAACACTGGTTCATTCTTTGATTGGATTGAAAAGGATTGAAAAAGCAGCCCATGTCCAAACTTTGAAAAACCTGCAGAAAGGCTGGGATCTGGCTCCTTGGAAACAAAATATAAAGAAATGAGGGGTGGCTCAAAACTTTTGCACAGTACTGTACTTTTTCCCCTTCCACAAATCCACGAGAGTTTGAGTGACGAACGTTTTATCCTCAGACGGTGAGCTTGAGTGTGGACGTCCACGTGCCGGTCTGTTTTTCGTGACAGTCCATCTAATATTATGTGTGGGCCTCAGAGCGTTCACTTTATGTTGCCTGTAGCAAGACACTTAACAGCAACCCCACATGCTACTCCAGTCTGAACAGTGTACAGTTAATGGCTTGTTGTAACAGGAAAGATGATTCATGGCAAGCAATTTGCTTCTGCACCAGTTGGCCTTCTTACTTCACAGGTGCGCAAAATGGGAAAACTCCTTTACAGGCTGGACAGGCTCTTAGTGGTCCAGGCACAAACCATGTGACCATCACTATTACCAATTGGTGGTAGTCAACCTCCTTTCTGCCCCCTCATGCTGATCACTTATCTGTCTTTCTCTCCTATCCTACCATTATCAAAACAATGAATCTGATTACAGCACTGATTACTACACATCTAGCTGTGCTCTGTGTGCCTGCGTGCATTTTCTGTAGTGGCTGAGCCATCTTAAACAAAACTAACTCAAGGAGGTCACGGAGGTCGTGATTGCCTGGGACAATGATTGTAAATTACATGAGGTAATCTGAGGAGAGCTGTTGGCATCACCCTCGTCTTGTGTGTAAATTGTGGGGAAGAAAGCAAACCTGTTGTCTGATGCTGAGCTGGAGGGTGAGCCTGGGAAACTTTGCACCTGTACAGGAGCAATGCCTGAATGGGGCCAGTGCTTTGTACAATCTTTTCAAAAGCAACACACACACTCTCACTCTCCTCGTCAGACAATGAGGCCAGCACAAACACTACACTCTCAAACAGAATATTACAGGGACTAAAGTGGCAAATGGGAGAAATACTACAAATGTCATACTGTCCTTCACAGTGCGATAGAATCTGGCTGATTTTCCATCCAACACGATTGTTTTCTTAAAGATTTGATTTCAGGCAATTCCAAAGTCAGTCTGACCAAACCCACTGCAACTTGTCCTTTCCAAAAGACTTAATTTATACTTTTCTGGATGATGCAAACAAAAGAACACAGTTCAGTCAGAAGAAGACACCGATTTCCATCTGCAGTCATTTAAGTTTGCTGAAATGTTTTGAGACCTCCGCCCTCTTAAATGCTGAAGGTCAGGAAAGCAGCATCAAGACACCAGCATAGAAAAAAATAAAATAAAATAAAAAAATCAACAGATACTACACTGATTAAATCCGACAGCATGAAACGGAGGAGCTGGGGTGGAAGTGGGTTTCAAAGTGGCTTGCAGAGGAGCAGCATCTGTGGACAGGCTAAATGAGGCTTACCACCAGGATGGGCAGAAGGTTATCAGCTGCTCAGCCAGGACTGTGGTTGAGCTTGACGTTATATTTAAAACTTTAAAGACTACAAACAGGTGTTTACCAGGCTGATGTTAGTTTGCAGGGAACAGGACAAAATGAAAGTTTGATCCAATGATGGCACAACAAGGAGACCCAAAGTTATTACAAATTATCCTGATGTGATCTCTTGGAGCACTGAGTCACTTTATATAGGAATTCATGCTGCTATTATTGAGATACTTAACTCAAAACCACAAATGTGAGCGTCATGACGGTGATAAGGTAAAAAAAAGAATAAAATGCTATTAGTGATCCAACCTAGCTTCAGTCCGTCAATTGAAGTGAAATTCAGCTGGACAAGTGACATAAAGGTTACAGGAATCTTCACCCTCATGAGAAAAATGACTCATGGATGAAGACTGCGTGTTCTCGTAAATGTATTTCACTTCCCTTCAGATCTACTAGACCAGGGGTTCTAAGATCAATCCACTGCGTGGATTAGCACTCAGATTTATGAGGTTATTACAATAAGAAATTAGAGGTTGCAAAACTACAGTAAGCAAAATGCATGACTTTAAGAGACAATGAAACTAAAATGTGCATTACAGGAAAATCACAGCACACAAAACCAAACACATGTTTGTGGAAGCTCCATGTTTACACGCAGGTACAGCTGGTCTACTGCCTGGAATCTGTGCACGGTCTCCAGCTGAGTTTGTATCAGTGACCCTAAAAGGCCAATAACATGAGCAATCATTAACCCTTGAGCCTCAGCCCAATCTGTTCTGTAACAGAACCACCATGAGCATGACATCAAGGTAAGAGGAAAAACAGAGGCGACAGTGCAGTTTGTTTTTAAAAAACAAAGATAAAGTGGACGCTGACACATACAATCACCAATGATTGCTTTATACCCTAAACCCTGTTATGACTTCATAAAGAGATTTGAAGAGATGAAAATGCAAGTGGTGTTATTGTTGCAGTGACTGTTGTGTTGAAGAGTGCGTCTAATCACGGACCTGCAGAATATGGTATAGTTGCTTATTGTTGTGAGGCCCTCTCCATACGAGGAAATGTACACAACACCTCAGGGTCACCTGCGATCAGGCGGCGTTTTGAACATACACGTGTCTGCAAATATGCTACATGGCAGCAAAAGGAGGGATTTTCTTAAATCTGTAGGTTACAAATGAGACACACAACAGTGTTCTCAATTATTAACAAGTAAACACAATATTTCATTCAACAGTCTTCCAACTTTCTCTAAATACTTGACCAATTTTTTACATCACCGAAGCAATAAATACAGCAACTTTACTTTTCTGTTTATGTTAGCCCACAAAGTGAGATTTTTTTTTTCTCCCCCTCAGCAAATTAGAAAAATAGGTTTTGGAAATTCACCACCTCTATTATTTCACCACAAGCCAACATCTACTAATCAGTTCAACTCACTGATATAAAAGTCCCATCAATATTACCATAAAATCAGCCTTCATTAAAGATCTAAGTGCAATACCACCAGATGCAAAGGTGACTGATTCATTTCAGACAGATTTCCCTAACAGACAATCACCTCACTCTTATTTTGAAAGTTCATTAGTTGTTAGATAACCAGCTAGACAAAGATCCAGGTAACGTAATGTAGCAACAAAAGACTAATAAGATGTTCAAGTTCAAGCAAGTTAACAATACTGTTATTAGATTATTGCGGTGCACAGTACATCCAAGGATTCATTCTGTTGATTCATATAGGGATGTAAGATGGTCTCTGAGCTACAGGGAAATTGGGGTGGGGGAATAATGGGCCCACCTACTTCAACCTGACTTAGCCAGAAATCTTGCCAGTATTTACTGTTTTATAAAGAGTGAATAAAAATCTTTCAATCTGATGAAATTCCTGCCATCTCATGGAGTCTGACCCAGTCCAAGAGCCATATTTAACACATGAATACTCATGCCCAAGCAAGCTTGAGCAAAGATATTACTATATTAATTGGGGAGTTGTCCTGAAGTCCTTATAAAAGCAGGTCTTCCCACTCAGCAGCTTTATTTTGAGGCACTATCTAAATTAACTTTCATTACAATGGACATAAAAAGTATAAAATCAACAGTCCCATCTTATAAAACAAACACTACTTCAAAAGGTTTTAGTAAGCTTTTTTTTTTCCCCAGCTGGAGGTTCTTTCACCACCATCTCTGTTGCGGAATTTCTCCTATAGATTCCAGTTCAGGGATCTCGTGATGTCTGTAATATTTTATGATTTTATAGTTGATTTATAACAATTCTATTGGAGCAATAAAAGGCAGGGTAAGATAACAGAATTATTTCACATGCTGATCAAAGAGTGCGTAAGGGCAGAGCGGAGTAACAGTTTCAAGAATACGTAAATACTGACGTGAGCGTTACAGGGCAACTAAGTAGCGCCAAGCAGCACATTGAACGGAATTGCTGGTTGCTGCATTGCTATTTTGGATGTGAAATTCCACATAAAACACACATAAATCCTTCCACTCACTGTTGCTAGCAGCGGTTTACGTGGAAATGTGAGCGCTGAGCGGCTACATAAAGACGGACTTCCTACGCGCTGTCATTCATTTCAGCTGCCCGCGGCTGAGCTAGCCAAATCGGCTCACCTTTGCTAATTTGCTGCGGTTCTGTTTTCAGGACACCTCTAACCTAAGGAAACAGCACGAACACACGAAGCCCGGCTGATATTGAACTGTGCGCCCACATGGTCTTGTTTCCCAGTCATCCTAACTTTCCATTGGAACCGCGTGCACCAACGTGAAACTAATCTGACAGCCGGCTCTCCCGAAGCCCACGGGGACAGCAAAACGCGGGTGTCCCACTTTGTAATACTACCTCTTAAATTAATTTCTTAGCCTAACACACTTACCCGTGAACCACGCTTCTGATGTATAGTGCTGTAGTTACGGTGCATCGCTGACTTCTATTTGAAGGGAGCTCAGCAGTAGGACCTCCCATTCTCCTTGACACGAGATTGGTTAATGTTGCCTTCACGAGCTCCTCGTAAACTAAAATGAAAGCTAACCGCAGCCACATATTTCGTTGCGTTTAAGTGAGAGCCAGGTAATTACTAAAGATGTCAGACAAGTGCAGTAAGACTACAATAATAGTCTCCGATACCCAAACTGGGAGGTAGAGTGGTTTGAATGGGGGGTCTTCTTCATACACTAAGATTAATTTCAGAGTTCCACAGGGTTCTGTACTAAGACCAATTATATTATAGATGCTTTCCTTACACAGTATTATTAGAAAGAAAAATTCATTACCATCGGGTTGTCCTAAAAAGTTCCGTGAAAAGCCAGCTAGAGCAGTGTTTTTCAACCGGTGTACCGCGGCACGCTGGTGTGCCGCGGCGCACGCAGGTGTGCCGTGGGAATTATCCAGTTTCACGTAATATGCCACGAGTGTCTGTGCTGTAGTAGTGACTGGAGCATAATCATGTAATACTCTTCCATATCACTAGACTAGATAGCAGCAGGTAGCGAATTGCATTGTACACAGAGACAAGAGAATTAAGCCGCGTTCCCATACAGAGCGACTCACCGCGGGTCGACTTGACTCGCCACGATTTGAGGGCATCTCCATTAGAATCAGGAACACTTTGCCGGTCCTTTTTCAGTACCCACTCACCCGAGGGTCTAAGCTATCCGAGGTGATACAAAAATATGACGCGGAGTACAGCATGACACTGATTGGCCAGGGAGTGTCGTCACTAGCGGAGGCATGAGAGCGACTCCTTCACCACAATCATTTTAAAAACCCCACAGCAAGAAACTGGAGGCACGCAAAGCACCGGTTCAATGCCCAGACCGATAGTTTGCAGCGGTAGTTTTGCAACATGAGAGCCATCTGAAACACACACACAGCATAGATATTATAACTAGAGGTGGGACTTTAAGGCATTAATTTCGATTAATTAATTATGGGGAAAATAACGAATTAAAAAAATTTAACGCATTTTAATCGCGCTTTGCACCGTGGAACGATTCTCAGTGCACAGGCATACAGATTATATCAACGCACGATGTCAAAAATTCAGGGGCCGCATCGTTCGAAGGACCCGGCCCACGTAGACCTCCTCGCAGCCCACGTAGACCTCAAAGGCCGGAAGTGAGCGGATAGCCTTCATATCAGCGTCACCTGCCCTCACCTCAGGTAGCTCATGTCGCCTAGCAACCATGAGTGCAAAGCACAGCTGTGTAAAAACAGCTGGTTAAACGGAGAACCAACTTTTTCTCCTTTTTGTGGCTTAATTTTAAGTCTTTAATTCAAAGTAAGCTGTTAAAACAAGCATAACACATTTCAACATCAAGGAATTCAGCTGAGCGAATGATTAATTTCCAACTATATTAAGTGAGACATTAATGTTGAATAAAACTATCCAGTTATGATGCTTAACTTTAATTTCCGGGGTTTATCACAGGAGCACTTCCACCCTTAGTTGGTCTGTGTAGTAGACTGGTGGGAAAATAAACAACATTTTGAAATTTAAGCTTATGTATATTGATTCATTCATCAACCAAACTTAAATTAATATTTCTCATGTTAAATATTGAAATGTGACTAAAATGCGATTAATTTCGATTAATTAATTACAAAGCTTCTGAAAGCTGAGAAACTGCACTTCACACCCAACATAGGGTATTACTGTGGTGTTATTACGGTAATTGTTGCCGTAAGTCCGCGAACGGCGGCAGTTTTGAATTACACTGAGCCGATTATGACATGTTCGGTGGTACAGGGTTATAGTTAATAACCTTCATCCATTAAAACATTGTACGGGGACTTATGCATGATGATGATATTAAACTGGCATTAGCTGTGAGCTTGCCTCTTTCTCATGTATTGTTGTGTTGTGTTATTCCTGGTAACAGAATGCTTTTGGACAGAATTAGAGTTTGAAAAACACTGAAGTTTTCTACTATAAGACCACATTGTTGTGGCATTTGTTATGTTCAGGCTGTGTTTATGAAGTGGACATGTTAAGCGCCCTTTTTATTTGAAAGAAGATATATATTATATGATAAAGTTCTTTTTAGTGTTTATTTGATTCCTATTCAAGACACTTTGATAAGAATGACTATATTGTTAATATAGGCTACAGAGTATCTTTTTTTTTTAACATTTTTGGCTGGTGGTGTGCCTTGTGATTTTTTTCAATGAAATAAATGTACCTTTGTTGAAAAAAGGTTGAAAAACACTGAGCTAGAGTACTGACAGGGACTAGAAAGAGAGAGCATATTCCTCCATATTATCTTCTCTTCATTGGCTCCCTGGTAAATCCAGAATTTAATTTAAAATCCTTCTTCTTACATACAAGGTCTTGAATAATCAGGTCCCATCTTATCTTAAAGACCTTATAGTCCCATATCATCCCAATAGAGCACTTCACTCTCAGACTGCTGGCTTACTTGTGGTTAAGAGTAGAATGGGAGGGAGAGCCTTTATTTTTCAGGCCCCTCTTCTGTGGAACCAGCCCCCAGTTTGGATTCAGGAGACAGACACCCTCTCTGCTTTTAAGATTAGACTTAAAACTTTCCTTTTTGATCAAGCTTATAGTTAGGGCTGGATCAGGGATCCTGAACCCTTCCTTAGTTACATGGCTATAGACCTAGGCTGCTGGGTATGTGTGTGTGTGTGTGTGTCCTATGATGCACTGAGTGTTTCTTCTTCATTCACCTCTTTTCACTCTTTTTATACCCCACTCTGAATTGAATCATTACTTGTTATCAGTCTCTGGCTCTCTTCCACAGTGCGCCTCCCCTCTCCATCAGCAGCTGGCTGCCCCTCCCTGAGCCTGGTGGGTCTGCCAGAGGTTTCTACCTGTTTAAAGGGATGTTTGCTCAAAGTGCCTTGAGGTGACTATTTGTGGCGCTATATAAATTGAATTGAACTGATATGTAGAAAATGTAAAAACTCAGTCACCTCTACTTTGTACTTAAAAGCACTTAAATACATTCCAGCTATATGATTTTTCTGACATTGCTTATAACGGTCGTTAGTAGTGTCAACTTTGTTTAAACCACTGAGATATAAAACGAAGGATTCACGTTCTTCAGGCTTCAGTGCTTTCACCGCCCATTCTTTACATGTCCCAGATCCTTCAGACCAGTCTTTCTGAAACCTGTCAGGGTGCTCTGGTGGTCTAGATCGATTTAAATAGTAGGCCACATTGATTTATGAGCACCGGTTTTCCACCGGGAATGAAATGATGCAACAGAAAATGGAAGCAGTGGAACTGCTGAAATCATGATGACGCTGTTTGTCGTGACACCAGTGAGCAGCCGCAGCCGCACCGGGGAGAGGAACACGTCACCACCGTAATCAGTCACCATGGCAATGGCCGCTGATTGATTTTGCCGATTTACTGGCGTATCCCGCCTTCACCCCGCAGAGCACACGCACACGGCTGTATCTTACCTGTCCTTTTCTACGACCAACGCAAGCGTGAAAGCATGTTCTCAGCATCCGTGCGCCCGATGACACGCGTCCGCACCGACTCCAGGCACTGCATTACTGACATTCATGAAACGGACCCCACGCCATCCTCCACTTCTCCCACTGCGCATTGGTAAATACGCAGCTGCACACGCTGCCACATCTTTCCCCTCCTCCGGCTGGTGACTCATGCGCTTCGTTGAATTAATTGTGACACTAAAAGGCAAGCGATGACTGCAGAAACCCTGGATACATAAAATCCAGTGACTGGTTTAATCCCCTAGCATCAAATACACGGACACAGAAACAGCCCTTTTCCTGCATTCAGGTAAAACAACCCGAGCCCCGGAAACTGAAAAACATACAGTGACTTTTTAAGTCTCTTTCAGCTGACCGGCTCTCATTGGACCTTTTCCCCAAACTGTGCATGACGACATTTTCAAGTACAAACAGTGGTTCTTCATACCTGAATTTGTTCATAGTAGTAGAACAAATTTCAATTGAACACAGGCAGCAAGTATGCACAAATGATGCTCAGGCTGTCCACAAAATATAAACAAATACTGTTAAACTTAATCATGCAATATCTGGAGAAATTGTGATGCGATTGTTACTAATAGCAGTTTGTCACTCACTGCTAAATCCTGGAATTACATGCAGTAGTTTGGCTTTAAAAGTGCAGTTTATGAACAGTGGAAAGGCGGTTAATCCAGGTGACTCACCTATGGAGGTCAGTGGGCAGTTCAGCCTCTAAATCATTCACCACTTTAAAAAGCAGCTCCTCTGCTGTCTTTGCAGGTTCTTCAGACATTAATTTCTTTGTTTTCGCTTGTGTGGTGCAGGTTTGTGTTTTACATCATCATCATCACACTGTGTGTAAAACACCTCAGCAAACACCTCAACATTGCTGGAACAGTCTTTACTTTTATTGTAAAACAAACTGTATTAACATAAACCAATGATTGAATGCGTGTTGTACATGTTGTACACATTAAACCTTTTGACACTCAAAGTTAGACCCCAGTAAATGAGTTTATAGCAGGTGGGCTGGTGGCTTCAGCACGGAGGACGGCCCTCCATCATTTCATTGCTGGCCTTGCATAAGTAGCAAGTGTTGACTGTTCCTCAGAAAACCTGAAGAATATTAATGTGTCAAGTTTATTACTTTACATTTTCACCACAGAGAAACAGCTGCTTCATTCAGTCCATGGTCAGGAGTACAAGTTATGATTCATACAACATGGATAAAACAAAACTCCACAGAAGGAGTAATATGAGCTTCTCTGCCAGAGAAATTGTTGGCAACTGCTCTTCAACAGATATAAGCTTTCCCGAAACTGGCGGCCAGCCCAGTGTCCCATCGTCCATCTTGCACGTTCCTCCTCAGTTCAGCTGTCTGATGATTACGTTGATATCTGTGCTGCGGAATCCCGGGTTTCCCAGGTCCTTCAGCAGCCCAGCTTTGTCTTTCATGGAATGACGAGCCACTGACAGCCCGAAAGGCAACAGGAAGTTGTTGGCAGCTCGAAAGTTCTTCCCAACTGAGTAGATCTCGTGGATCAGGTCCTCCAAACAGATGATCCCATGTTTACCTGTGGGACGAGAGAAAGGAGCAGAGAAGTTTATTAAAGGTGCACAGCAGATTTGAAAGCAGATTCCTGAACTCACATTCAGGAATGTGCATAAATGAACCAATTATGTTACACCGTGTTAAAGCAGCTGGGATAAAAGCCCTCCTGAAGCATTCTGACTTGCACATTGGGTTCAATCAGTCTTTGGCTGGAGGTGCTGCTGCTGATCACCCCAGGGACCTGGAGTGGGTGTGCAGAGTTGCTTTCAGCTTGGTGAGCACTCTCTCTGCTGCCACCTGCTGGACCATCTGCATTTGAACCCCAGCTGCAGAGCCAGCCTTCTTGAACAGTTTGTGTTCTTTCTGTCCGCTGTGCAGAGGCTTGCTCCTCAGCAGGTCACCGCAAAAAACAGAGGCTGACGACAGCTGAGTCATCAGGTGTGTACAGACCCTCTGTACAGCCCACCTTTAGAATAAGGGTGAACTGAGGGGCTTTACCAAGCCCAGTATGAGATGGATAAGGATTATTTTAAAATGTGAATGTGAGTCCATGAATCCCAAGAGCAGCGCCTAGCAGGTAAAAATATGGCCGTTGCACTGTATTAACCCTGTTCATTGTTACCCAGTTATTGACTGGACACTGTTTTCTAGTTTAAGTAACAATGATCTTGACCTTGAGCCCAGTGACTCCATATACAATCCCAACCTTGCTTTGGTCACAAGCTGTCTACCCATGAAGTTTGGTAAGTGTAGGCCAAATTTTTACTGAGTAGACACTTCAATGGACGCCCACCATGGGTGTTCACATAACACGGCCCATCTTTTGATAGGAGTATAAAAAAAACAGCGAGCAAAATAGATCTGCTTCAAGAAAGGGGGACCAGTAAAAACATAGAATAAGAAAATAAGCCCCCTTTCTTAAAATGGGCTACAATGTATTGAGTTGACTGTTATGTCTGAAGGCTCAGACCACACACATTTTAAACTGCAAACCCAGTTCCACACAGCTGTTTGAATTCAAAGCACTTTATTTCTCACATATTTGTATTTGAACACTGCAGGTTGTGGTATTTTATGAGCTCACACTGTGTGGGGTGGCTACAGCTCTCACTGCTTTACACTTCATCTGTGCTGCACGTCTTGCCCGAGGCATCAAGAGTTCCTAATAATTTTATTGACTTAGCACGACGCAGGGATGTAGATCTTTTAAAAGCAAATGCACCAACATACTGCTCAGAGCAGCTGGGCAGCATTTGTAGACAAGTCCATCACTTTCATTCAAACCGCAACAACATACTAGCAACCAGGATGTTTCTGCCAACTGCCTGGAAAGTACACATTTTCTCCTAGCTAACAGGTGCTTGCCAGGCTGTCACTGACCGGTCTGTGCCATCATCAGTGTGAGTACGACCTAACAGTGTAACTGACTTACCCATGTGCTGCTCAATGAAGGTGTTGTCTGTGAGGGGAACTCTCCTCCTGCCTATCCTGGTCTGACCTCTCTTCAGAATGAGCTCACGAACTGACTTCAGGTTGGGAAATCTGTACGAAACACAACCAAATATTTTGAGGATGCAACGACACAAATTCACACCAATATTCATTTCTAAATCACATCATGTCAGGAGCACTCACCCCCAGGCCACATAAGGCTCCACCATCTTCATCATGGCGACGGAGGTCTTGTTAATTTTGACGAAGGTCCCGCTGAAGATCTTCCTCAGCCTCATCATCTGGATCACCTTCATCACTTTAGGACTGACACCTTTAATCCTAACAGCAGAGAATCTGTGATGTTAAACTGAGAAGGGAGTTCCCTGGAGTTGTGTGATGTTTGAGCACGCATGCCTGATACTGTGAGGTGCTCTGGAAGTCTGTGTCTGCATTTCAGTACTCACTGTCTGATGCGGACAGCAAAGGCGAGCTTGTTCTTGGCTGGAGGCAGAGGTTCAGGGGGTCTCTGCTGAGCCCTTCGGATGCGAGTGTCATCCCGTCGCTGTGTGTGGCTTTGCTTTAAAAACTCTTCTAAACGCTTGAACTTGATTTTCCCTTTAGATACCTGCAGCGTTACAGAAATACACATAAATACACAGCACAGTTCTGATGATTTTACACAACACTTCTAAAAAGACAAGCATCGGTGCTTACCCTTCTCTTCTCGAGCAGTGCGAGTTTGGCTTGTGTGGCTTTGAGGGCCTGGTATGTTTTCCTCTTTTTTAGAAGATACTCTGGAACCAACTTGATCGCTTTTTTTGTTCTGGAGAAAAAAAACAAGAAGTCAGAGAAGGAAGCTTTGGACAAACTATTCAAAAAATTAACCTCAAACATTAGAAGATTGCTTCCAGACAGAACTGTTATGAGGCCTCAGTCAGAGGTCTGCTCTATGAAGGAGGATTGGGGCTTTGAGCAGTAACTTCCGGTGAACCCTGAAACTCTGGACTTTCAGTGTTTCCAATGTGGTTCACTTTTTACCGGGGTATGCTCCTTTGGCAGCTTAGCCTGCTCGAGAGAAGGTCTGTCCCGCCTGATAAACAAACTATCGCCGTTTATGGAAAAGCTCCATAAACGGTATCAGGAGGGCTGGACGAACAGAAAAATTACACACATTCAAACATCAACCCGGGAGTTAAACGAGTTACGTTAGGAAACCCTGGATTGACTTGTCCACTTCGCTCCATGTTAAACTAAGCTCCCTAAAATATGCTTTCCACCCTTCATCCCTCTAAATAGAAGCCTTAACAGAATCGGTAAAACGTATATTTGCTGTAAACACTGCAAACAGCACAACTCCACGTTAGAAATAAACGGATGAACTTCGATATGATTAAACCCAAAAACATACTCTGATTCAGCCATGGTGGATCCTTAGTCGCTGAAAACTGACGTCACCCCTGCGACGGGGAAGGGTTTCCATCAGCTCAGTCCAATCAGCGGCCCTGGTTTGGCGTGAGCCGCAGTTCGGTGGATGACGACATGAGCTATCACGGCTTCCGAAGAGCTGGGCCGAAGTGCCGCGGATATTTATCGTATTGAAAAAAGGTTCATTACTGGACGCTTTTAAGCACAGACCTGTTCGCGGCATCTGGAGGCCAAACATATGAAGAGCAGTTTGAATCTAACGACATGAAATGCTTCATTAAAGTTGCTGATTGCTGACAGCTTCTGTTTAATATCATGTGACCGTTATGTCTGATGTCGGGCTGCTGGTGTGCTGCTTTGAATATGGATTTTTCTGGTGAAAAAATAATATGTCTATTTGTGATTAATAAATAATGTTGATCAATAAACTTTGTTTTAACATGCCATGGTGTGTGTGTGTGTGTGTGTGTGTGTGTGCGTGCGTGCGCGCGCGTGTATATCTCTTTGCTCTTTGGATGTCACTGATCACATTTATGTTGTGTTACCTCCAGATGCCATAGCATCACTGTGTAATCCCGCGGCAGGTCGCAGCATCTGAGGGTGCCACAGTTAGGTGCCGATGCCACAACATGAGTTGGCTCCTGCTGAGCAATGTTGACAAAACAATGGGATTTTACTTTAGTCACACTAAAACTGAACATACGCTGTGTTTCCTGCAATTATTAATTATTATTGGAAAAGGAAAAAAGGGAAACAGGAACTTTCCTAGTTTGTTACTGACTTTAAACCCGGGCATTGCTCTCAAAACACTGGGAGATTCGCAGAGCCTTGAAATCTTTTCACTCAACAACAACAACAACACCTTTTTAAAGTTATTTACTAGATTTGATAGTAAAATGAATATAAAACCTCAGACTCTGTGTACTATATAAAAGGTCAGGTGTCTTCACCAGAATATTGAAATAAGCAATCAGTGCAATTTGAGAAAACTTTAAACCTTCATGTTGATGAAGCAGTCCTATGTGAGATTGTGTGTCACATGTTGACAGTGTTCAGTTTTTAAACTTCGCCAATGCTGGTCTCCAAACCATGGATGGGGTTCACCTCTTCTTCACCTTTCCTGCTCTGCTGGTGTCTCGTCAACCTGCTGCACCTTTAATCTCCTGCTGTTCTCGCTCTCGTCCTGGCTGTGAAGAGAATGCACCAATCAAACTACAGCCAGATCTCTCATTTTTCATGTGATGATTATAGATTTACTCAACCAAGCTTAAATTTTTGGTTGCCAGCTTTAGTGTTCAATCTTTAATGCAGCTGCAGATGTGCATCAGTCAGCATCTCTTGCTTTTTGCTGCTACCTTCCTATCCTTCTGTGCCTTTCATGACAGTCTCCCAGCATCTCCCTGTAACCATGGATACTCATTCTCACGTGCCTCAGCGCAGAGTTTGAGAGGAGAAAAGGAAAGCTGTTTACTCTCAGCAGCCTCTTTACAGTGTGATAGATTTCTGTATTTCTCGCTCTTGTCTCCTCTGATAGTGTGAGAAGTGAATGGAAACTCTGGCTCTGTGCATCAGAGATGGCAGCCCCAACTTGTAACAATAAAGGTTTTAGAAGCACCGAGAGCCTCTACTCTAATTCTCCAGCCTGAGTTAGTATTTGAGGCAGTAGCCATCTTGACCTGCTTTGTTCCACACTGTGAAGTCCCCCTGCAGTGAGTGCTGATGTTGGGTTGGACTGGTCAGAGGGATACGCTGCTGAGAATGGTTCTTATAATGAAGGTAGGTTGGTCAGACAGAGCCCTGCCACCGACTGGTGACCTGTCCTATAGCAGCTGGGATAAGGTCCAGCTCCCCTGTGACCCTGAATCAGACAAGTGGAAGAAAATGCATGGACCTGTCTGCCTTTGTCTAACATACAGCAGGTAAAATAAGTACTGAACACACCGCCAATTTTCTAATAAATATATTTCTAAAGGTGCTATTGACATGAAATTCTGACCAGATCTCAGTAACAACCCATTAGTAATGGGTCAGTCGCGAACGATCCGGCTCTAAGAGCCGGCTCTTTGAAGTGAACGATGGGAGCTGCCTCCTGATAGTGAGCCGTTTCTGTATTCTTTTCGTGTTTTTTTTTTGTGTGGAAGCCGCACGTGATTGGTTAAAATGTGTGGCAGAATCTGCATGTCTACACAGAGCAACAGAGTGGGAGGAGGGCAGAGACAACACACAGTGAGTCCACACAGAGAAAAACACAGAGGGAGAGTCTCCTGCAAAGTTTGCTCAGAGACCAGAAAGAGCAAGAAGAAGTTGGGCCATAATCCAGATGTGGTAAAAACATTGTTTCACCATAAACTGGCTGTGATCAGGTGCTCCCCACAAGATTTGAATCAGAGGAGTGAAAGGAACTATTAGAAGAGTCTTCTAAGAGCTACAGAAAGACCTGGAATCAGCAGGTACAGCTGTTTCAAAGAAAACCACAAGTAATGCATGCAACCACCGTGGCCTGTATGCACGCTCACCACGCAAGACTCCATTGCTGAAGAATGAATATATATATATATATATATATATATATATATATATATATATATACATATAAATTATTTTTTTTTTTTTTTTTTAGCAAAACAATGATCCGAAATACTACAGCCAAGGAAACTGCTGGTTTCAGGTGAAAGAAAATTAAGCTGCTTCATTGGCCCAGCCAATCACCTGCCCTGAATCCAACTGAGACTCTATGGAAGGAACTAAAGCTCAGCGTTCACAGGAGCCCACGGAGCCTTCAGGATTTGAAGCGTTTGTGTGGAGGAATGGGCCAAAAAAAAAAAATCACACCAGAGCGATGTATGTGACTACTTTCTCCATACAGGAGGCGTCTTGAAGCAGTCGTCACCACGAAGAATTAAAGTTCAGTAAGCGAATCCAGTTCTTTCCCCCCTGTCATTTCTCATTATTACACTTAATTTATGGACATCTATGGTTTGATTTCTTTGCATGTGCGGATTGGATGGGTTGTTACCGAGAGCTGGTGAGAATTTCGTGTCAATAGCGCCTTCCTTCTCTTAGCCAATTTGGGAGTTTGTTGGTTGCTTTGCTGCTCCGTCAGCGCACTGGCGGCAGTTATCGATGAAACCTTCTAAATCCTTCACTCTGAATAGCTTACGATGTTGTGTCACCTGGTCTGACATTCCGAAAGCGTTTTACTGTCTGGTATTTCAGGTGTTTTGCTTCAGAGATGGGAGAAGTTTTGGATCAGACCTACCAGCCGGGTGGCGCCATGATGAATCTCGTTCTCGCTCCGTAGTCTCGCGGTCTCAGCGCATTAGTGCCTGTCCGTTGTGCCGAAAAGTTATCACTCTCCAAAAACTGACATTTAAACAGCTGTAAATGACCCACAATCCGTCAAACGCCTTTCATGAATGATAAGAAGCTGTTTTGAGCCAGAAAGAATAGCAGCTATAATCTGTTTTTGGCAAGTGATTTTCATATAATACAAATGATTGCTTGGAAAACATTTTAGTTGTGCCCAGCTTACATCACATCATTTGGAGAGGGACCTTCTGCTCCTCTGGTGTTAAGGCCCAGTATAGGATAAATAAGGACTTTGAACTAAGCATCATGCAAAGCAACTCTTGTAGAGTCCAACAATAAAAATATGCAGCTAGAAATAAGCATAATAACTTTCATCTGTCACAAGGCTAAAAAAAAAATCCATCTGCCTGCATCCTTCTAATCTTCTATACACAAAAACAGTCTCAATTCATGAGCAGAACTAAATAAAACATCTCCAAGGAGCCGTTCCATTTACCTACAACATTCTTCCAGGATATTTAGTGAGCGACTTGGCTAACCTGAGATTTACAAACACACAGAAGTCAAACTGTGACAGTTGGTCTGTTTCCCTCAGGAGTTTATTAAAAACCAACCCGACTGTGTCTCATTCCCAGAGTTCATCGTCACAAACAGAACCGCCTGCTTTCTTTCTTAGTGAAAAACACAGAAACTCAGTTCTTCTACTCGTTTCCAATGGAACAACCCAGCTTTCCACGAACCTCCAGAGGAACTTCAGGAACTTTTGGGGTGCCACACAAAGATTCTTCAACAGATGGATTATCATCAGTAAAGTCACAGGCTTTGACATTCAGTAGGAATTGGAGCCCTTTTGTTGAGTCAGCAGATGAGTTTGCATGACCTTGGTGGCCTTGTTGTGTAACTACAACTCACAGTTGGAGCTACCGCACAGTGGCATCACGTAATGAATCTGTTGGACTGCAATGGAAAGCCAAGGGCCGAAGCTTTAAGTTCAGCTATATTTATAGAAGCACATATTCACACGTATTCATGTGCATTTTTATGCCGTGAGAATGGCATTAAAAACACAACTGAAGAGTCATCATGTTTACACCAAGTACACAGATGTATGCATGCATGTATGGATGATATAGTGTGCAATGGGGACTCAACAGAGGATGTGGTTTTTCACACACACACACACACACACACACACAAAGAAAATATGATCAGTTATATTGTTAAAACAAGGACATAAGAAAAGGACAAGACACAGTGCAGATAGCAAAAAGCAGACGTGGACTTGATTAAACTCGTATCCAATTTAGGATAAAGCACTGCCATTGTGACAATATACATAAGGAAACGGCAACACAACTGAGCTCACAGTCCATGTAAGGCTCTTTTTATCTACCACTCATATTTTCATTTTTGTTTCAAAGCACGCATCATCAAGAAACAATAGGGGGCTCAGGTTAAGGTGTCTTTACCTCAGTGACTCCCAGCTTGCAACAGGCAGCAATGAAGTTTTCCACATTAAGTCGACACTTTGCCGGGCTCAGTTTTGGCCACGTTTAGGTGAAAACACTGGGACTTGTACCCAGAAAAAAAACACGGGGAGAACATGCAAACTCCACACAGAAAGGCCCGGGCTAAGGTGGAACTGAGCCTAGAACCTTCTTGCTGTGAGGTAACACTGCTAACCAGCAAGCCTCCATTTATTTTCTGAACACTGGTACACACACATTTCTACATTTCTGACAAACTACATGAATCATCGTTTTCAAAAAGGATGAATGAATGTTTTAAAAAAAAGGAAAACAAATTTAAGGTGGCATGACAGAAGTGAGGGAATGTGATCACACAGTGAGAAGGAAAACTGCCTACATAAGTCATATAGCTATTCAGGGTTTGCTAACAATAGCCAAACAGCTTTTAATGTGTCTCTGGTTATAACATGAGAATATAAACAACATTTTCTACCCATTTCAAGGCTTCCAGACTCACCACTGCTGGGGAAGAAATGTGGATGATTGACACAGAGCGCGGTCGAATGTGATTCACCAGCTGGCAGAGGATGGTGCCGTTGGACAAAGCTTC